>NW_027529433.1:8557198-8616357 GCF_008692635.1 Crocuta crocuta
GAATCCCAAGAGTGGGATCCAGAATGTGTGACTTCCTTTTGAAGGTCCCAAAATACAACCTTCGCTCATATGACAAGTACTTCTTGAACACTTGATATGTTCCAAGCCATTTGGTAGGTCCTTGGAGATACTGGTGAGAACAAATACCTCCTACTTTCCCCGGACACCCACCTCTTCATACACATCGATCAGCTACCATACAGCTAAGTACAGAACACAGGAGTCAGACATGGCTCCACCCTGAACTAAAATAATGACTTGCCTCATCCAAGGTCTTAAGAAGTAAGAAACATGTTTAATTTCCCAAGAGAGCTTTACTTTAACCCTGGTGGAAAGAAAGAAATGAAGATCCTCTCTGTGGCTGATGGCCTTATGATTCTGTTTACAAAAATCATATCCCTTTACCCAGATTAGTGCACTTCATCCCATCAATGATCAAATTTAAATCAACCTGTAATCAGAATTTATCAGGAAGCAGAAACTCTTGAACACAGCATCATCCAACCATTAAACTAAAGTATGCAATACACAAAGACAACAACAGTATATTTGTTTTTAATTAAATACAGAACATCTTTTTTCAATTTTTTTAATGTTTTATTTATTTTTGAGAGAGAGAGAGAGAGGGGGGGGAAGAGATAATGAGTGGGAGGAGGGGCAGAGAGAGAGGGAGGCATAGAATCTGAAGCAGTCTCCAGGCTCTGAGCTGTCAGCACAGAGCCCAACATGGGGCTCAAACTCATGAACCACGAGATCATGACCTGATGTCAGGTGCTTAACCGACTAAGCCACCCAGGCGCCCCTGACAACATTTATTTCTAATAAAATTCTGTGACCTGTAATCACCAGAAGTATCTATTGAACAGTTTAACCTCATGCCTTGTATGGACGTATACAAAACATCCATCTTTGTTCACATACAAATGGTTGATGTTCAGAGTCTATTCAGTCTTGGGGCACCTGGGTGGCTCTGAGCATGTGACTTTGACACAGGTCATGATCTCACAATTCATGAGTTTGAGCCCCGCATCAGGCTCTCTGCTGTCAGCATGGAGCCTGCTTCAGATCCTCTCTCCCACCCCCTCTCTGCCCCTCCCCTGCTCTCCATTTACCTCTCTTACAAATAAGTAAACATTGAAAAGAGTCTATACAGTCTTTTAATACATAGGAACCATTCCAGAGGTATCTTCAAAAGTTAGCAGAAACATTTGGATACTCTCCGCAACACCATTTTTAAAATGTCAACATTTTGGTTTTATTTCCTGCATGGCCACATTTCCATAGCTCAGTTCCACAGAGCTGGCTTCCTGTTACTCTTTGCCTGATGTATCTACCCACTTGTAAATAGGGCCACCAGCTCACAGCAAGAACAAGTGCCAAGGGAAGTAGAGCCACAGCCCAGAGCAGCTGGCACGAGAGCCTACCCCCAAGCAAGAGTCCTTCCATCCTGCAGGCAAAGTTCTTCACCGCCTGGAATAGAGCTGAATAGTGTCAACCAGCCCAGAGGTGAGGGACCCAGGATCTCAGGGAGCCCAGCCACATGAGAGTGAGGCTCCGGTAAAAAAAAAATGGACGGGAAAATCAACCCACGGAGACAGACAACAAAGTGTAAGGAACATAGAGAAAAGACATCTAAACATCTGGTGCAGACCCACCTTCAAGTGAAGAATTTCCCAAGACAGTCCACCCAAGAGGCAAGTCCAGATGGGTCAGAGCCAGCACGAGCTCCTCATCCAAAGCAGGCAGCGCTCCCACCGTCACGGCAAATGGGGTCAGCAAGGTCTGATGACTTCCGACTGTGAGGCGATCAGCCTGGGTGAGCAGCAAACGAGCCAGCCTGCAGGGCATGTTGTCCACGTAGGTCACGGAGCCAGAGCCCATGGTCACTGGGGAGTAACCTTCCGAGCAGAGGCACACAGATACCATCACCGTCTCCTGAAGCCCGTGGCCTGGACAACAAGACAGTGAACAGGTCACCTGGCGCCTGCGTGAGATGCTCACCCAGGCGGGGGTCGCTAGGCTCACTGCACTGCCTGCGCAGACCACATGCTCCAGGGGAGTGAGGCCAAAGGGAGATGTCACCAGCTATCTTTAAATGCTGCCATGCTTGGGGGGCCGAATTAACGTGGGTCCCATTTTCTTTCAGTAACTCCCAATTTTAAAACTAATCTTTTTAAGCTCTGAGTATTTCAGTGTCTGTTCGCCTATCATTATCCACCACTGCTACTGGCCTACCTTCACCTTGTGCTTCTACGCTAAACACTGAATTCAACATGGTCATTTTAAAGCCCTTTGCCCTTCATAAGATATGAACAGACACTTCTCCAAAGAGGACATCCAGATGGCCAACAGACANCCTGCTCTGTCACTTCTTCCCCTCTCTTTCATTTTTAGGTATTTATTTAGATGATACTTTTGGGAGATTTTAAAAATTATTTTTAATGTTTTATTTATTTTTGAGAGAGAGATAGAGACAGTATGAGCAGGGGAGGGCCAGAGGGAGAAGCAGACACAGAATCTGAAGACAGGCTCCAGGCTCTGAGCTGTCAGCACAGAGCCCGACACAGGGCTTGAACCCACGAACCATGAGATCATGACCTGAGCTGAAGTGGGACGCTTAACCGACTGAGCCACCCAGGCGCCCTGATGATAGTTTTATAAAGTAGCTCCACAGAGGTCCTTGGAATATGAGTTAGGATAAGTGAAGACAACTCAACAGAAATACTCACACGCATTGTTCCCGGCTCCCTACCCCTGCCACTTCTGAGAAGAGCCTGTGTCTTAGAGGTGTTCTTAATACTTGTGGTGTGGGTGGTCCTCTAATCCTGCCACCCACCCCTCCTTCGTACACTCCTCCTTCATCTTGTCAAGGTGGGAGAACCACTACCCAGGTACCCTTTTATGCTGCACTTGGCACAATCTCCAGAAATTCGTACCACCAAATGTCTGTGATTATTAGCATCATTGCCAAGCAAATGGCTAATTGGAGCCTTCACAGGAACACAAGCATCTTGGTTTACTAAGTGAGAACTACTGCCATTCCACATCACCTCTTTAAAAATGATCCACTGGAATGAAACCCGGCCATTGGTAGCAACGTGGATGGAACTGGAGAATATTATGGTGAGTGAACTAAGTCAGGCAGAGAAAAACAGATACCATATGTTTTCATTCATATGTGGATCAGGAGAAACTTAACAGAAGACCATGGGGGAGGGGAAGGGGGAAAATACTTATGGAGAAGGAGGGAGGCAAACCATAAGAGACCCTTAAATACTGAGAATAAACTGAGGGTTGTTGGGGGCTGGGGGAGAGGGGAAATTGGGTGATAGGCATGGAGGAGGGCACTTGTTGGGATGAGCACTGGGTTCTGTATGGAAACCAATTTGACAATAAACTATATTATATTTTTAAAAAAATGGTCCACTGGTGCAGGCACGGAATGCTGCCCCCCACCCAGACCATTAGCTTCCAGTACATACTACAGAAATCCAGTCTCCACACCTCTGAGAGGTTACCGTGGGAAAGCTGCAATGGGAGACATTTACGGTTCAGAAACAGGGACTGTCACCTGCCTGTACGGAATCTGCTAAAATAAAGGTAAGACCCCTCACTTCAAAACCAGTGATCTTATTATCAGAAAGATTTTCTCTAACATACAAGGAATGGGAAGGAGGCTAACCCCTAGGTGCAAGTAAAGAAAATAACAGAAGTTTCGATATTAGGATTTACACGTTCATTATTATTCTCATTCTTCCTCCGTAAGAGGCTTCCTAAGGGAAAATGGAGCAAGGAGGGGGAAGCAAAAGGCAGTAGAGACATCAACCAACATACATGCCAAGGCAGAAAGACAAAGGCTCAAGAATCACAGCCAAAGTGACTCTGCACCATTACAGAAGTTTGGCTTTTGTTCTTCTGAGGACAGAAGTTATTGGGCCAGAGGGAGAAGTGCTTAAAGTTGCCTTAAATGGTGTCAGAAATGTGACAACAGACTGATCCGGTAACCAAGTGAGGTAGGGCTGAAGGGCCTTTGCACATGTCTGCAATTCTCACTCTGTGTTGTTTTCAGGTTTATTGTCTACCTTCTTCCCACATGTAACAGACTGCAGAGGCACTTAGAAATATCCTTCCTCCGGAGGCACCCGGGTGGCTGTCAGATGAGCATCTGACTCTTTATTTCAACTCTGGCCACTATCCCAGGGTCTTAGAATTCCAGCCCCATGGCTGGCTCTGTGCACTGTGTAGAGCCTGCTTCAGATTCTTCCTCTCTCTCTCTCTCCCCCTCTCCCCTACCTGCACCATCTCTATCAAAAAATATAAAATACTTTAAAAAAAATATCTTTCCTCTAAAAATGAGGCCAATCTGATCCATAAAAAAAACTGAAGATTCCCTTCACAATGCAATTTAGAGGGCTTAAAAGATGCATTTAGGTTAAACACACACACACACACACACACACACACACACACAAACACAACCCATCAATAAACCAAACAACAAAATCCTCCCCTCCTACAAATAGTAAAATCTTCATTATACTCGGGGGCTAAGCTTGATGTCTCAGATACATAACCTACACTCCAATGAAGTTTCAAAAATAGCTGCCTCTGAGAACTATTTAGCTCTTAACTAACATTAACATGAAACATTGTCATCTGTCGCCATGGTAATCGAAGAAGACATGTAGGAGAATGACAAGGTTCTGAACATGAGCATTCGGGTGGTGGGAAGAGAAGGTTATGGAGCCTGAGATCTGGTGAAGAAAAGTCTAGATGCATAGAACGCCATGGAGGGAACCCCAGCCACCAAAAGGAGCAAGCGAGAGAGAGGCAGACACTGGGCTTGCAGACTCCATGCAGGGGAAGGAGGCAGGGAGAGTGAAGACCTCCTGGCCCAGTCTCAGTTCTGCCTGAGCCATCCTGGCCGTAGGCTCTGGGACAACAGAGGTGATCCTAACATAGAGTGACTCCTCCATTCGACCACATCCAAAGCAGAGCCAACTGTGAAAGTCAGGTGCAACTAGCAAGACAGTCTGCCCAGTCTAAGGCAAGGGGGAGACTGCGAAAAGAATTGCAGCGAGATAACCCAGGGTGCGTGTTCTCATGCGCTCCGCCCCTCTCCTCCCCTCCNCACCCCACTTGGAGCACTGTTTACTTGCTCCTCCTGGTCCTCTTCCCAATCTATGTCCCTGGAGGAAAGAGTCTTCCAGACAGATTTCCCAAATGCGGAGTAAAGACTATACTTCACCTGGAATGCTGGACTGGAGAACGTTATCCGCGGTGCGCTCCGCAATCACGACATGTCTCTGGTGAGATCCGTCATAAATAAAGTAAAACTCGGCATCTTTAGGAAGATAAACATTTTTGCCAAACTTGGCATAGACGGTCATCTGCCCCTAAAAAAATGAGTAAGTTGAGGCATCATCACACTTTCTTGTCCTGGCTCTAAAAAAAACCGCAGTTACAAGGGCTGGGGTCCAAAACGGTGGTGGGGTGTTCATTTCACGTGGTTGAGGTTCAAATACCGCAAGTCCTCCTTTCTGAAAACAAACACTTTCGATGACAGATGCTTTCTGATATATTAAAGGATGTGTGTCAGAGATGGATTGTTCTATTTTAAGCCTGAAGAAGTCCAAAGCAGAGGGAAGAAATTTCTTACATTTACTAGCTATAGAAATGTAACTTAACTTTGTTGTCCTTTATTTCCTGCCTGACGAACATCAGATTCTATTAATTTGTTTTTGTTCCTGATATACCACCATAGTACAAAGGTTCAAAACAATTATTTTTAGTTATTGCCTTACCCTATAGTGGATCACAGTAGGTGGTAAGAACTTTAAATATTCACAAACTTTGCCAAATAAATAGCATCACATGCTCCCACACTTGCAGTGCTGGTTCGAAGTGCTATTTGTCTTCTCTGAGGCAATTCCAAGTCCTCTCTCTCATCCGGCCTGGCCTCACACTTTCTCCCGAGAGCTTCTGGTTGGCACAAAGCCCGCTAAGTGCCCTGGTCCAGAGGATAGGAGCTGCCCTTGGGTCCCAGAGACACATACCAAGGAAGGAAGGTATGCCAAGGAGGCAGACAGTAGGTGAGGGCTCCTCAGTGCATCATCATTCAGAGGCTGCATTGCATGGAGGGGCTAGATCAACACTGCTACAACTGTGGGAAGAGCAGTGATGGACAAGGCTGCCAGACCATCTTGGGATGCTCGAAGACTCAAAGGACTCGGGCCACTCCCTCCACTCAAACACACAAACACACACACACACACACACACACAAACAATACAAAGGGTGTCCTTCAGGGAGATGGTACATTCCACCCAGCCTATGGGAGTGGCAGGATAATGGAAACGAGGAGGTGGAAAGGGTCCCCCACTTTGGAGGGCCTCCAGAGCTTGGCCCAGTGCAGAGAAGCATCTGGGCTTTTGTGTGCTTGCCCAACAAAAACAAACCCTCTCTTGGCAAGTGCCTCCCCCTACGATAGCCGAGGAAAGGAAACAGAGGAAATTCTAAACAGTCTCCTTAACATCTGTTTGCCTTTGATGGATATCAGCACTACATTCTGTAGGATATTGAGAATTATGTCAATCAGTATCAGAAACAAAATCAGTGCACAACTTCTTTGTCTAATAATCACACGGATATTTCATCTAAACTTTAAAAATAAAACAGCTATGTTTTCCTGGCAGTTTGTAATCCAAAACACACATGAAACATTATCTTCTTTTTTTTAACATTTATTTATTTTTGAGAGAGCAAGAGCAGAGGAGGAGCAGAGAAAGTAGGAGACGCAGATGGGAAGCAGACTCCAGGCTCTGAGCTGTCAGCACAGAGCCTAGTGCAGGGCTCAAGCCCATGAACGGCAAGATCATGATCTGAGTCGTAGTTGGACACTTGACCAACTGAGCCACCCAGATGCCCCTGAGATATTCTTTAATTATGAACTGGTATAAACACAAACTGTGGCTTCATGGGAAAAAAATCACAAGTTTACAGTTTTGGATTGTCCTTTCTCTGCATGTGAGCATGCGCAAACATGCACAAATGTAATCAATAGAAAGTAACATGCCAAGAAAAATGCACCATACGATAGCTTCCAAAAAAGTTCAGGAAGAGGATCTGAAAAGCAAAAAACAGTAACAAATGTCTGATATGACAGAGAGGAAACTTAGATGAAATCCCATTTCCTAAAAAAGGAACAACAGCTTGTGTTAGTCATGTTCCTGGTTGCTAAAGAGACTGTTAATTGTCCACGAACAGAATCTGACCTGCTTTGTCTTTTTTTTTTCTTTTTTTTTTTTTTTTAAAGAAAACAAATCGTATAACCAGATCGAAGTTTTTCCACAGATCAAAAGGATATCTAATCTGGAACTGTTCAAAACAACCATCACATTACTACTTGATCTGTTTGGGGGAACAAGGACCACATTTATAAAGAAGTTTAACTGCAATCCTTTTCAAAGCAATACCCCACCCCCACCCCCAAGAGAACAGTTTTACAATTCAGATGTGCCTTCCTTTTGAAACCATACCATGCTCTACATCGATAAAAGAAGATAAACAACAGGCCAGTAATAAGACATAACCATTAAAGAGAGATGTACCCAGTCTTAGCACTAAGAATAATACTCAGCAATGAAAGCAGCCCTCTTCTTTGCTAATCACAAGGAGATCAGAAAGAAACAGAAGATATTATAGGAGGAGGAGGGAAGGGGGTGACGCAGAAACTAAGAAAGAAGCCCAGTGGGACAGAATGGGATGGAGGGTTGGCAGGAGAAGACGCCAGAAAAAGGCAATATGTATATGAAAGAACATGAACATTTTCATTCAAGAAAGTTAAAGCTCAAAGGAGATTCAGATGAAGCTACACACAACAGGAAAAATGGGTTTCTGAAAATGTTCTGAAAAACAAGTACGGTATCGGAAGGGCGGTGATGGGCATGGAGGAGGGCACTTGTGGGGATGAGCACTGGGCGTTGTATGGAAACCAACTTGATGATAAACTATTAAAAAAAAACAAGTATGGTATAAATAATCAGTGCCAAGGGACAATTTGCGGGTCAGACTGGGGTCTTTCTAACTGCTGTGGCCACCAAAAATCAACTCTTTTTCTTAAAGGGTCATTGACTTTATTAATGGCAAAGATAAATCCCAACCTACAGAATTCCAGTGTGCCTCCATCATTTCCATCTGGAAGAACAGATACCCAAGACCAGGAACAGTTTGGAGAAAGACAATGCTTAGGCTCTGCAGGGTGGGGTCTGAATTTGCCTTACCTCAAAGCAAAGCATACAACAGAAGCATAACTTAAATAGAGTGAGAGAGGACACAGACCACTAAGTATGAAGTCTAGAAGCAGATGCATGGCAAGTACATGATAAATGTGACATTTCAAGCCAATCACTTTTGGAACAAAAGCTATCTATTGGGGGGGGTGGGGAAGGCATCATGTCACATATCTCAACTTCCAATTAATTCAGTATTAAACCCCAAAATTCATAAGCACATAAAGTTAGAAGGCTGTCTAAAATTTATCATTATTGAAGAAAATAGTAGCAATTAAATATATCCCATCCATCCTGACACCACCCAAAAGTACCAACTTGTTTTCATTCCTCCATTCCCTTACAGCCTTTGTTCAATGCACAGCTGATTCTTATACAGTGATCATCACAGCTTAAGTACGTGTATGGTTGTGCTTTTCCGTCAAAAGTACTTTTCCATGTTATAATTTTGGCACCATTTTTAATTGCACTCCATCAAATATAATGTTCTATATTTTACTCTATCATCCCTGTACTGTTGTACTTTAAGACTGTTTCTAGCTTAACATTATAAACAATACTACACCAAACCTTTTCATGTACATTATGCTTTAACTTTTGTAGAACAAAATTCCAGAAATCGGTCCAAAAATGTGAAAGCTGGGCACAAATTGCCTAACTGCTCTCTAATAATGTTCCATTGAATTTCATTGTCACCTGTGCTGGTCATAGGTATCCTTTTCATCGCAGCCTGGTCAAAACTTTTAGTTGCTAATTTATGGATAGTCAACAGTTCCTCCTTGATTTCATTCATCTTTTTTCCTTTACCAGTGACAGTTGCTGCCCACTTTTATTAAAGGGTGCTGCTAAATAGTGTCAACACTGTTAGTGGTATGACTGAATGGCAAGTTTAAGAATTCTGGTCTTCCTTGGGGCGCCTGGGTGGCTTAGTCGGTTAAGCGTCCGACTTTCGCTTAGGTCATGATCTCGCGGTTCGTGGGTTCGAGCCCCGCGTCGGGCTCTGTGCTGACGGCCAGCTCAGAGCCTGGAGCCTGTTTCAGTCTGTGACTCCCTCTCTCTCTGACCCTCCCCTGCTCATGCTGTCTCTCTCTCTCTCTCTCTCCTAGAAATAAATAAAACATTAAAAAAAAAAAAAAGAATTCTGGTCTTCCTTTTGCCATTCATATTTGTCTTAAGCACTTCAACATTTTTACTTTCTCAAGTCAACCGGTTGAGATGAACATCAGAGCCAGTCCCTTTCCTCTCTGAACAGTGAAGGTGTACCACCAGTTATCTACTCTTGCCCAAATAAAAAGCACTCAGGTACTCTTGGAAAATCTCTACAGGCCAGTAACATAGAAATTGAAAACAAATACTGAGTAAAAACGCTGAACTACAACCATACTAAACATACCTCAGTATAAACACACATACACACATAAATTAAACCAACATTTTCTACCATGAAGCACCCCACAGAGAAATTCTGCTTGTAAAACTCATCAATACTTGGGAAAGATCAAACCTTCTGCTGAAATGCTGGGACATCTGTGGATTTCTTCTCAAAGAACCAAAAAAGTTTAACGTGGCAAAAAGATTTAATGCCATTTCTTTCATCCAACTCTTTTATTCCTCTTCCGATGAACGTTTCAGATGGAAACGGTCGACACCAACGTGCACATTCTAAGTCTTTTTTCATTAATCGAGGTCTCTAAATACCTTGAGTAACTTGGCGCCTGTATGATCTAATCACTGGATATCTTTGTGCTAACGTTCTCCCTACAGTCTTCACTCTCGCCCTCTATTGACCATGTATGTGTAATTATATCTGGTTACTAACGACGTCATTTGCTCAGAAAACTTAACCATCTAGTTTCTAGAGTATCTGGCATGAAGAGGCAATGACAACAGTAGTTTCAAATGATGACAAGGAGAACAAAGTATGCATCTTTTTCTAGTGGGATTTCTTCACTTGGAGCCACAGGAAGACTCCATAAATAGGTTCCACGTGGCCTGGGACCCCTTCAAATTGTTATCCAGACTCTCTTTTTATGTGTATGTGTCCATTATTCTGTGTAAAGGTTTACAGATTTCCTCATATTCTCAAAGGTATCTGTATTATTCAACTCTAACTTTACACCACTAAGTAGAAATGGGAACTTACAGACAATGGTCAGCTTGTGACAGGACAGTAAGACATGCCCAACTATTTTTCAAGGTTCTCTGCATGGTCTTTGTGTGGAGTGATTTTTATGATGCCACTAGAAGGGTACCACTAGATTTTTATGATGCCACTAGAAGTGTGATGCTAAATGCTGTACTGAAAGTTTACTGATACTTGCCAATAAAGCTTGTCTTCCTCACAACAAAAAATAATTCTACAAAGGACCTTCTCTGAAGAGCAGCGTTAAATATATCCTGAGATTCTTGAAAACTTTTTAAAGTGCATTATCCAATTTTAAATGTTTTTTTTTTTAAATTTATTTCTAGGCGAGAGAGACAGCGTGAGCAGGGAAGGGTCAGAGAGAGAGGGAGACACAGACTCTGAAACAGGCTCCAGGCCCTGAGCTGGCAGTCAGCACAGAGCCCGACGCAGGGCTCGAACCCACGAACCACGAGATCATGACCTAAGAGAAAGTCGGACGCTTAACCGACTAAGCCACCCAGGCGCCCCCCAATTTTAAAGGTAAGTAAATACAAGTACAGGAACTAGTCAGTACTAACAAGATCAAGCCTCCAGAGCCAGCTGGACAGTATAGAGTATCTTGATTTCTGCCCCAACCCTCAAGTTACGTCATCCCCTTTCCATTCTGTTTTTTGTTTTTTGTTTTTTTTTAATATGGAACGCTTCACAAATTTGCATGTCATCCTTGCACAGGGGCCATGCTAATCTTCTCTGTATCATTCCAATTTTAGTATATGTGCTGCCAAAGCGAGCACCCCTTTCCATTCTTCAAACACAATTCCAAAGAAACTACTACAGGCACTGAGCCTTCTCTTCTATATTACTCTACTTAAGTACTTCTTTCAACAGGCATGAGAAAATGCAGAAATTATTTCCTGTATGTTTGTGCACATATTATAGATCTATACATATCTAAACACACATATTATCTTTTATGTGCACACTGTTGCATGATTTATCAAGTGCTTTATTGTGTATTTTCTCATCTTATTCCCACAGTGAAGGCCTAGCAAGTATTTACTGTAACTCCCACTGTAAAAATGAGAACCCTGCTATTATCGGTCCTGTGAGTGGCAGAGCCACAAACCCAAACCCACATCTTCCTGTCCCAGAACCAGCACTTTTCTCCCCAACATGTGACTGTGCAAACAGCTGTGCTCGTGTATTTAGTGACTTCCTACACCTTTACATTCACCTTTATTTCATGTACTTAACGCAATGATTCTCACCCTGAAATCCACAGGTGGAGTAGGGAGGGGAGGGAAAAGAAATGTTCCTTAGTCACCTCAAAATGTGTGCGGGGTTTCAGGTATTCGTCTGCAGAGAAACTCTTAATCAGAGATTCTTCTGAGTGTACAGAAACACATGGCTCAAAAAGTTTAGAAAGCACTGATTTAAAGCATGTTTAAGCCATCTTTTGTGTAGTATAAAATCTCAAGATCATTCAAATTTCTTATCCCAAATCAAAACTAAATCAACAAAACATAGGTGAATACAAATTGGTTAAATCCAAGGGGACTATTAATGTATGATTTTTTTCTCTGGGAAGAAAAACCAAAATGACTCCCAAGGCTCCTAAGACATTGCTTCAGCAAGAGCCTTCTATCAGGAATGGCTTCTATTTCCAGACAGGATGGAATGGACCACAGCAGGCCAGTGTTCCTGCTGACCACAACTAGAAAATAAAGATGGGAAAATTAGAAAGTCCCATTCTTAAGGGCATCAGAGAACTATGGAAAAAAGGGCAAAAGGCATTAAAATCCCACAAAGGAGAGAAACTCTCCAAGAAGTTATGGAAGTCAGAAAACTGAATGGTATCTTTAAAGTGACAAAAATAATGGATGTTGTAAAATTCCATGCCTATCAAACATTCTTAAAAATGGAGCTGAAATTAAAACGATTCAGACAAATACTGAGGAATTCATTGCCAGCAGGCCAGCACTAAAAGAAATACTAAAGGGAATTATTCAAGCAGAAATAAAAGGATCTCAAACATAAACAGACCCCTAAGAGGAGATACCGAATAGTAGATATAATGAGTATCTAATGCACAAAGTAACAACTATCTCATGGCATTTAAAATACTTGTGGAACTATGGTACCAGTCTGTCAACAATAATATAAAAGGTAAGTATCTACCAGTTTAGGGAAAGTGTTAAAATAGCTTATTATACTCATGTCAAATATACATGTTTTAGGTTGCAAGTGAACACTAGTAGAAAAATGTGTAACAAACAAGTTATAAAAGAAAAGCTCAATTAGAAATTATTTTATTAATCAGAAAGATGGGAGGGGAAAAAAAGTAGGTCAAATAGATGGTTATAGGCTATAAAGTCAAATATACCAGCAATTGTATTAAGTGTAAATGAATTGATCCAAACACAAAACCAACACGGTCAGAAAGGAATCTTTTAACTCAAAAATAAAAATAACACAGAAAGCTTAAAAGTAGAAAGACAGGGCACCTAGGTGACTCAGCTGGTTAAGCGTCTGACTTCGGCTAAGGTCATGATCTTGCAGTTTATGAGTACAAGCCCCACGTCGGGCTCTGTGCTGACGGCTCAGAGCCTGGAGCCTGCTTCAGATTCTGTGTCTCCCTTTCTCTGCCCCTCCTGAGCTCACACTCTGTCTCTTTCTTTCTTTCTCCTCTCTCTCTCTCTCTCTCTCTCTCTCTCAAAAATAAATAAACATTTTAAAAAAGAGCAAAAAGATATACCAACCAAAAGAAAGCTGATAGGGCCAAGATAGTATCAGAAAAAGAAGATTTTAAAGCAAGACATATAGTAAGAGAAACGGGAATTTTGTATCATCGTGAGTTGAAAAATAGGTTATCATTGTATTAAATCTGTATTCACCTAATAAAGTAGCTTAATTTAAAAGATGTTTTAAAAAATTAACAAGCCCAAGACCTAGACCAATCCATAATCACTAATGTTAGACTTTACCATGCCTCTCTCAGTAGCTGACACAAGAACACAAAAAAATTGTCAAGGATTTAAAAGACCTGAATTACATACTTAACACAGTTATTTATTAAAATGAGTAATTACCATAAATTAAATGCATGTTAATATTAAAAAGCCACCCATTTTTCATACCTCTGCAATAAATTCAGTTACACATAAATACACAAGTCAAAAATTCTCCATGACTTTCACACTTGATGTAATGATTCACCTCTACAGAAGTGAAATAGCCTTTGTTTCTGTATTAAAGCTAAAGTGAGTAAGGAAAAAAAACAATTCGTGACTGGGGTCAGTAAATTACTCCAGATGCCACAAGAAAAAAAAAAAAGGCAGCTTTAAAAACCTCCTTAGTTTGCTTCTTTTTAAAAATCACTAACTTGGGGCACCTGGGTGGCTCAGTCACTTAAGCATCCGACTTCAGCTCAGGTCCTGATCCCACAGTTCATGAGCTCAAGCCCCACATTGGCTCTGTGCTGACAGCTCAGAGCCTGGAGCCTGCTTTGGATTCTGGGCCTCTCTCTCTCTCTCTCTCTCTCTGCCCCTCTCCCATGTGTTTGTTCTCTCTCTCTCTCTCTCTCTCTCAAAAATAAACATTTTAATTTTTTTAAAAAAATAGAAATGAAACAAATTGCAGTTAACAACTGGACACCAGTTAGGATTTTACCACTAATTAACTATGCATACGTGACCAGTGAGATGGCCACCCAAAAACGCTAATTCTGCCCTACCCTGCATGGATGAAAGTCCACGAACTCCAGTGAGTGGGTATGGTCTGGCTCTGCTGTCATCAGACATACATGGGCCATATAATACTTAAATACAGACAAAACTGACAACACATTCAGGGGAAAAGGACAAGGATGCCAGAGGGACACAAAAACCATGCTGTCATATGAAGAACAATTGAAGGAACTGGGACTGTTTTGCCCAAGGAGAGAAGAATCGTGGTTAAGTGTTCACTGTTACAAGTATCTGAGGGTCTATCATGCAGACGGGGGCCCTGATATGTTCTGCAGGCCCCAAGGGGGAAAGCACAGAACAATGGAGGGAAGGACAGGGCACAGAGTGCAGCTGTACAGTGAGAGCCTTGTAGGGATCACAGATGTCCAACGATGACGAAGACTGCGTTAGCTTAAGGACTAAGCACAACCAGAACACAGCGCTTTTTTGTTTTTGTTTTATTTAATATGCATCGTAACAGAGAATGGAACTAAATCAAGACTGATCTAGTCTTGCAAATCTAGAATCTATGATACCTGTTACAGAATTCTAGATTAATACCTTCAGTATGAAAAGAATATGTGGGTCTAGATAAGTGGTCTTTTGGGGTGTGTGTGTGTGTGTGTGTGTTTAAATTAATCTCTCAATTGGTGTACCTGGGTGGCTCAGTCAGTTGAATATCCGACTCTTGATTTTGGTTCAGATCATGATCCCAGGGTTGTGGGACTGAATCCCACATTGGGCCCCATACCCAGCATGCTTAAGATTCTCTCTCTCTCTCTCTGCCCCTCTTCCCCCTCCTCCCCCCTCATTCTGTCTCTGCCCCTCCCCCACCCTCTCTCAAATTAAAAAAAAAATTCACCTCTCCCTATTCTTTTGCTTCAGTTTCCTAGCTCCTTAGGTTGATGGTTAGTTCATTCTCATTCTCTCCATTAGTGGTTTTCAAACTCAGCTCAGGGAACACTGGATTCTAATGGAGACTAATAGACACGTTGAGAGTTCACAAGCATCCCATTTAAATTTCATTATGGAAAATAGGTTTCTAATTATTTTTAAACCTAAAAAGATTGCATTCACTTATATGTCTTAATTACCAAATTTTAATACACTGAAAGGACCTGAACTGCCAGGCTAAGTCACTGCTCTCAGTCAATTAATAAATGGAATAGATTTATATTGAAGAATACATTTATAATAAAGAAGTTATGTCCATTTTATATATTAAAGTTCCCCATAATACTTTGGGAAAAAAGCATTTTCCTTTGGTGGTAAAAGCGTTTTCCTAAGAGGAAAAAAATTGGTTTTCCTTCAGGAAAAAAGTTTTAATGCCATCTGTTTAGTGTAAGACCTCTCTGACTCTAGGATCTCCTCTGGTAGTCTATATTAGAAGATTAAGTTCCCCTATCCTCATTTTCTTTTTTTTCTTCCTATTTTTAAACGTGTACCTATTTTTGAGAGAGTGGAGGGGGGAGAGAGAGAGAAGAAAAAAAAAAAAAAAACGCTAGTTCAGTGCGTATGAGTGAAGAAGGTGCAAAGAGAGGGAGACAGAGAATCCCAAACAGGCTCTGCACTGTCAGCACAGAGCCCAAAAGGGGGCTTGAACTCATCAACAATGAGATCATGACCTGAGCTGAAGTTGGACATTTGAAAGACTCAGTCACCCAGGTGCCCCACCCCAACTTCCTTATCTATTTCACATCTCAAACAAGCTCTCCATTTTCAACACCATAAAAACTACAACTCATCAATTGTAGATCTGGGTTGAATCCAAGCAGACAATATCATCATTTGGTTATTATTTACTGCTTGAGGTCTACAAACGTACATCAAACCAAGAGTCATGTGAAGGTCAATGTGGGTTCACAGATAGCACTGAATGTACCAAACCAAAACCTAGACTATAAGGAACACAGAGAACACTAAGTTTCCATGAATGGATAACTCCTGGGCAAAGAACAGTGACACAATCGTCTATGTTCTTATTTCAGAGTAGAACATACAGCTCCCGCGTTTCACAGGAAGTCCCTCTTATGAGAGTACAAAAGAATGGAATAGTGCCCTTTTTCTTTCTCATCTAACCAGCATCTTGCCAGAACACAAATTCTACTCTCTACCAACAACAACAACACACACACACATACAGAAGTCATTCTTAAATAAGAGTACTAAAGGTCCTACCAAGGAATGACTAGCACAATGATAAAAGAATCAGGAATGCCTGCACAGATAAGTAAGGATTCAGAAAGTACAAAATACAGAGCTCGAAGAAGTCTCAGAACTCATCTGATCAATACCTGACTTACGGGTGAGGAAACTGAAGGCTATACCAACAGGTGAGTTGCTCCGGATCCCACTGTACAGGAGACCCAGGGCAGGGGCCCAGGTCTTCACACTCCTTCCAATGCTCTTCACATGCTCTAAGTCATTAGTTGGAAGATTTACCATCTCACCCCGGACACCTCCTCCAGGGACTTAGAAAAAAAAGGCCTCCATGGAAACAAATCAGGAGCAGAATCAATCAACTCTTTCCAAGTTCCCCAAAGCCCAGTGCACAACATCCACCTCTCCCCTTGCGCCTGTCTCTTCTCTTCCTCCATTCTCACCGCCTCTGTCAAACCACACACCATGCTCTCAGGACCTGCAGCTCTTCTCTTTACTCTTCCCCTGCTCCAATGGAAACAAGTGCAGGTCAAAGCCAAGCAAGCCACAGCATGCCCAACATGAAGCCACAGAAAACGAGGGCAGAGGGCAAAAGGAAAGGGCACCTAAAAACTCCGTACAGCCCTAGCTCCAGCAGAGGGTGTGGGAGGCAAGGAAAGAAAAGGAAAGGATGAGAGCTCAGTGGGGAGGGAAAGGAGAAAACAGCAGCAGCAATGGGCTGGGGAGTGATGGCAATGGCAAGGGGAGAAAGGGCTAGAAAACCAAAGCAAAAACAATTTAATTGAAGCAAGGGCAAAAAAGACAGAAAATACATGAAAACGAGAAGGGAGATAGATCCACCCTACCAGGAACTGCAATCCGGAAACCCCTTGGGTAAAAAGGAAGGTGGGGGGGCAGGGAAGAGTTGACTTTTGATGCTTACAAGGATATTTCATCTGAACAAAATCAAGAATGGAGGGCACTTGCATAGATGGAACTGGTGAATCACTATCTTGTACACCTGAAACTAATATAACAACATATCTTAAGTAAGCTGGAATTAAAGTTTTTAAAAATGAGCTCTTCCCATTTGCAACAACATGGATGGACCTAGAGGATATAGTGCTAAGTGCAGTAGGTCAGAGGAAAACAAATATCACAGGATTTCACTTAATGAATGAATAAAAAAAAAAGAAACAAAGGAAACAGACTTAAATACAGACAACTGGTGGCTGCCAGAGAGGAGGTAGGTGGATGGGTAAAACAGATGAAGGAGATTAAGAGTGCACTTATCAGGATGAGCACTGAGTAATGTATAGAATTGTTGAATCATTATACTTATACATGAAACTGATATAAAACTGTAATTTAAAAAACTGATTTTTTAAAATTAAAAATGTGGGGGAGAAGCTGTCCGACTTCAGCTTAGGTCACGATCTCAGTCTGTGGGTTCGAGCCCCGCGTCAGACTCTGTGCTGACAGCTCAGAGCCTGCAGCTGCTTCCGATTCTGTCTCCCTCTCTCTCTGCCCCTCCTCTGTTCGTACTCTGTCTCTCTCTCACTCTCTCAAAAATAAATATTAAAAAAAAAAAAAACTTCTTTAACATGATGGAAAAAAGAACCGAGGGCAAAAGAAGCACTATGGAAACTCTCTCTGTGACACATCACAGAAACTGCTTTTCCAAACTACTCACATCCAATTAATGGTCACACCCCAGCCATAAGTCCATCTCTCCCATGCCATACACAATAGTGTTGAGAGGAGAGGGCACACTAAGAGATTTCCTTTCCCATTCGTGGTCCCACTTTAGAATTGACAATGACTCTGGAATACAGGAGCCCATTTTTCTGGCCTTGTCCTTTTTAGCCCTGTACTTCGAACTTTCTCTGTATCTTCAGGTCAACTGTCCAGGGTTCTCTGCCAGTGAAAAAGAAGACCTACGTACAGAGCAGCCAACTACAGGCTTCAGCAAGGGCACCATTCAGCCATAAGGCAATCGGAATCTAGTCTTTCTTCCTAATTCAGCACATAGTCCAGCAATACCTGAAGCTCTATAGCCACCAACGCAAAGAAGCAATCCCAAAAGCCAAAGTGCGTAATTAATCTTGGTAAGAGTAATACCTTCCATGTCCTTAGTGATTCACTGTTCACAAGGCACTTCTCTGTATGCTGTCCCATTTGAACCTCACAACCCCTAATGACACAGACAGATGAGGGACTGGCCCACAATTCCCCATGCAGCCAGAACCAACCACTATGTTTCTCCATACATTCATCCATCGGTGAGATATACTGCATGTGTACTAGATGCTGTGGTTACCACAAACTACCTGGCCTCAATATCGTTTTACTGGAAACAGAGACAGGAAATAATCAAAAGCCTAAAATGTGAGGGATTTGCAAGAGCTCAGAAAAGTAAGGTGGGGAAAAGAGAGATATCTTAGACAAGAAAGTAGGAAGATGCCCCCAGTGAGCTGATGTTCTATTGCAGACCCGAATAAACTAAGAGTCAACCATGTGGGTACGAAAGAGAATTCCATGTTGAGAGACTGCAAGTGCAAAGGCCCTAAAATGACATGTGCCTCGAGGACTTGAGATAGGAAACGTGGTTGAAGCAGAAGAGGAGAGAAATGGGAGGCAAGGTTAGAAAGAAGTAAAGCTTATCTTACGGATACAGGTGTCAACTCTGCAGTGGGAAACCACTGTGGAGCTCTGTGTAAAAAGGTGACAAGATCTAAATTTCACTCTAAAAGGATCCCTTTGGCTGCACTGTTGAGAAGAGATCATGGGACATGCTTGAGAAGCCCAGTGCAGATGCCAGGCCAGAAACTACCAGGCATTTTCTGCCGTATCACAGAGGCTCTTGATAGGATTTTCACTACTAAGGAGGAGGTGAAGGCATCAGCTTCCCAGGGAAGCACATCTTTATTCAGCTCTGCTTATCAACCGTAGCACCCCCAGTAGCCCTGTGCCACTGAGATGATTTGGGAGGCCCAAGTGCAGAAATGGATGCTTTCCAATGTCAGAAAGAGGGTAATTATTATCCTGTAAGGGCTCTTGTGGAAGACTGCAGTGTAGTTCAAGGCCCTTCCTTCCATTTCTTACAGAAACACAGATAAATGATGGATGGATGGATGGATGGATGGATGGATGGATGGATGGATGGATGGATGGAGAGGGACAGAAAGAGAGAGAACTTCTATTTATCTCTCCCTTGGCCTTTATTAGCAATTTACATCAAATGATCAAACTGGGGTTGTGATCAGATGGATTTTCAATGTGAACATGAAACAGCTTTGATCATCCTTAACCCTAACTTCTATAGTATATAAAGTTTTGTAATAAAACCAACTATAAACCTTTAGTTGACAAATATAAGTACATTTTACAAACCTTATTATGAGAAGTACCTATGTGCAGATACTTCACCACTGACAAAAGCCCTCATACAGACATTACTAAACTAACTTCAAGAAAGAGTCAAATTTTGTTTTAACTCACATTGAATACAAAATTTCTCACCTCCTAACATGGAAATTCAATGTGAAAGCAATAGTATTCATCAATTTATTACACAAGGTTGCCTAGTAACCCATAAGGATAAAAACAACCATTAAAGGAACCCTTTGTGTCTTAATAGTACTGTGCATGTGAATGTATCAGACACCATGCTAATCATCTCATTCAGTCCTTTCAATCACTCTTCAAGGTAGAAACCATCATCTTCATGATGGAGAAAACTGAGGCTTTGAGAGGTAAAGTATTGTGACCACAGCAATCTGCAAGGCCCAGGGCAGAACTAGGACTCAGGTCCATCTCTGCTAGATAGGCTTTGCTTCCCTCCTAATTTCTGCTACATCCTGCCTCTGTGCTCAGTGCTGCATCAGCTGGAGGCGGGGCCTCTGTAGGGGCTGGCCCATTGTTGAGGGACTCAACAGCCTCACCACACCTAACTTATTGCGGTCTTAAGTTACACATGAACATATATGGTAAAACCTTGGATTGAGATTAACTTGTTCTGTAAGATGAAGCAACATTGCTAATAAAATTTAACTTGATATGTGAGCCATGTCTTGCAATACAAGTAGTATGTGACGTCAAACATCACGTGATCACAACTGAGCCAAGAGTTCTTAAAATTCACTCTGATATACAAGTGCTGTGGATTACAAGCATGTTTCTGGAATGAATTGTGCTCACAAACCAAGGTTTTATTGTACTTTAAATACTCAGAAGAAGAAAAATCTGTGTTCAAGGAGCATGAATAGTGTGACTGCATTTAAATGATTTTATTCTTTCTTCTCACTTCATTCAACAAATCCCTGAACTGTGCCAGGTAGGAGGACAAGACCTGACCCTACCTTCAGGGAGCTCACAGCCTCAAGGGCAGAGAAAAGCTTCAACAACACACAAATTAGTGCCAGGGACTCCACACAGCTTGGAGGACTGTCCAGGTACACGATGGGATGCTGGCAAAATCCTCCCCCAAAGAGGGACAGGACTTAGTTAAGGAAAAGCATGGAGACTGGCTACAGAATGGTTCCTTGGGAAAGGAGAGTTGACTGTGGCCAGGCTGTCAACATGTGAGGTGGTGAACATGACCAGAGGAAAAGATGGACATGAAGGCAGAGGCCAGCTCATGGAGGGCCTGAGGGACAGGAAATCACTGGGGGGGATTTTGAGGAGCAGAGTGATGCAATCATATCAGCATTTATCTACAGGGC
Source organism: Crocuta crocuta (assembly GCF_008692635.1). Lineage (NCBI taxonomy): Eukaryota > Metazoa > Chordata > Mammalia > Carnivora > Hyaenidae > Crocuta > Crocuta crocuta. Next base: position 8,578,203 of record NW_027529433.1, read on the forward strand.
AGAAGTGGGTACACCAGAAAGGACACCATGGAGGTTGGCCTTTCTTGGGGTATAGCCTCTCCCACCGTCCTCTACTGCTCAATAATTTCTAAAGAACACTAAAGGGGCTCCTAGGTGGTTCAGTCACTTAAGAGTCCAACTCTTGATTTCCGCTCAGCTCACGATCTTACAGTTTCTGAGTTAGAGCCCTGCATCAGCATAGAACCCACTTGGGATTCTCTCTCTCCCTCTCTCTCTCTGTTCCTCCCCCTTTCTCTCTCTCTGTCTCCCCACTCCCTCTCTCAAAATAACTTTTAAAAATAAACTTTAAGAATACTGAAAACTTTCCCAGAAGCAGGAAAACATGTGCCTGGGTCAATGTGGCTGAACAAGTAGAAAGAAATGCCAGTCAGGATCTCCACCCATATTCTGATGTGTTAGTGAAAGGAATGTAAAGAAAGACTGAGCGTGAGGCACCTAGAATTAAATTAGACCTGAGTTCCAATCCCAGGAGCCTCAGCTAACTCAACTGTAAAATGGACATAAAAACACAATCCACCGAGCAGGTAAGACTCAACTAAATCAGGTATACTGACACTTATCCAGCACCTAACACTTGAGCACTTATAAACTGGCCAGCTGCTAATGCAATCATACTAAAAACATCATCATTATTCGCGGTCCACTGAAGAAACATATTTCGAGTATTGTGTGCCAGGCACATTCTTCCAATTTTCTGAAAACACCAAAGAGATTGGTAGTATGGTATCAGTACCCTCATTCTGCAGATGAGGACATCGTGCCCAAAATGCTAAATTCTTTGGCTCTAGTTACAGTCATCTCCAAATCCTCTTTATGGCAGCAAGAGGATTCACAGAATTACAAGTAGAAAGGCAAAATAAGCACTATACCCCATTAAAAAGGTACTACATTATATCAATAAAAAACCTTCTCTACTTCAAAATGTCCTTCTCAAGCACTTAAACAGTATCTTAAAAATAACTGTAATTATTTTTGATCCTTAAGATAGTTCACTCTAACAGAGTGTGGCAGGCAATTGGTAAGTTACTGCATTCTTCAGGACCTGGATGCTCCTACTGTCTGTTAGAGGATTAAGAGGGCATCATTCTCTAGGATATTAATCTATCTCAGTTTATGCATCTGACATTTTCTGGAATAGGAGGTGGTGCAAGCTGCAGGGCAAGAGAGCACTAAGAAATGCTACCTATGCTCTGTGCTCAATCACTGTCCCCTCTGTACCTCTATGGAACCTTTTCATAGACACTATACTCTCCATTTCTCTTTTACGTACAAATTCTAGTCATAATTTGCCTAGCGATGTTTTGTTCTTCTTTATGAAGACCGTGAAGTGAAACTCCCAGCATTTCACACCCTCTCATGACCGGGAACACTCCACCCCCCCACCCCTTCTGCCCATCCCAAACCCGTGTACTCTGCAAGATGGCTCTTCCAGACAGGTCTCCAGGATACCCCTTCTGAACTCCAGGCCACCTCATGTCAACCTCTCTTAGAGCACTTAGCTCTTCCTGCCTTAGAGTCCTTTTCCTCCGCCCAAAATATAAGCCTCCATTTCACTATTTTCCTTTCATCCTTATTTTGACTCTGTGACATCACAAGGGCGGGAGAGCATGGTGGTCAAGTACCCAGGCCCCGGTCAGCAGTCAAACAACTTGGATCCCATTCCTACCTCTATCACTAATCATTGTTTAGCTTTAAACAAGTGGCTTAACTTCTCTGTACCTCAATTCCTTTCCTCATCTGCAAAATGAGATTAACAGCAGATATTCCTTCTTTAGACGTTAGTGAGGGTTGAAGGAGACAATGAATCCCTGTACCTGCCAGCAGTAAGAACTCAGAAAGTTTAGTAATTAATTCTTCTTTCTCATTTGTAAATTATATCCTTTTTTTAACTAGGTAATAAGGCACAGTATTAATGAATTATTTCTTCCCAAATGTCCCTTAAATTTCTGGCAGACCCCAGGTTCCATGGGGTCCCTATATCTCTGCACTGACAGCACCAAGCCTATTTGAGATTCTCTCTCTCTCTCTGCCCCTCCTCCACTTACTCACATTTGTGTGTGTGTGTGTGTGTGTGTGTGTGTGTGTGTGTCCTCCTCTCTCTCTCTCTCAAAACAGCATTAAGAAAAATAAACTATGCTGTTTAATATTCCACTTTTTTTCTGATCTAAAGTAAGATATGGTTTCATACTTCATTCATCAAGTATTTATCAAGCCAGTATTAGGGTACATTCCACACACTGTTCAAGGAATAAGGGATGCAGCAGTGCACGGAGTACCTGCTCTCAACATTTAGAGTCTTCAGAGAAAACACAATAAAAAAAAAAATCAAACAATCGTTGGTGCTACACAGACAATTTAAAATAGAATAATGCCATGTGCCCAGGGAATTAATTCAGACTGGGCAAAGAGACTCTGAAAGGCAGGGCATGGAAGCTGAAACCTGAATCGCAAGATTTGAAAGGGTTTGTTTTGTTTTGTTTTTGTTTTTTCATAAAAGAAAGCGAGGAGTTCCCGACTGGCTCAGTTAGTGGGGCATGTGGCTCTTGATCTTGAGGTTGTGAGTTCTAGCCCCACACTGAGCATAGAGATTAATGAAAAACAAAATCTTTATAAAAAGAATACTGTACTTCAAAAAAAAAAAAAACTTATGAAAGGCAAGTGTTGGTCGATTGAGCTGAAAATGAGCAAGCAATGTCATCATACTCATGGACTACTTTCAAAACCATATGGTGCCTGCCTGCTCCCCCCACACACACATACCTTTCAACAGTTTTGCCCCAAACATAGTGTCGTAAGTTGTAGCTTTCTAAGTATCCCTTAATTCAGGAAGGAGAGGAGCTAGGAGAAAATAATAAGGAACTGTTCACATAATAAAGGAAAATTTCACTATTTTAAATGTTGTTCCTAATGAGAAAGGTTATTTCTGACACCATAAAGTATATGATCTACCTTGAATCTGTTGAGATTACCCAAAAATACAGCACAACTGATGAATGCTACAAGTTTTCCTATGGTACACAATTTTATAACTTACTTATCAGGGGTATAACAATTATCGTTCCATAACCACCCTACCTTTCAAAAACCAAAAATTCAAAAAAGGGTTTGTTGGCCACATGGTAACTCTGAGTCTCCTCCTGGAGAATGTGACAACACAAAACCTGTCAGCCACTGACTATTCCACAGTGTTCCCATTGTCTCCTTAAACCCAAATGAGTACTCGATATAACACAAGACCCCTTCTCCCTGAAAAAATTATTTAATATCCAGGCCAAAGACTTATAATGATTTGCTATTTTAAAGACTTCTAACTGAAGAAATCCTTGAATTATTATAAGCCCTGAATTATCTCATTCCTAATAGGATAGCGAGACTCATTTGTTTAACTAGTCATACCTTTCTCCCAAACACACCTCCAGAACTATTTGTTCATAAGTAAAGCACATCTAACTCCCCAGAGTCAATGTCAACATGTTTCCAATAATTACAGAAATCAATGTATTTCCATTGAAACCCAGTATGCTAAATTTTGAGCATATGGAGCACACAGTTGCTAAAAATGGGTTATTTTTGACACAGAGAAAATCAAGAGCTTTCTACATTTCTCAATCAGATTTGAGGTGTTTTGTCTTGAAGGTTAAAGGCAGAGAAGGGAGAAAATTTATGGAATTTCAACTGATTATTACAATACAAACCCTGTTCAACAACACAAACAGTTCCAAAAATATCCAAGATGGTGGTCTTCAACTGTTTGATTAAAGACAACACATTTGGTCTTGGACTTTTGTCATAGTTTTTTGTTTACTAATTCAGTTTCATTACTTGTATTCAGTCTGCCCAGATATTTTGGGCAGTAATTCCTCTGACATCAGCCATATCAACATTTTTCTACATGTGTCTCTTCAGGCAAGGGAAACAAAAGCAAAATTAAAATACTAGGACTATATCAAAATAAAAAGCATTTGCACAGCAAAAGGAACCAACAAAATGAAATGGCAACCTACCGAATGGGAAAAGATATTTGCAAATGATGTATCTGATAAGAGGTTAGCATCCAAAATGTGCCAACACCAAATGGGCAAACAACCCAATTAATAAATGGGCAGAGGAGCTGAATGAACATTTCTCCAAAGATGATGCACACATGGCCAGGCACAAAAAAGATGCTCAACGTCACTAATCATCATGGAAATGCCAATTAAAACCACAATGAGATATTACCTTACACCTACATGAATGGCTAAAATCACAAAGACAAGAAAAACAAGCGCTGGCAAGGATATGGAGAAAAAGGAACCCTCATGCACTACTGATGGGAATGCAAACTGGTCGAGCCAGTGGGAAAAACAGTATGAAGGTTCCTCAAAAAATTAATAATAGAAATACCATATGATTGAGTAATTCCACTATTGGGTATTTACTCAAAGAAAATGAAAACACTAATTCAAAAAGACATATCACCCCTATGTTGACTGCAGAATTATTTACAATAACCAAGATATGGAAGCAACCTAAGTATCCATGGATAGACAAATGGATAAGGAAGCTGTGGTATACATATTCAATGGACAATTACACAACCATAAAAAGGATGAGACAGTACCATCTGAGATAATATGGTTGGACCCAGAGTGTATTAGATGAAATAAAATAAGTCAGACTGAGAAAGACAAATACCATACAATTTTACTCATGAGTCAAATCTAGTGAAAACAAAAAATAAAGAAAAATGAACTAAAAAAAAAAGAATGAAACGTATAACTAGAAAGAAAAAATTGGTTGCCAGAGGGGAGGGGAGGGAAAGAGGGGAGTGGGGGGAGGGTTGGGCAAAATGGGTGAAGGTGAATGGGAGATATAGGCTTCCAGGTATGGGATGAGTATATCATAGCAGTAAAAGGCATAGCATAAGGGATATAGTCAATGATATTGTAAAAGCACTGTAACAGCAAAGATGGTAGCTACACTTGTGGTGAACATGACAGAATATACAAACTTGTCAAATCACTGTGTTGTACATCTGAAACCAATGTAACATTGTATGTCAACTATTCTCAAATTAACAAAATAAAAATAGAAACACTTGGGGTGCCTGAGTGGCTCAGTCGGTTGAATGTCTGACTTGGGCTCAGGTCATGATCTCACAGTTCGCGGGTTCGAGCCCCGCATCAGCCTCTGTGCTGACAGCTAGCTCAGAGCCTGGAGACTGCTTCGGATTCTGTAGCTCCCTCTCTCNGAAAACATTAAAAAATATATAATAAATAAAACATTAAAAATATATAATAAATTAATAAGCAAACAAACAAATAAATAAATAAAAACACTCAACACACACTATCTGAAAAGACCAAAAGATTGTAAATATGTGGTTAATTTTTAGGCAGCTCAAGAACCAATTTCTCATTTTTCAAATCTAGAATTTTAAACCAATGAAAACATCAATCCTTAAAAAAATTCTGCTTCACAGAAGATTCTTTTAACTTGTATTGACTGCAGGCTACATCCATTATAAAGCCACCAGTCCTTCGGAATGCATTTTCTGGAAAAAAAATTTTACTTCCATTTCCTTTGTTTTGCCTTAAATTTACCTACAGATGCAGGGTAGCACTGGTATCCCATAAGGTAAGCAAGGTGTTACCTTCCCATCTCTCTCCCAGGCCTGCTGGCACACCCTGTTAACAGGGGAGAACATTTTTATTCTAATTAGTGCTCTGTGAGAACATAACTCAATGTGGACTGTTTACTGTTTAAAAAACTTTGTATAGAGGGGCGTCAGCTGGGCGCCCGACTTCTGCTCAGGTAATGATCTCACCATTTGTGGGTTCGAGCTCCGCATCAGGCTCTGTGCTAACAGCTCAGAGTTTAGAGCCTGCTTCAGATTCTGTGTCTCCCTCTCTCTCCACCCCTCCCCTGCTCTCATTCCCTCTCTCTCTCTCTCTCAAAAAGAAACAAACATTAAAAAGAAAACTTTGGATGGAAGAATAAGTTGAGTGGATTTCATTAAATTTTATTTACAAACTTATAAACAGAACTACAAGCTATACATTTAGCCATCAACTGAAAATAATTGTATTTAGGTTTTCATTTAATCTTGAACCTTAGAAAAACTGATTTTCATCTAGGTTAATATAGTGAGTCTTATAGCTATTTTTCATTGAACACCACTGTATACCACTCTTAGAAAATATATTTAGTCCTTACAATACATTGCAAGGGTGGGTTTTGTAATTCTGACTTTATAAATGAATAAAGTAAGAGTCAGTACAAATTTGAAGGCCACAGCTAGGATGTGTATGCAGGTACATCTCCTAGGTACTTCTTGCTACTATTCCAAGATCAAAACAAGTATGTAAATGACTTGCAGGTATACAGGTCTCAAAAAAGACAAGCCCCCAACTCATTAAGTTCCTGTCTCTAAAACTAAAAGAAACAGTTTACACAATTTGGGTGAAACTCTTTACTGTAATGTGGACATCTTACTGAAAGAAAAATACGTGTCTCCCTATCAGAAGGCAAGAGCCTACTGAGAATGTGCTCAGTGACTAAATGAGAAATTTAACATATTCTGACCATGCCCTGAATAAAAGGTGTCGCTATCATGAAGAAGACAGAAAACAATGACTTAAATGGGTTTTATAAATAGAAAAGATGAAGAGAGACTAGTTTTCAACACCTACTCAATGTTGCCCCCCAGACAAGGTGACCTAGCTAGCTCAGCTGAGTGTTTCACCTGGTCTGACAGTAGATACCTAGAGAAAACATGGCATCCCTAAGGCAGCATGTGCAGGCACCCTTTACCTCATGAGGATGTTCTCAAAACTAAAATCAGCACTATCCATGGTCATCCTCATAATTAGAGCAACACATATGAATCTTTACTCATCTGCCAAATCCAGTACTAACTGCTTTCAAAACATCATCTCATTTAATACCACAACCACCTTTGAGGTAGGTGTTTTAGTCTCATCCCCATTTGACAAACAAGGGAAGTGAGGCAGGGAGTGCTGAGCCAACTTATGCAGGTCACACAGTTAGATAGGAGACTGATCCAGGCAGTTCTTAACCTCTCGCAGCCAAGTCCTTGGAGAGAATGAACACTGGCAAAGCCGACATGCTCTTTCTTTGAGACCAAGATATGCCTCATCCTCTATGTACTTGTGGATCGATCCTGCTAGGTTGCAATGACTTTTACAAGGTCCTTCATAACATTTAGGGCTTTCCATCGTTTCCTAATTTTCTGATCTTTATTCTCCATTTCCTTAATTACACCTTCAGGGTGCTGTGAAACTCACATGTTAACACCCAGCACCAGACTCCTCCTTTGTCTGAGGCAAGATGACACAGCTTTGTCAACCATCCAAATCATCAAAATTGCTCCTTGCAGGTCACACACCTTTGTCAACCGTCCAATGCATCAAAGCTGTAACCTTCAAGACGCACCTGGTGGCTCAATCAGTTTAGTGTCTGACTCTTAATTTTGGCTCAGGTCATGATTCCAGGGTCATGGGATCCAGCCCCGCATCAGTCTCCACAGTGAGTGTAGAGCCTGCTTAAGATTCTTTCTCTCTCTCCCTCTGCCCCTCTTACCTGCTCATTCTCCCACCTCTCTAAAATTTAAAAAGAAAAAAAAAAAGACAGAAGGATAAAGCTTTTCCTTTGAAATGCAAGATAAATGATGGAAAGAGCAATGACAGAAAACATGATTTGCAGAACACACTTAGCCCAGAAGAACTGGGCAGCTCACTAATGAATCTCATCAGGATTCCCAATAGAATCCTTCTGCTCCTCAGCGAGAACATTCAGTACCACATGTTCCTTGCTAGATGCGTATTCTCTGCGGTTAGACTCTTCTTTAGCGTTCAGAACAAAAGAAAAAAAACAGTAACCTTTCAACTTGTCTTACGTCTACATGATAATATCAAAGAGGGCTTTGTTTAATTATTTTCCACAAGGATCTATTTCCAACATTGTATCATTTAAAACCACATTTTAATGTTTTCAATAATAGATTTATCTATCACACCTGAGTTTAAAGAAAAATTGAGTTTTCACTTTGTACAGCTAAGAAATTGGTTCAAGATCTGGAGAAGCACCACAAAAGGAAGCCACCAGTTGTGACCCAGGATTCAATGAGCCACTAGTCCAACCATTTCTTCACTACATTTTGATAAAAGCAGTAATTAAGAATGAGCAGTCTTTCCAACAGACAAGAAGGGTTCTATCTTGTTCTACATGTTTACTAACGGAGACATAGATGTCCCTGTCGAATATACAAATGGCAGGAGCAAAGTTGGTAGCATCGGTTATTACAAGTCAAGACTCAAAAAGAACAAGGCCAACACTAACCAGATCAATTTCCCAACTATGAATGCAAGTATCGCACTTAAAACTCAGCAGCATGACCGAAGATGGAAGAACACCGTGGATGTGGAAAGGACCTAGAGATCTGGGGAGGCAGTGACCTCGGGACAATCGACAGTGTGACTCAGCTGCCACATCAAGCTAAGACTACCTGAGGCCACAGGACAGGGTCCAGAAGAGGAAGAAAATGGTTCCATTGTCCTCTGCTTTAAGCAAAGCCTACTGGGGTTTTCTGCTTAATTAGAACCATCAGGGTGATAACAGCCATCAAACCTACATCACAGGAGCTTTGGGAGTTTACTCCGGCAAAGGGAACACTTAATGGGAAGACGTAAAAGCTGTGCTCAAACTTTTGAAGAATTATGGACAAGAAAGGGCACAGTACCTACACAATGTCTCTCCTACACTGGAGAGAATTACTAGAGAGAGATTTTTAGACAATAAAAAATTTGTAATAATTACAACTGTCCAAATATGGACTCTTCTCATGATGGGGTGAAGAGTGTTCTCTCCACCAACGTAATGAGAGTAGATGACCATCTGTTCCCATTGTCAGAGAGAAGTTCTATACGTAAGATTCCATGATAAGCGGTTCAAACTTGCATTAAATACATAGGACTTTTTCCTTTTGCTGATATGCAGAACGTCACAAAAGCATGAAGTAGAAGTGGTCACAAGTGCATTCTGTGCACTGCCCCCTAGTTCTGAGCAGAGAGACAGTCAGAATGATCCACAGAGAGCACTTTAAACTTCGCTTCATAAGTTTCTAAGAAAAGATCTCTCGGGGCACCTGGGTGGCTCAGTCAGTTAAGCATCCTGATCTCACGATTCGTGAGTTAGAGCCCTGTGTCGGGCTCTGTGCTGACAGCTAGCTCAGAGCCTGGAGCCTGTTCCAGATTCTGTGTCTCCCTTTCTCTGATTCTCCCCTGTTCATCCTGTCGCTGTCTCTCTCTTTCTCTCTCTCTCTCTCTCTTTCTCTCTCTCTTTCTCTCTCTTTCTCAGAAATAAATAAAACATAAGAAAAAATTTAAAAAAAAAAAAAGAAAAGATCTATCTTTTTTAGTACCCCCAGTCTTACTTAGCTTTTCAGGAAGTTCTCCCTGAGGTCCAATCTAAAGTCTTCCCTCTCTAATTATACCAATTAACATGGATAACAAAATGAGCTCTATAATGATCCTGACAGAAGAGTAGTTGACCTAAGAACATATACATTAAAGAAACATCTGCAAAGACAAAATGTGAAGCAATGAATTTTTAAAATGTTTCCAATATCTAAATGTCAAATGTCATTCAGAGCAGTTTTAAAAACCATTACAAGGCTGATTTACGCGCTTTCACTTTTGAGTGCAAACACAGACCTCCTTGTGTAAGAGCTCTGCTGGTCTTTTCAGATCGAGCTTTCTATCTCTATGCAGGAAGAATGGACTGAAGCTTAATGTGTTTAGATTAAAATCGCTCAGAACTGACGGGAAATGACACTTGAGCAGCAGGAATACAGGACAGCTTTAAAAGGTTAGTGACAACACTGAGTATTCAAAAATGCCTCGTTTGCTTAAAAGGTACCCAAGTACAAATTCCATACAAACTGTTGTTCTCTCTTTTCTTTAGGAACTAGACAAAGTCGCTAAACATAAAGCTGCCTTGAAACACCACTCAGCACAAACTTCTCGCCGGCCTTATTCCGAGCAGCTTACACTGTGCTTAGTAAATTTATCACATACTCTCTTGAAGTACTCCAGCAACAAACTAATTTGCCTACTAGTTAACCCATCAATTTTCCATTGAAACTCCTTACTTCCCAATTAACTGGAAGGCATGTACTAGATTCTTTTTAAGTGCTCGCCCAACAAAAATAAAACTAAAAGTGAACTCTCAATCAACTCTTTTAAAAGACACTGGTTTTTGTTAGGGCCATAGCTGGGCTCTGGAGAATATGTCCAAAACCAAGACAATGAACTGGTATCTATTTAACTGTAATTTTGTTGACAGGCTTGCTAGCCATACATTGAGAAAGGGAGTTCAGAGCCTGGGAGCTTCAAAGACTTCCTTTTCATTCTTGAGGCTGAACCATGCCCTCCTCTCTTGTGGCAGTGAGCTTTTCACTCTAACGAGAAGTGCACTGACAAACACACACACTTCCCGCTAGGTTTCAACCAGGAAGGATTTGGTCTTTGCAACTAAGCACGGTCCAGTGGGGGGAATAACTCACACTGCTCAAGTCTATCACTTTGATTACTAGATTAACAATGATTCTTGGAGGCTTTTTATTTTTCATGATTTTTTAAATTATTTTTTTCCTTTTTGTTTTCTTTTTTTAGAGAGAGCATGAGCAGAGGGAGAGAGAGAATCCCAAGCAGGATCCATACTCAGCACAGAGCCTAATGTGGGGCTTGCCTGATCCCATGACCCTGGGTTCAGGACCTGAGCCAAAATGAAGAGTCGATGCTAAACTGACTAAGCCACCCAAGTGCCCCTTAATGATTTCTTGAGAAATGTACAACTTGAAGTTGAGGCGTGGCAGAAGAAAGGGTTGCTAGACACCCAAAATAAAAGCCAAGTCTTTACACTCTTCTCAAATCCTTTTTGTACTCTTCTTCATTACCCGGCCAAATATTGTTAGCTATTCTTAAGAGAACAGGACGTGCCTACAGCTTTGCAAGCCAGGCATGCAAATGAATACACAGTCCCCCACCAATTACATCCTTAAGTTTTCCAAAATATCAACAAAAAAAGCTAACTCACAGACTATCTCTATACAGGGGCCTTACTTCAACCAGAAATGCAGACAGCATTTCTTAAAAACACAATAAAGACCTTTAGTTATTAGCTGGTTATTTAACCTACAATAAGCTCTAAACTTCATTTCACTTAAAAATAGTGCAGAGGAGCCTGGGTGGCTCAGAGAGGGTGTGTGCACGCTCCCTCGCTCAAAATAAACAAACTTTTTAAAAAAGAAAAAAATCATGCAAATTATTTTATGTGAGTGAAGAACAATTTTCTTACAGTCACTATCTAAATCATTGCTAATTGTTACCAAGTTCACCTAAGGGAAAAAGTGAAGCAGGGAGGACCAAAATTCTATTCATACCCATAAGCCTCAAACGTAAAGGTCACATCCACAGACAGGCAAGTGGTCATACTCATTCTAAGTGTTCCTCAATGAATTCATGTAATATAGGGCTGCATGAAGAGGATCCACTATGTGCAAACAGCTACAGGTGAGGAATTCGAGGTTCCTCTGTACCAAAACATATAATCTATCAATGCGTCATGATTAGGATATGCCCGTCACCAAGTTTACTTCTTGAGTACTGTGGAGTCATTCAAAATTATGATAAGTAATATTTAATAATATAGTAAAATGCTGTGAAAAATAGGTCACAAAGTAAGGAAATAAATATTTTTGTTCAAGTAACTATGCATATAACCTGATGAAAATGAAAGAGGAGATGAGGGTTTTGTTTGGTTTTACCTTCTTCATACTTTTTTGTATTTTTCAATATTTCTACAAGGACCATACATCATAGTTACAATTAAGAGAAAAATCATGAAATAAGTAAATTTAATAATCAGCCTTTAATAAACTTGTGACGCAGCAATCCTAGTCCTAGGTATTTATGCAGATATTGTTGTGAGCCTACAGGCACGTAAGAACTGTACAAATGCTCACAGTATCTCTATTCGTCATCACTGAAAAGTGGCAATACCTCAAATATCCTTCGACTGTGAATAAATCCATGGTAGCATCTCCACACGATGGAATACTACTCAGCACTACAAAGGAATGAACTACTGAGACATGCAACAAAAAATGAATGGATCTCTAATGTAGTACACTGAGTGGCAAAAGCCAGACTCAAAGGGCTACATGATTCACAGAATGTGATGCAAAAGGTGAAAATAAAGACTGGGAAAGGGGGGTGCACAGATTAATAGTTGCCCCAGACTGGCTCAACCAAGGGGCAGCACAGGGAATTTCGAGGATGATAAAAATTTTCTATACCTCTATATTTAGAGAACCAAATGGATTTGTCAGAACTAAGAAGTGTTTACCAGGAAGGATGAATTTTGCCATAAGCACATTATACCTAACTACACTTGACCAAAAACAAAACGAAAACAAGAACAACCCACGACTTGGAACTGAAAGCCTACTCATGTCCAGATTATATTCTGTTCGGTGTGATTCCTTCTCTAAAATGCACCGGTGTTTCTTCAAAAAGTTTTTAAAAATTATTTTAGTTTTTGTTATTTTAATAATTTTCACCTAGCAGGTGCATTCTGAAGGACTGGAACACAGAAAATGTCTAATAGGGGTGAGTGGAGTAAATAATGTTCAGGACACTCAGGCCCATGTGCACTATCCCTACAGACTCTGGCAAGGACACCTGTGTGGGCCACTGGACACAAGTCAAGGCACTCCCGAGCTGGAGAGAAGGTACTTAAAAGGAGGCGGGACAGCAGATATCATTTCCTTTTCTAATACTTGCAGGAGGTAACCAAATGCAAACTCCGAAATCCACTCCAGAGAAGCCAGGATTTGGTTGTAACTGAGCACTTCTAACCATCACGCCCATGCCAGAATCATTTCTAGACCGATGAGAGCATGACTAAGTAGTCACCAGGCCAGTTTGTGTTGCTCAGTTTGGGGCTTAAAATACCCTCCCCACCTCTGGATATTAGCAAAGCGCTTCTGAGAGGTGTCTGAAAAGACTTAGAATGGCTTATCCTCCTAAACGGATTTGGGAACAAGGAACTTTCTCCTGAGCTTAATAAGGGAACTGGTTTTCTGTTTTGTTTGATCTTTCCCTCCCCCACCATTTAGAAGAACATACGAATAAGCCCTGACTGATCCTTATCATGAGCTTAAAAGAGTATAATTAGACCAGAGATGTGAAAACCAGTTTTTATTAAGTAGGGAGTTCTTTTTCTCAAGATATATTCTTTTTCTCCAAATATAAGAGAATGACACCCATTTTCCTGGTCTATGAAGAAGATAAGGGAGTAAAATGACCTGGGATAGGTACAGAAATTATTACTGGACAACAATTACATTAAGCTCTTCCCTGAACACTTTGAAAATAACATAAAGCATTCCTAAACTATGTACTGAAATGTATCTCCTACTATATAAAAAATGGAGACTAACAAATTAATGTTCCTGAAAAAGACTATTTTGGCTAATGAGTAGATTATTGTTAAGGCCTTAACAGGACTGTTAAAACCACCAAAGAACAGTCTGGTCTAATGAGCACAGTTAGCCTTGTTTACATATAAACCTGTAGATGTGTGTGTGTACACACACACACACACACACACACACACACCATAATATTCATGGTCTCTGAATAGGTTTAACCATAAAACACCTGTCTGTTTTTTGTCAGAGCCTTTCTGGAACTTCAACATGTCAGGCGTGGCACTGTTATGTTAAATTAGGAATCAAATATCCAACACTAAATGAGTACAAGAAAATTCACACCCATTACTTTCACATCCTACTCATAGTGGGTTTTCCTAAAAAATAAAGCATTGTACATTTTGAAAAATATAAGGTGAGGTAAGAGACTCAGTGGTAACATGGAAACTCGCTTGGGCTGCAGGTCAAGAGAACTGGGCCACAGTGTTTTATTCATCCACTCCACACACTTATGGAGCCCTTCCAGTCTGATGGTCTCAGGGAATCCATTAAATAGCTGTGCAACTTTGGACACATCATTTATAATCTCTCTGAGCCTTTGAGAAGAAAAAAAAACCATACTTAGCACACTGGGTAAGTCATGGGAATTAGATAAAAGGTTTACGAAACAGGGAGCACAGTGTCTGGCATGCAGGGGATGTTCAAGAATATTAATTATCTCTCACCCTCTCTCCTTTCTGAAAAGCTTTTGTTACACACTCACAATGAATCTTTTTGCTTAGTCTACTAAACGGTCCAGCAGAGAAGCAAGCTTTTCTATCTCTGAGTCCACATGTGCCGGATAGATTTGTATGGTACTGCTTAATTATTTCTCAACGAGCAGTGAATACCTACAAAAGACCACACTTGATAGGCTTCTAGATATGATCAATAAACATTGACTATGTGTCTAGGTCTTCCACGTTAGGGCGGGGCACGCACGGGGCACATGACCGAACTGTTCCTAAGCCCTTTACACCAGAGGCATCTCAGACAAGGACTATACCAACAGATGGGACCAAGTTTCTGCAATAGTTTCCATGCAAAAGGCAAAGGTTTAACCACTGCTCCCTGGTTTAAAAACAAAACAAAACAAAAACACCATTAATAAAAGTAAATAAAGGCTTTAAATAGGGTATTTTCAAAATTAAAAGCAACCAGCCCAATAAGCCTAACTCAGGCTCATTTTATTTATTTATTTTTAATTTTTAATTTATTTCTGAGAGACAGAGACAGACAACGTGAGCAGGGGAGGGTCAGAGAGAGAGGGAGACACAGAATCTGAAGCAGGCTCCAGGTTCTGAGTTAGCTGTCAGCAGAGAGCCGGATGCGGGACTCGAACCACAAGCTGTGAGATCATGACCTGAGCTGAAGTCGGATGCCCAACTGACTGAGCCACTCAGGTGCCCCAATTCAGGCTCATTTTAGACAAAGGCCCCCACAGCACTCAAGCAGAGGTAGATTCTGGAGGAAAATAAACCCAAAGTCATTGACCAACACACCAAACCCACAGGTACTTTCAACACTTTAGGTTTTTCTCTTTCTGCACATTCAACAGGATCTAAGTAATGATTTTACTTTACTTCTCAAAGATTTCATCAACTCATTTTCTGGTTTCAACAACATAGGTTGGTATAAGCCATGACTCTGTAATTCAGTACAAGTGAAGGGCTGGAGAACAAATTCTTTGGCCAATGGATATCCACAAAGCCCCAAAGTATAAGCACATACTATTAAGAGTCTTCCTAGATCAGGAAGATGTGGTTTATCTATACAATGGAATACTAGTTGGTAATGAGAAAGAATGAAATCTGGCCATGTGTAGCAATGTGGATGGAACTTGAGAGTGTTATGCTGAGCAAAATAAGTCAGGCAGAGAAGGACAGATACCATGTGTTTGCACGTATAGGAGGATTAGGAGGAAGCTAATGGAGGACCATGGGTGAGAAGAAGGGGAAAAACAGTGGGGGAGAGGGAGGGAGGCAAACCATGAGAGACTCTTGAATGCTGAGAACAAACTGACGACTGATAGGGGTGGGGGCGAGAGGGTAAGTAGGGTGATGGGCATGGAGGATGGCACTTGTGGGGATGAGCACTGGCTGTTCTATGGAAACCAACTTGACAATAACTATTTAAAATAAATAAAAATTTAAAAAATTTAAAAAAATTTTTTAAAAAAAGAGTCTTCCTAGACACTGAGGCAGGAGACTGTCTCATGTCATACTCCGGGTCCCTATCCCCCCTGGAGCACTGTGGAGAACAGCCCCCGCAGAAGTCCCTTATTCTTCACAGCCCAAGGGAAAAAGCAAAAAGCAAAAGCAAAAACCCAAGATCCCACAGTCTCCTGCTCTCCAGGTTCTCAAAACAAAGACCTTAGTGAGAATTTAAGTAATGAAATGCTCTAATCTCTCTTTCTTTTTTTAAGAGCTTCAACCACAATCTAGGCAGAGATTACAGGGAGAGATAATAGTAAAAATAAGCCACTCATCACATAAGCTAAAGTGTAGATCCCAAATCTGGGTGCACTTCAGAATAACATAGGAAACCTTATAAAATCAGCTCCAAACTGAAATATGCTGTAATCTCTATTTTAAAGCTAATGATTAAGGAGTTCAAGCCTCTTGTTTGGAGGAAATTGGAGAACTATCACATTTTGTATAAAGCTGCTATTTTCAAAGGCATGCGCCTTTCAAATTCCACCAAAGGTTTTTCAAATCCTAAGATGGTCAGCAAAATGACAAAGTATATGTGTGTTTAATTTTGGCATAGGTAGCATTTTCTTTTCCTTGGATATCCACTTTGAGATATGTATGTGCCATTTATAAAAAGAAGCTAGTGAGAAGGAAGAAGGAAGAATAATTAATAGAGCTGGAAGATCTGGACCCAGCACCTCAGTTAGCCTGTGACCCTGGTTCACACTTTTAAGACTTAGAGGAGGACATTTCCCCTCAAGGTCTGTTAGTGCATCCACTCCCAATTCGTCAGATTTTACCATTCAACCCATCATTCACCCTCTTCCTCTTGCATTTCAACTGGTGGCCTTAATGAGATTATTAACATGTTCAAGTCCAATGCCATTTTAGAGTCAAATTCTTCCTTCATCTTGTAAGCTCTCGCTCCTTCCTGTGATGGTCAAGGTCTGCAGCCCTGTCTTCCTTTCTAACACACTGCAATCCAGCCGATATGCTACCGTACCTCCAACTGGTAGATAAAAGACCCACCGACATCTCCAATCTTATGTAACCTCTCTGCTAACTTGTATGACCCATTTTTTGAACCTCTCCCCTCCTCTGCCTTCCAATGCATCACGTGTTCTTGCTCTACCCTCTTGTAACCCCCTTAGTTTACTCTGCTCTTTTCATTGATTAATACAACCAAAAATAAAAATATGTTTCCGCCAGGGACCATGTGCCCTATCTACTCAAGTAGTCATTTACTCCTCTCTGTAAAATATAATGGTTACTAAATGATCTCTATAATCTAAAGTGACAACTAAAAAAGGCTGTTTTTATTATTTTCAATGTTCATGCTTACTACTGAAGGCAACTGTCAGACTCAAAATATTTTGACATAAATTAACTCATTTGTCTTTTAGAACAACACATTCTTAGTTTGACCCATTTGCCTCTGAGGTAGATGTTCCAACAGGCAGAATCAATATGAGAGCCTACAGCTGTCCACTCTCCTGCAATACATCTTTCCTGTCACCTGGTGGTCTGTAGCTTTTCTTCAATGACACCTGGCAAGGAGTCCTATCTAGGACATTAATCCTCAGTTAATGCTTGGTTCGTATGTAAGAATATAATTTGCCTTGTTATTGACGTTTTCATTATCAAGGCACAACACAGTACTTTGTTTCTAGGAACACGTACCCACAATGCATGTGATACATGTGTTTTCCAACTTGCAAGGAAAGAGTTACTTAGTCAATGATACCTCATATGACAAGTATGACAAGGGTAATGTTTTGATAGTGATTTCTCCACCACCCTCAGCGTTCACGCATGCGCACGCACACGCGCACGTACACACACACACACACACACACACTGTTTAAGTACCTCATCTTTCTCTTGTTAGACTGAAGTCTTGCAGCTATGGAAGCTTGTACTGAGGAGATAGGATATCTTAGCACTGTGACAGCAAAAAACAAAAGAGAACAATCTGCTTCTGACATTGAAAACATGATTCTACATCAAGACAATGGCCTGGAAAAGTCAGCTTTATCAAGAACAGAGCTTGAAATATTCAAATTGTAGTGTCTTCCACTGAAAACAAAGCTGCTTCTTATTAAGACTAGGGATTATGCCTGCTGCTGATTAGGGAAGGAACCTCCAATAGGGTAAAGCCTAAAACTCACTCCCTCTGGGATCAGGGGACTACAAGGAGACACGGGCGGTCAAACATGTACACTCTGATCTCCCTTCTGATTTTTGACCCTAACAAAGAAAAGGTGTTGGATAAGTTACAGGACATTTCAAGAGCAAGAGTAACATTTGACCCACTGTATAGCCAATTTAAGTTCTAGTATGGTGTGGATGAAACCAGAAGATACTGTGTACTCCTGAGAAGGATGGAGAAAGAAGTGAATCAAGAGGCAGTAGGCCTGGCTAGACAAAAGATAACCCACAGCAGAGATTTACAATGATGAGGTCCTAGGCCACACACGGAATCGAGGAGGTAATAGATCTGTAGAGGTCCAGAAGAGTGTTAGCAAGTGCTGAGAGATGGAGTCAAGGTCAGCTGAGGACCACAACTGGGGCTTGACATGGCTCAAAGAGACATCCCACAACCTACATAGGCACAGATACCAGCCAGACACCCAGAGACAGAAAAGGTCATTGAGAACGGGCAGGAAGGCAGAGGATGCCCAATCCCCACTCTGTTCCCCAGATCTGCACAAGGTACCCTAGAAAGGAATGGAGGAGGCCACATAGCTGAGAAATTGAAAAATTAATCTAAATAAGTGAGTAGAGAAAACCTAAAGCAACTGTTTCTTTCTCTCATTGCATGAGACTACATACACGGGAGTGGACTCCTTTTGTGTTCTACTGCCCAGCGGAGAGGGCATCGGGAAGACACACATTTCTTAGAAATAAGTTAAGAAACAATATTTCTTCTGTATATTCGAATATAGTGTGAGGAAATCTAAACTCTTCCTAACTCGTATATTGAAACTTTTCATTTTAATTCATATGATTTTTAGTCTAACAACAGCATTTCCATGACCCATAACAATAGTTCTTTGCTGCTCTAGTTAACAATAAACTTCACAGGCTAACATATGATCATTATGATTTATCTTTCATCTACTGTATCTCATGCCCAGAAAGCTAAGAGCTCTCTTCTGATTTAAATTTTCAGCATCCAGGGCAATGCCTCATATACAGTTAGCACTCACATTTTTACTTTCCTTACCAAAAGCAATAGTGAATAAACATTCACCGATGCATAAAAACATGACCACTTTTTGGGGCACCTGAGTGGCTCAGTCAGTCAAGCGTCCAACTTTGGCCCAGGTCATGATCTCACTGTTTGTGGGTTCGAGCCCAGCATCAGGCTCTGTGCTGACAGCTCAGAGCCTGGAGCCTGCTTCAGATTCTGTGTCTCCCTCTCTCTTCTCCTCCCCCGCTCATGCTCTGTCTCTTCTCTCTCAAAAATAAATATTTTAAAAAGTTAAAAAGAAAAAAAACATGACCACTTTCTACATTATCAGTGATGTGGTTATAATGGACACAACCTAAGTTACTGTCATCATTCCAGTTTTCTCAAATACCATTTAGATATTCTAATAAAGAGATTTCCCAAAAAGGGGAAGGCAGAAACCCAGAGAGGCAGCTACAGGAAAGAGAGCAGGGAGATTAAACACAATATGAAGAGGACAAGATTAAGAGAACAGTAGGGAAATAAGTTGGACAATCCAACTGACATGAGCAGCTTAATAGGCAAATTCCCAGAAAATCAGTCAGGTGACCAAGAAAGGACAGGAGGAGGAGGGTCCAAACACCTCAGGCTGAGAAGATGCTCAACACCACTAATAACCAGGGAAATGCAAATCAAAACTCCAATGAGATAGCCCCTCATACCTGTCAGAATGGCTAAAATCAAAAACACAAGAAAGAACCAGTGTGGGCGAGGATGTGGAGAAAAAGGAACCCTCATGCACTGTTGATGGGAATGCAAACTGGTGTAGCTACTGCTTAAAAACAGTATGAAGGTTCCTCAAAAAATTAATAACAGTTGCCATATGATCCAGTAATCTCACTATGGGGTATTAACCCAAAGAATACAAAAACACTAATTCCAAAGATATATGCACCCAATGATTATTACAACATCATTTACAATAGTCAAAATATGGAAGCAATCCAAGTGTCCATCCATAAATGAATGGGTAAAGACAATGTGGTAGATACATATATACAATAAAATCTTACTCAGACATAAAAAAAAAAAAAAAAAGAATGAAATCTGTGCTCGGTGTAGTGACTACTTAGAGATGGGCCTTGCAGATTTGACCTTTCATCTTCTGGACCTAAGGCCACTACCACAACCATGTTAAGCCAGATTCTTGGTCAGGCCAAGTAGCATCTGAGCTTGATCCCTCTCTTCATATTTACTGGAGCAGGGGGTACCGGAGCTGCTTTATGCCTTACACCTGGGCACTGCTCAATCCTGATATCAATTGGGACAGCAAGAATAGCCCAGAACCCTAGAACAAACTGGGTCCCAATGAACAATACAAGTTCTACTCGGTGAACATAGATTACATACAGCAAACTGAAGAAGGAAAAGTCCAGACTTCTAAATGAAATGTTTCACAATAAAGCTACTTAGAGTGAAGGTCTTCCAGAAGCCATCTGTACAATTTTCTCCTTATCCAGGATATACCTCCCCTCTAAATGCATGAAATCATGATGTATTGTGTTGGGGGTTATACTGAATAACACATATCAGAAACTAAGTGAAGTTAAGTGAAGTAACTCCACCAAAGAAAAACAAATATGGCATTTCACTCATATGTGAAATTTAAGACGCAAAACAAATGAAGAAAAAAGAGACAAAAAACAGACTCTTGAGCACTGAGAACAAACAGAGGACTACCAGAGGGGAGATGGGTAGGGGAACAGGTGAAAAAGGTGAAAGGGATTAAGAGCACACACTTATCGGGGTGAGCACCAAGTAATGCATAGAACTTTGAATCACTCTATTGTACACCTGAAACTAATATAACATTAATTTTTACTAGAATTAAATAAAGTAGGGCTTCTTAAGGATGCAAACGAATCAAACATACCCAATAATTTCTATTGTAATGTCACAAGAGGCCTGCACTTCCAAAGTTGAGTAGAACTATAAACTATGAATGTGTGCAGCCCCATTATATTCATTTACACAAACTACCTGAGCTTTTATTTGCTTGGGTCAATTTTTCAGGGTTTGTTTGTTTGTTCTTTAGGGGTTTTTTCTTGCACTTCATTCTGCATCCTCTGACTCCATAAATGCTCTAGATTCACCAACTGTTCAAATAAAGAACATCCTGTAAGTAAGTAATCAGGTTAACTCATAACAGCAGCAGTACACTTTTTACAGTGGGAAACCTTTAGAAATTCAGAGCACAGAAAGTATAGAGTATCTTTCAGTAATGAGATCTACATCCTCAAAATCAACGTTGTAATTATTCACAAAGCCTTAGAATTGAGATTTTCCCCCCTAGTACTAAGAAATATTAAATATTTAAAGACCAACTAACTTAGCTGAAACAGACATTTTTCTCTAAGCCAGAAAACAGCCCTTCAAATGACCTTCTAATGAAACCATGATGGGACTATGGATAGTGTTGTAAAACATGTGTTCCGGACAAGTTTAAAGAGTCTAAGAACCTGCGACTTCTGGGGTTGGCCAGTTAGGAGAGCCATGGTGTTTCCACAACAAACTGAATTAAAACAAAAGCAGGCCCCCGATCACAATCCCTGGCCAGGGTGGTCTTTGAGGCGAGAGAGCTGTCCAGCAGCACGGGGTAAACAGGACACCATGTCCAGGTTTTTCTATCAGCAATAAGTATCACCATCCCCCAACTAGGCTCAACCAAAATAAGCACAAGCAAAATCCAGATCACCACAGGTTGGATGACCATGTAGACTCGTACCACAAGTAACATGAGCAAGAACAACACTGGATCTCAAAACAGGCCCCAAGCACTCAGTACACTGACAGAGCAACTATACTCAGAACTGTCATAATTCTCAAGACTTGTCATCAAAGGAAAGAAAGCAACAATTCTCACCTGAGAGGTAGAACTGTTTAGGTGAGGACATTAAGGGGTCACAGGTGCCTGATTCACCACAGCTGGTCATAAAAAGCCCTCATCTTGATACTATTTAACTTCTTAAGGCCAGATGAATTGAACTATTAGTCTTCATTCCAAAATAAGCCTATAGAAGAAGATATCCTCCTCCCTCTTTGTAATAAATGAAGCTGTTAACACCTCAGCTTTGTTAGCCCATCTATGGGATTCTGGCAGCTGATACTATCCAAACACATCAAGAGGAAGCTCTGATTAGTACATGTCACCACTCAGTTACGGGATGGGGTAAGATTTCTTTTCAATGCCAAATGACAAATTCATTGTTCAATAAATGTTCAAGACAAATGACACCTTGGTAATTTTACTTGAAAACCCAAGGCATCACTCGAAAGAGACCAGCTTTAGGACATCCGTTAATAGCTCACAACACAAGTCAATAGCATATTGAGATACTAGCACTCTGTCCTGAAGGTACATGGAATCTACTACCTAACACTTAATACTTTAGATGTGCTGTGGCCCACAGATAAAAGTTTTGCAGCAAATAAAGGTTTTAAAATAACAGAAGTAAGCTTTGAGGTATTGTGGACAGTTTGCCTTCTCAGTTGTACTTGGTTTTGTTTTTGTCTGAATGACATCCAAACCTCTTCCCATTTTTAGAGAATCATCCATTGTTTGAGTCTTGATGGCAGGCAAGACCCTACCTCACAATACAGAAATGGACATTTCCTCTGCTCGTCTTTGGCAGTCATATGACCCAGGCTCAGCCCATCATGTCCCATTTGAGATTCTAGAGTTGGGGTGAGTGTTATCAAGATCCGGAGGTCGGAGAGATTATTCAGGGAATCAGCAGGGGTGACTGCAAAGGGAATCAGCCACACAGTTCAATAGCAGCAGCAGCAGCAGCAGCAGCGCCACCACCACCACCACCACCACCACCACCACCACCAAACCCAGACTCCACTGGCAACAGGACAAGACTCTGATTTGGCTCCTTGCTCTTTTGAGTTTGGGTTTCCAACAGTCTTCTCACCACTTCCTATTTTGCCTAAATCAGAATACTGTAGGGGCGCCTGGGTGGGTCAGTCAGTTAGGGGTCTGACCAGCTCAGGTCATGATCTCGCGGTTCTTGGGTTCAAGCCCCACGTTGGCTGTGTTGACAGCTCAGAGCCTGGAGCCTGGTTCGGATTCTGTGTCTACCTCTCTCTCTGCCCCTCCCCTACTTGTGTTCTCTCTCTCTCAAAAATAAAAATTTTTTTAAAAAATCAAGAGTACCATAGCCTGACACACACAATGGAAGAAGTGTTTTCACAAGAGTGGTAAGAAATGAATTCACTTCATGAACAAGCATTCACTTTGGATAAGGAAATGTTAGTAAATATTATCAGGGATCTCATTATTTTCTGTCTCAGCTAAATATTTTTGTATCTTGTATTTACTTTCTCAATACTAACCTGTTAGGCAGAGAATGTTCAGATAAAATCTCTTCATTCACGAAACTAATCTACAACAACAGTCCCAATAGCATTCATGCAAACAACTGGGAGGAGGCACAAAACGGTGCTGGACAATGTTCTCTGTCTTGATGTGGGTGATGATGATACAAACATGTGTTTGTAAAAACTCACTCTGTATACTCTTAAGATCTGTGCATCAGATTCCATGTGGTTTATCTAAATATTACAGGTACATAAACACAGAGACAGGGGCACCTGGGTGACTCAGGCGATTAAGCACCTGACTCTTGGTTTCAGCTCAGATCATGATCTCACAGTTTGTAGGATTAAGTCTTGGGTCTGGATCTACACTCACAGTGCAAAGCCTGCTTGGGACTCTCCTTCTCACCTTCCCCAGCCCATGCTCTCCCTTTCAAAATAAATAAATAAACTTAAAAAAAAACAAAACACAGAGAGATATCTATGGCCCAAAAGTTATGCTGATGTAGATACATCATATTGATGATAAAACAAAGAATGTCCTCAAAATAAGCTTTTGTACATACTATCCCCTTTGACCTTGGACCTCCCTGGGCATTCCTTTCTGACAATGGAAGAATTACTCCTGGACACACTTCAATGCCCAATAATCCTCCTCAGTGCCTCTCAGAAAAAGACACAGCTAGTTCTTGTGTTTTTCTTCACACCTTCAACATGTTAATCAAAAATCTCCATTGTGTTCTAAGTGAGAAAGCTCAAGTCTTGCTGAAGTCTTGCCCACTCTATCACAATTCCCAAACTTAGAAGCTGACTTTGTTTCTCTTCAAGTCCTGCCCCCGTGCTTTCCTTTCTCATCAAGTGATAGTGATCCTATCCACTATCTGGTTCAAGAGACAATGATAATTAACTATATGCTAGTCAATGATGCAGGCACTTTACAAGTACTTACTCCCCTCATTCTATAAATGAGAACCAAGACCCAGGGAAGTTAAATTACTTCCTTGATGTTAAAATACTAACCCAGGTCCATCTCACCAGGAGGTCCGCCTGTATCTCCCAGCTCAAGCCGCTTACTAGATCTAAAATCTACTTTATTCTCAGCCTTCTCCTTTCTTTCATTTTCCCTGGTGAGGAAATGATGACATAAATTTTTCTTTAAGGACATCCATTTGCAATTTCAAATTTGCACATGCGCACACACACTTACTCAAGGCAAAACAAATAATACCAAACAGAGGAAGGAATATCAACCCAGAATCTGCATACATTACTACCCTGTATTCCTTCAGAATAAGAACCACAAATATTTGATTTATCATGAAAATGTCTTTGGCCATTCCCAAGCTACAGAATTCCATCTTACAAATATAAGAAGTATTCAGAATGACCAAACCTTTGGATGACTTTCTCCCTCCTTCAAAAATACCATCATGGCTCCCTCTCCTCCAAACTTCTGAGTGGTGATGATGTTCACAAACATGACAATATCACATCTCAACTAGTTCTACTAGAAGCTTCTATTTATTACAAAATCTAAGCCAACAGGCCTAGAAAGACACCAGTGACTCAAATTCCTCTTCTTCTGCTCTGACCCTACCACTTCCTGGCCCCAAATCAACCTTCACCTGTCCCAAGAGGCTAAGGTAAAGGGGATCAGCAAGAAAACTATGGCATCTATGACTTGACACTTAGCCTGTGGCAATACTACATTAATAGGTTGGAGGGATGGGGTCAATGAAAGCAAAGAATTTTACAAAGCAATTATGAGGAAAGAGAAAAAGAGCAAGAGAGGTCCTGGGAGAATGGCTGGATGCATTTGAGAGTACGCTGGAAGTGACCCCCTAGAATTTGCCTGTGCATTCGGTGTCACCCATCTGGCCCCTGGGAAATACAGACACTTAAAAAACCCTTTGTAGGAAGGCTTAAGAATTTTTTTCATAATAACTGCCTCATCAAATATGGCATTTGCACAAAAATTTGTATTTCACATAGTTACTTTATCTTTTTAGGACTGTTGCACCTCTCCCATTTGCAAGTAAAAGTGGAATGAGATATTTGGGTAAACCACAATAAACAGTGACCAAAGGAACCCCTCCCAACAAATGTTCACTCTATGTCTATTTCAATAATCCTACTCCTTAAATCAGTGAAGTAGTAAACTCCAGTTTCAGAACAATGTTTACATTACCCCTAAAATGTATTTCCTTCCATTTTTCTGCCAAGAGGGAATGAAAGAAGGGCAATTCATGAACTAGGTTAAGAGCCTGGAATGCAAGTAGTGGGAATATGTCTCAGTTCTGCTAGTCTAATGAGGACTTTTCTATTGTTCTGTGTATAATAGAAGCATGTGGACAATTTCAAGGGAGAAGTTCACTGAACTTTGTGCCTGTTCCAAATACTTTTTGCCCATTTCCTTCTACTAGTTAACATGCATGCAAAACTCTATGCAAATTGAGCCCAGGCTCGCTGGAACTTTCAGACCGTGCCCTTTGGCACAGCTTCAGCAGCAAGATATATATTGGCACTAGCTCTGGGTACATTGTGGGCATCAAGTCACATATGGGTGAGAAGGAAGTGTCCATCTCACCGAGAAGCAGAGAAAAAATGAACAAGAATCAAGAGATTTTCACTGGTACTTCAGTCAAAAAGGTAGACTATTTGTAATTTCACAGTATTTTTTTAATTCATTTTATATGAACCGAAAGATTTCCTAGTCCACATATGTGGTATCTTTCTTCAGGCGAGAAAGGAATTCCATTACTCCCAAATACTGACAAAGGCATTACAAGAAAAAAAAAACTACAGGCTAGCGTTCCTCATGAACATAAAAACAAAACCCAACAAATGTTAGGAAATTAAATCCAGCAATACATAAAAAGGATAACACATCACAACCAAGTGAGGTTTATCTCAACGCAAGACTGGTTCAATATTCAAATATCAATATAATTCACCGTGGTAACAGACTACAGAAGAAAAATACTTTTTGAACAATTATTGAGATCAGGTTTAACAAAGTTCAACAATCATTGATAATAATAACACTTCAGTGATAAAGAACAAACTATGTTGGACACAAACACTATCCCCTAGCTGGCAAATTTATAGTTTCACAGAAGTACAGTTTAGCAATTACAAAAGCACTAAGTTAGAACAAAGGAGTAAACAAACATGTGTAGTTAAAAACAGCCAAGTTTCTGACTGTCAAAGACAAGAGCTATAATCAAAGGGTGAATACTAGAACAAACTTCACAGTCCTGGACTGGAGTCATAGATATGAAGTCATGTTTATTTTCATATATACAGACAGGTAAACATAAAAACATAGTTACGTTTGTATAACGGATTAGTGTACACATTTCCAAGCTCTGTTCACTGTGTCCACTGATGAAGTGTGGAAGCAGTGACACTCCAGTGGCAATGAGCACACCTAATGCCCTGATCTTGGTTTCTATATCCCATAGTCCAATAAAAAAGGAACAAGGCTCCTTGGAGAAATGGCTCAGTCAGGAAAATGCAAAAGCAACCTGAAGCATCTTGTGATACTAAAAAAGAAGTTCCCAACAACAAAAACAAACAGAAGCATTTCAAAAGATGGAGGAGTCAATCTGAAAGAGCTCTCAGTGTCTAAAGCTGAAATAACTTGAGTAAATAATACTATTTGGTTATAACCCAAAGAATAAAACAAATACTGTGGTATCCATATGTTATGGGCTTCCTTACCTAAGAATGCCAATCAATATGGAATAGAACGAACAAGAAATAAAACAAGTGGCTATTCAAACACCACAGTAATAATTTCCATAGGAGGTCCATGAATGAATGATAAAATTGGTGGGCAAGTTAAGGACAACCAGGATGCTGAAAGGCCTCCGAGCCATTCTTATGTGTATGCAGTCTGTGCAGCTGCACAGTGTTCCATGCTCAGAAGGGCTCACAGTTTGGTTTCTTCTATGCTGCTTCCATCCAGAAATTTTTTTATTAATTTTGAACATGGGGTCCCACATTTTCACTTTCTTTTGGACCCTACAAATTATGTAGTTGGTTTTGGTAATCACCTAAAATTCTCTCCCATAAAACATGTATGAATTACTGTACTAATTTCAACAGTGATTCACTTTTAACAAGTAGAGTATGGAATAAGAAAAAATACTAACTTTACTAGGGAGAAACCTGTTAGACACTGCCCTGACCAAGTGATCAAAATTGACATGAGCTGTAATTAGACATATTGCTATAGGTACCTGATACCATGCAGTAAGAGAGGTACTTCCCCTCAGTGATATCCTTCCCAAAAATCTAAAATCTTAGTCTAATCATAAGAAAACATCACAAAAACTAAATTGAAGGACACTCTCCAAGTATCTGACCACTATTCCTCCTAACTGTCAAGGGCACAAAAACAACACAGAGAAACTGGGTCCTGGAAGAGAAAAAGGACAAGAGTGGGGAAAACCGAAATGCCAAGTTAGTTCTGCAGTGTAGTTAATGCTCTTGTACTGATCCATTTCTGATATTTGTACCACAGTTATTTAAGAGGTTAACATTACAGAAAACACAGTGAAATATATGCAAACACTCAATTCTTCAGTCTAAAAATATGGCCAAATAAAAAGTTTTTACAAAGTAAAAATGGGGGGGGGGAATTTTACAGACTTCGATTACAGTGTGCTCCATAAATGGGCTACCATATAAAATGAAAACTTCTAAGAGGTGAAATAACCAGAATCAGGATGCTCTAACTTGGTCACTCATTCTATGACCTGGATAAGACCCACTCCGTTCTGGCAGAGGAGTAAGCACACCCTAAATAAGGTGGTAGGGCCAGATGTCTGTTAGAACCTCAGCACTAGGCAGGATCACAAAGTAGATCTATAAAAACAATGCTCATACCTATGGTTACTGGCACTGAAAAACAAAGCATGAGCCAGCATTATTGTTCTATGAAATAAACAAACACAACAACAAAAACATTTTAACCAACAACCATCCCAGACAATGGAAGGTGCGATAGAAACTCCCAAGCTACTTATAACCCATCAGCGGAATTACCACTGCTAGCAAATTAGGGCAGTCATTCTCACAGATGCACTAGGATCTTCATAATTATTGAGTAAATTTAACTTCCCCAAAGTGAAAGTTGATTGGGTAATTAGTTTCTCAGTTGTCTTCTAGTCCTATCATTTTAGTGTTTTAGTTTACTTCCAGCCAGTAGGGGATTACTCACCAACTTCTATGTTCCAGAAATACACACAACCTTTTCATACTAGAAAATATAAAAATTCATGTCTTTGATATAATGCTTGTCTTGTTTCAATTTTGTTTAGAGAACAGTGGATGGATTTCTTTGGTTAATAGAGTCACTCATGGGAGACATAATAAAAATTCATGTAAGCTTTTCTTTTTAAACTTTTTTCGAAGTACATGAGCTTGCCCCTGCATACTGTTAAGGCATGCTTAAATTGAACATAGGGCTCTATTCCACAACACGTATGTTAGTAATTCACATCTACCTATCTAGAACTTCCCAACTTCTGTTTAGATTCAGTACTAAATGACAGTCTGTATGCCTGTCCTTTGGAACTGCCAAGCCAACCTACTCCGTGAAGCCCTTCTTCTCTTCCTGCACTGAGAAAGGAAAGCCATTTTCTGCACAGAGTCAGCAGTAATATTGCTCCCCACACTGGGTAGCCAACGCATAGCCACTTTACTTGTACCGACTACTTCTTCCTTTTACACTTCACATATGTACACTATCACCATTAACCCAAGAATAAATCACCCCCAAGACATTCCAACCTCTCAATTTGCCTCTCTCTCTGATCTCAGGAAGCTACCAGATGGGACCACAAGGGGCCAAGGCTGAGAGGAATGCTAACTTGAAGGTCCAACGCTGGCGAAGGGCCCACGCACAGTAGGGCATGTGATGCTATAACTCTGGGGGACAAGACGAGGAACCACACATTCCAAGAACTGGGGGTCTATGGAGGAGTCAGACCCAGAAAGACACCAATCTGAAAACACCTCTAGTTACTTAAGAGTCTTTTGAGTTCACGGTAAGAGCATACATTACTCATACATATCCTCATATAATCCTATTTGCTGACCTTAAGAAGCAGGATCAGCAGAAAAGAAAGGGAGAGAAAGGGAGAGGTGCGAAGAGGATACTTATCAACAAAGTTATTTGGCCTCCACAGCCCCATCCACCACCTTGACTTCCTGTAAGTAACCACATATAGGAGAAGGTGGATATTAGCTAAACCAATTGCAGTCATCACTGCACTATATGTGTATGATGCTGTACACTTTATGTAGATCAATTATTTCTCAATAAAACCTGAGGGAAAAGAGGACAGCAATGCAACATACAGACACAGATACAAAGAATTTGGAACTACCATATACTGTCAATGCAAAGGTAATGTGGTACAGACACACTGGAAGACAGTTTGGCAGTTCCTTTAAAAGCTAAAACAGATATTTAGCATATAATCCAGCAATCACACTGCTGGACGTTCATCCCAGAGAAATGAAAATAATGCCCACACAAAGATCTATATACAATTATTCACAGCAGACTTATAGTAGCCAACACTTGGAAGCACCCAGCACGGCCTATATTATGGGCATGGTTGAAGAAACTGAATACCACATACCACAGAATACTATCCATCAACAAAGAAGGAGGAACTGCTGACACACACACCAGTTGGGATGGATCATAAGCACATTAGGCTGAATGAAAAAACCCAAAAGCACAAGATCACGAGCTTTATCACTCCACTCACTTAACTCCTGGAGACTTCCAGGAGTTAGACTTCCAGGAGTTAGAGATGGGGGATCAGAGTGGGGGGGTGGAATTTCCTTGATGGGAGGTTGAAGATATTTTCAATTATCTGCCATCAAAAATGCTTCAAGAACTATTCTGCATTCTCATCAGGACCACATGCAGTTTAATGAATGCCCCTCCCAGTCATTCCAGCTTCCACTGAAAGCACAATGGCATACACCCACGGAAATTCCACCACCAACTTGTCATACACCAACTTATACCTACCACAATTTAGCCTTTCTTTTTTTTTTAACTAGTTTTTCCTGAGGGAAAGCTTACTATTAAGTTCAGTCAGTGGTCTTGACACGGTACCCTTTATTTTCATCTTTAATCCTCTACCAATTATATTTTTAAAATTCAAGAACACATAAAGATGTATAGAGGGCTGTCACTTAAAACAAATGTAGTACATGAAAATCTGACCTCAAACTCAGAATTTAGCATCATTATCAAAAGTCGTCACCACTGGGTTTTGTTCAGGAGTATACTCTTCTGCTAATATGATTCTGTTGACATGTAACTTTCCCAAAACACCATTACTACTGTATTCTTTGTTAAGTAATGAAGGTGTAAATAATCTTAAAGTCACAATAAAAAAAGTAAACAACTGCAGTATTATGAAAGCCAATGTTGGATTTCATATTAAAAAAAAGTCCTACAACTCATGTTTATACCACTAATCCTTGGGATAATGTTTTTTTATTCTAATTCATGTCAGGTGTTTTCACTTTCTGACCAAAATATGCACTACTGCTTTCACATACGATTTTATGAAGAGATTAAATGACAAATATGTGATTCCTGTTTAACCTACAAATATTCTTAACCTAATTTATGAATGGCCAAGTACATTTAAAACAGATTTAATAAAACTATCATTAAAGCATTAATCTGAACATCTGTGCTGACAATGAGTACTTCACTAGTCTCATTTTTTGTGGGGATACATGGCTACCAAGAAGGGAATACAAGGATTATCTGTTCTCGAGGGAATACAAGAAGTTGTTTCCTCTTTCTATAAAGTCACATTTAATAACTACAACCATATTCTAACTGGCAAATGCTTTTATCACATGCTTAAATGAATTTAGTCTCACTAACCTACGTTTTTTAATTCTCTCCCATGCTCCCCATGTCCCACACCCCATATGACCCCAGACCAGCCCTCATCTTTTTGTTGCTCCCAAACCTGGTCATTTCAAATTCTAAGCTGGCACTGAAGTTTTCAGAAATTTTTAAAGATGATAAACTTTTAGTCTTTGCCATGGTCTACCCTGCCAACTGTTTCTAAATTATTTAATGAGATTTCCCCCTAAATCTCTCTCTCTAGAGGTTCCCCTCCTGTTAACTCATCTTCAAAAAAGTAAAGGTAAAAGACAAGTCCCTAGTAAAACAAGGAACCTTGGTCACCATGTACCGCCCAAGAGTTCCCACATCAATGCTACCTGCTCCAGAAAGAGAGGTGTCACTGTTACTCTAAACAGAGCTCCAGGGAAGGAACGGAGGTTGCTGATTCTGCCCTCTATAGTTGCACGATCTGTCACAAGAGGCAGGTATTCTTCTCTTCTGCCCTTACAAGAAAATGTCTGCAGAATGAAGTATGAGAACACAGAGAATGAATGTAACCACCACATAATGTGACACAGTGAGAGAGAGGCAAATGACCTGAGTTTCAATGCCCTGGTCATTCTCACTCAAGGCATAATCTACACCGGCAGTTGCCCTCCGAAGCTACCGGAGCCCTCTCTTCCATTCACGGGGTTCTGACAAGTCCATGAGCCCTCTCAGACCACACCCTCTGCTTGGGCCATTCTTGTTCTACCAGTCTGCTGGCAACATCCGCTTCCCCTTTTGAATCCAGGTCCTCTGAGAAGTGTTCCCTGAGCCCCTCTGGCGGTTTCAGAAGCATCCCCAGCCTATCTTCGCCCAACCAATACTCACTATTCGCACCCCAGGATTACTCCGCCTCCCTACTAATGAAGTGTTGGGGGCAGGGCAGCCTGCCCCTTCCATGTTTGTATACCCTGTGCCTGGCACCATCACCCTAAAGCTAACCAAGCTTAAGCTTCAGGGCCCCTGCTTTATAAGGCTTCTTCCAAGGCCACAGGAGGGTCCTAAGCCTTATATTTATGTCTAAACTTCAAATAGTAACATCGCCCCCATTTTTTTAAGAGAAGGAGAAAGAGAGACCATGTGTTCATGAGGTGAGGGGAGAAGCAGAGGGAGAGAGGCTTAAGCAGGTTCCACCCTCAGCATGAAAGCCAACACAGGACTGGATCCCAAGACTGTGAGATGATCACCTGAGCCAAAATCAAGAGTCAGATGCTTAATCAACTGTGTCCCCCCCAGTGGTAATATACTTTAACTGTGATAATTTGACCCATCAAAGTCAGGGATGGTCACCATGACCATCAGAGGAAAACAACAGCTACTACTGCGAAATTAGGATGTGACTGAATGTTTACCCAAAGAGTGTTGGGTGAAATGTTACAAGGCAAAAACAATTAGCTTCTATTCTATGCTGGAGTTAAGCGGGAAATGTTCTGCCATTAATTGAGTACACAGTCTTTCCATTCCATTTCCCCTGGGACACACTTCCCTTGCCTGTTGGGTGGCACTGGAGTCTCTGAGGGCATTTTGCGGGATTTGGCGAAGGGGAGTCTGGATTATGAATAAATATGGAATTTCTCAGCTTTTAAAAATGTCGTTTCTCATTAGAAATATACATTTTAATATGCTTTTCGGCTTTTTCATTTTAAATTCCTTTGCTGAAAGAGAACCCTTCAAATCGTATAAGCTCAGGCCTCACAAACCCTGGATCTGTTCCTGCCTGTATCTTACCTACCTTGGCCCATTTAATTTGTCAAGTGCATTAATGCACACACCATGTATCTCTCAGTTCACCTCCTCCATTAAATAGCAGTGTTTGATTCTAATGAAATAGCTAATGTGTAAAAACATTTTTCACAGCAGTACAAGGTGCTCTAAACACAGAAGGTAGTCATGCAATGACTTGTTTCCAAAGACATGGAGCGTAGTAACTGAGAGATGGGAGATATTAGTAAAGAATGCTGAAGAAGGGGGTTGAGTTCATCTGACATTATTCACAAATAACTTTTCCTGAGTTAGGAAACTGTTCAGGAATCTTCAATTAGACAAGACAAGCTTTTGATTCCTCTCTCTTTTGTCAGAACTTCCTCATTGTTAAATTCTAATGCTCAGCAAGGAGTATCTACCTCACAAAAAATTAATTTTGTATTGCATAATTTGAAAGATTCCATTTAGGGCCTCCAAAATGTAGTTAGACTACATGGGACACATCCCCCCCCCCCAAACCTCCAAACTATATTACCACTGTGATAACCCCTCCTAATTTGACCTTTGCTCTAACTTTTGTGTACCTGGAGTACAAAAAAATAACGTGGCTGCCTGCCCCCATCCCAAAATAGGGACAGCCATATACCTCCTGGCAGAATTATGCAACAGTACAGAAATAAGCAAACAATTAAACTGAAGAGTAAACTCTTTTTTTTCTAAATTTTTTTAATGTTTATTTATTTTTGAGAGAGAGAGAGAGAGGCAGAGCTCAAGTAGGAAAGAGGCAGAGAGAGAGAGGGAGACCCAGAATCTGAAGCAGGCTCCAGGCTCCAAGCTGTTAGCACAGAGTCCGATGCAAGGCTCGAACCCACAAAGCCATGAACCATCCAAAGTCAGATGCTTAACCAGCTAAGCCACCAGGCGCTCTTAAGAGTATACTCTTCTAAATGAACCTTGACCACTGCACTTGAGTCAGACTAAATTAGAACTGTACATTCATTTAACGAATCTTTATTGAGCATGGCACTGTACAGGTTCTGGAAAATTAGGAAAGACAAAAAACCAGATTTTAAATTTCTGCTGTCCTGATTGTTTTCAAGCTTAATAAAAGAGATTAAACCAAACCATAATACAACCTCTCTAAAAGCATAAAATGGTAAATTTGATGTTCCATTTGAGCTGAAACTTGCATAATGAGTAAAAATTTAATTATACAACAGGAGAGGGAACAAGCATGTGTCAAGTAGAGGAAACAGCATGTGCAAGGTCCAAGCATAGGAATACACAGGACACTCATGAGGCACTGAGAACAGTATGGCATTGTGCATGGTGTGAGGGGTTTATACAATCACAGGTGTGACCAAGCACCACCTTTAATTATCATTTTCTCAGCTGGATCCTCTCCCCAGGGATCTCAGCCATTGTCCAGAATGTTGCTATGATCAGAGAACAAGCTTACCTCCTCTCGATGGTTTTCTAGGTGTTCAGTCAACAAATGTTTATTACAAGGCTGTAGTACATTGGACACAACACTAGGTATTTCTCTATAATGAAGGGTAGTAATCTGTGTCCATAGGACACATAGTTGTGGTATAGTAGAGAAAACCCTGGGCTGAAAGACAATCTGGAGTTCAAATACAAGTTCTACCGGGGCGCCTGGGTGGCTAAGTCGGTTAAGCGTCCGACTTTCACTTAGGTCATGGTCTCGCGGTTCGTGGGTTCGAGCCCTGTGTCGGGCTCTGTGCTGACTGCCAGTTCAGAGCCTGGAGCCTATTTCAGAGTCTGTATCTCCCTCTCTCTCTGACCCTCCCCTGCTCACTGTCTCTCTCTCCTAGAAATAAAAATATTTTTAAAAAAATACAAGTTCTACCATAATTCAGCAAGGTGGCTCTTCCTTGCTCAGTTCTATGCCTATCACAGTCCCAGGCCCAGATAAAGAAGTGATGAGGAGGAAAAACCAGCCCCGCTTCACTGAACCTCAGCTTTCCCTTCTGTAGAAGAAGGCTAATTCCTAGGGTTTTGAATAAATTGAGAACTCTTTAAAAAGTATACTCTATCACGTTTAGCATATAACAGATTAAAAACCTAACATGTCTAATGTATTTCATTAGACACATACACCCACTTTGCTCCAATTTGTCATGCTTAAATGTTAATGTTAGTACTATCTAGTGGTATTTTAATTTTTAAAATTTTTCTAAATCATTTTTTAAAGCATAAAGCTAATATTCTTTCAATTATCCTCACCTTTGGAAGACCCAGCCTCTCAGGGCACAGGCTATACCCAAGGCACCCAGGGGTAATACATCTTGATAACTTAAATACCCAGGAGGCAGGAGTGTCTTCCAAAATGGTAACCCAAAAAGTGCAAACAAATCTTAGAAAACTTCCAAGAAGCGGCGCCTGGGTGGCTCAGTTGGTTAAGTGTCAACTCTTGATCTCAGCTCAGGTCATGATCTCACAGTTCATGAGTTTGGGCCCCACATCAGGCTCTGTGCTAACAGAGCCTGCTTGGGATTCTCTCTCTCTGGCCCTCCTCTACTCACTAGTGCTTTCTCTCAAAGAAAATTTTTTTGAAGAAAAAGGAAAACTTCCAAAAAGACACCAAATGTATAGCTTTCCAGCACCATAATCTAGAC
This sequence comes from Crocuta crocuta, assembly GCF_008692635.1. Classification (NCBI taxonomy): domain Eukaryota; kingdom Metazoa; phylum Chordata; class Mammalia; order Carnivora; family Hyaenidae; genus Crocuta; species Crocuta crocuta. Next base: position 8,613,793 of record NW_027529433.1, read on the forward strand.
ACAATAAAGTATCCCACTCTGGCCTAGGGATATTCCTGGTTCCGGAACCACAGCAGCTTGGGCAAAGTCCTGCTCTAAGAAAAGAAAGTCTGCCAAGGCAGAGAACTTGCCAGATTAGAACAGATAAGATGTACAGTGGCAAAGCAAGAGATGAATGCAGGAGATAATATCTGAGGGGGGAAATAAAACATGCACAAAGTCTGAGAAAATGGCAGATATGAAGAGGTTGAAGGCAACAACCCAGAGATGAATTTGCATAATGGCTGGGGAGAGAAAAGAGACAACCCTAATCATCAGCACATCTTGATGACTGATCAACTACAGAGGATGAAGGAAAAGAAGGAGTAGGAAAACTCACATGTGGAGTCACCAAGCTTGGGGGAATGGTGGTAAGAGAACAGCAATAAGCAAGTTGGACTGGGGATTGGTTTGGAGAATTTGAAAAACTGTTTAAAATATAACAATGAGGATTTGAAGCCAGTGCTAGTTAATTGAATGGATACAATAGCAAACTGGCCAACTGGAAATAAAAGATGTAGTCTGGGCAGCAGTCAGGAGAAGGACCCTCATGTGGCAGTCTTCAGGGAGGCCCTGTGGTTCAAACAACAAGGAAAGATAAGCTTGCCTAGAAAGAGAGAAAAAAGGGGTGGACCCTGAGAACACTCACATATAAAGAGGAGAAGAAAGCACAATAGACAAATAAAGAACTCAAGAATAACCAGCAGAGTTGGTGGACACTAATAATCACATTGGGCAACTGCCCCACCTTGACTCCTCACCAACTTGTCATTTCATTACGTTGGCTTCCAAAGCTTTCCATGACCTGGCATTCCTCTTCTCTCAGTGAACCAGTCACATGGGCCTTTTGCTGTCTCCTAAATATGTGAAGTTAATGCCTACCTCAGGGCTCTTTGTGCTTCCCGATCCTTCTAGAACACAATGGGGGATCCTGGCTCCCACCCTATCTCATGACACACACCATTATCTTATCACATTGTGTTGCCTTAACACACCACTAGCTCAATGTCTTATGTTTATTTGTTTACCTATTTATTGTCCATGTCTCCACTGTCAAGTGGGTTCTGGGAAAGCAGGATCCTAGCATCCTATTTTCCTCTAAGCTATATCCTTAGTGCCTGGAATAGTGCACTGTACTAATTGGGGACTTAAAGACCTCTGATTATGCAAGAGCAAAACTGGTGACCTTTATGAGATCAGTTTTGATAGAAATAAGGTTAAAACCAAAGGGTATCAAACTATGAACAGGAAAAAGTCAGGAGTCAAAAACAACCTATTCAAACTATACACAGGCACATCTTCGGGTCAGAGGGAAGAGTTGTTGATAATGCAGAATTACTAACGAACCTTCTGTAACAGCTTCCGTTCTAGAATCTGTTAGTCAAGCATTTTAACTAAATCACATCTTACATCTTCTGAGCGTTCTCTGAGAGAAAAATCTGACCGATATGCATCACATCTAAAATTCTTAAGAGAGTAATATATTTTAAAGTCAACTACGACAAAAATGTCCATTACTTCACGTTCTGTGTTAAAAAAAAATAAAATAAAAGGCTGTGTATTACCCAAATTGTGGAGGCTGTCACGGAAATATGGGAGTGAGATCACTGGACTTCCTAACATGTGGTACTAATTTACCCATAGCCCCCCAGTCTACCCACAAAGAAATTCCATCCAAGGTGGATGGTGGGGATGAGTCTGCCAGCAGTTTCCCATAGCTATTCATTTCACCTTTGAGCCTTGTCAGATGGAGGTCTTATCAGCGGGGACAGGAGGGGTACTAGAAACTGTCACTGAGCTAAGAGGAAGGGACAGGGATGAAGCTAAGGGAGGACTGGTGGAACATTCTAAGTCACAGGTTTCACTCATGTCTGAGAAGCGGTTTTCCCCTTGGCTCCTGTCATACCATCAAGCCATCTCTGGCCACAACGAAGGAGCTCAGGACGTCCAGGAATGGACATCTTGTGGCTGCTGGCCAGGCAGGATAAAGCAGTTACCATGGTCTCCTGGTCAATGGGTAGAACATGCTGCTTTAGAGTTTGTCTGTCTGCCCTGCAAGGACAAGAGGAGAAAAGGCAAAAAGGTAAAAGTGGACCAGGCAGGAAAAAGTCAGGTTAGCAGAAACCAAGAGTCTGAGCCCAGAGAAAACAATGATGGAGGAAGCCAGGCAACAGGTGACCGTTGAGATGCACAAGCTGGTGTGTTGAAGTCAGGAGACTTCATGTGCTAAAAATAAATTTTCACACAGCCAAAATGTGACCTACAAGTTGTTTTTAGGCAAAAGCTCTTCCTGATTCCATTCTCAAAGCCAGAACTTACTGGTATGTGCTAAAAGACACCTTCACCCTTGCCCTCTGACACGTGGGCTAATGAATTTCTATTAATTTGAGCAGGAGAATTGATAAGACAAATGAAAAACAATTACTGAGCCCAGATTTTTTTGAGTCGATTAGTTTTAGAGGGCAAGGGCTTGCCTAGATGTCGTTCTAGGCAGGATGTTCTAGCAAGACACACACACACACACACACACACACACACACACACGCA
>NW_027529433.1:8616541-8617265 GCF_008692635.1 Crocuta crocuta
AAGCGGGGGGCGGGGGGGAGAAGTGGCACCATTCTTCACGATTAAAGCTCAAGAGAGACTGCAGGGGAGTAACGAACAAAATGGTGACCGTGGGTAGTGGACAGTGGGAAAAACAATTGGAGGTGACAGTACAATGGGAAACATATTTTCATTAACCAGTGAAGTGGGAAAACACCAGGCTTACCATGGGCTCTAGCACTCTCTGAGTTAAAATATTTTACGGCTTCTACTATAGCATTAAAAATTCTTAAAGTCAAATCAACTCAGTTTCGTCAGTCAAGTAAGTCACTCCCTCTAGGAACCTTAACTTCCTCATCTCAAAGGAAAGGAGCCTAGGCAAAAGGCTCCAAGATCCGCTCCCTTACTACCACTGACATAATTGTCGACAGAGAGACCAGTCATAGGCAGCCGTCAGGGACGCAAAGCCATAGGCAGAGAAGGGGCAGCATCTGGAGGACAGGATTTCCTTCAACAGGAACCAGAAGCCAGAGGGAGTCTGCAGGAGTCAGGAAGGAGGCGTCTGCCAGGTGAGCAGAGAACAAAGCCACAAGTCACCGCCTCGATAGGAAGCAGCCTCCCTAGGCTAGGAAACAGGCCCCAGGACCTGTCCTCGGGTCCCCCCCGCCCCATAAGGCTGGGACCAAGAAGAGTATACTCAGCCAAGGACTCAAGGAAGTTACTCCAAGCCCCAGAAATAAAAGTGCTGGGGGGTGGGGGAGGGTTT
>NW_027529433.1:8617308-8673163 GCF_008692635.1 Crocuta crocuta
GGTTTCGTTCAGCTACCTAATGAGCTATTCACATCTCTAAACATCAGATTACACTTTCAATTAGTATATACAATGAGCCCAGCAGCAACCAATATACTTGGGACCAAACACAGTGGGATGCAGTGAACTGGGAAGAATAACAAACATAAAGCACGAAGGGCAGAGGGAAGCAGCTTGGATCCAGCTAGCAACACTGCACTGCCCAACAGTTAAACAATTCACAGCCTCCGGAGAAAGAAATGATGATACTCTTCCCAGTCAGCTGCAATGATTAACACGCCTGAAGGGAGGAAGAGAGCAAGAGCCCACATGCAAAGGTTCACGGACACCCCCTCTGCAGAGGTTGTAAAACTCTCCAAGGATTCGATGCTCACTTTAATCAGAATTTGGGCAACAGCAGAAATGAAGCAAAAAATAAAAAACCTAAATCAAGAAATTTTTGAACTTTTATAAAATGTACAAAACTGAATACACTACCTTTGCACAAAAATGAGAACACCCCATTTCACAGCTACTAGTTATTAAAGCTGAAAAATTAGGTATTAAATATACCAGAAAGTTACTTAATGAAATACTAAGCGTTACACATCTCATTTGCAAAGCAATGCATTAAGATTTGAAATATGCACTCTCTGAGAATCTATCCTGCAGACACAAAAATATTAACATATAAAGACATATGTACATCAACATATCTAGTGAGTGAATGGTTGCCAAGGAGAGAGTAAATACCCATCCACAGAGAAGTGATGTGGTCCACAACCATCCATTAAAAAGAATGAGTCTGAGGGGCGCCTCTGTGGCTCAGTCCATCGAGTGTCCGACTTCAGCTCTGGTCATGATCTCATGGTCTTGTGAGTTTAAGCCCCGCGTCGGGCTCTGTGCTGACAGCCAGCTCAGAGCCTGGAGCCTGTTTCAGATTCCGTGTCTCCCTCTCTCTGTCCTTCCCCTGCTCGTACTGTGTCTCTCTGCCTCTCAAAACATGAATAAGTGCTAAAAAAATTTTTTTAAAGAAGAATGCGTTTGAGCTATGTCTGATGATTTAGAGGAATTCCTACCAAGTATTGCTTAGTTGGAAAAAACACGGAGGTCCAAATATGATCCAGATTTTTTAATGATTTTATGAAAGCTTGTCTAAATTGACATATAGGGTTGTAGGAGCACACAACAGTGTGTTAATATATACAGTAAGCCTGGTTCTCAAACTTTAGTGTGCAACAGAACGATGTGAAAGTTGCTTTAAAATGCAGATTGCTGGGCCCCACTCCCAGAATGTCTGATTCAGTAGGCCTGAGGTCAATGTCTCAAATTCTTTTTGACAACAAGTTCCCAGGGGATTATAGTGCAGGTGAGACAAATGCATCAACTTTCAACAGCAGTTACCAGTGAGGACAGAAAAGGAGGTATAAAATGGGGAGGAATCATTAATGGGATCTGCTCAAGATCCTAACATCTCTTCCACAGGATTCCTTTTAAGGAGCAGTGTACGTACAAATTTACAAAAAGTAAGTTCTAATAATTTTGCTTATATTTTTTATGATGAGCAAGCGTTACTTAACTATTTAGAATAAAGCTACTTTTATGGAGAAAAAAACCTTTGCAGTCAACAATTTCTCAAGGAAGAGCTCTTCTGTTTTATTCACAGCTCTGAACTGTTCTGGGGAAGATCAGGGCTAATTACGACTCACATAAAAATAAAATGTGAAAAAGGCAGATTCCTAGATTAATAAGCTTAACATGTATTTGTTTTATGACATTTATTAATCTACAAAAACTTTGAGAAAACTCAAATTAAAAGTAGCCAAAACACTGCACAGCCAAAACACAATTTGGCTTGTGGATGCAAAATCTCTTCCTCTTTCAAAATTCCATCGAATACCAAGTAAGCAAAATCTTGCCTTTTAAGCTCTACTTGCATCATTTCCGATCTTTTTATGTACAAAATAAGAAACAAAGGACTAAAAACAACAAACTAAAAAACTATAAATAACCTCATGACTTCCAATACAGGACTTTTAAGCTCCCAAGTGGTGTCAATTAAAGAGGTTTAAGACAGAGAACATCTCTGGGACAAGTCAGGTGACTCAAGTTGTGTCAGCATCCAACTCTTGATTTAGGTTCAGGTCATTAATCCATGGTTTGTGAGATCGAGCTCCAAGCTGGGTGTGGAGCCTACTTAAGATTCTCTCTCCCTCTCCCTCTGCCCTTCCCCTGCACGTGTGTGTGTGCGCACATTCTTTCTCAAAAAAGAGAGAGAGAAAGAGAGAGAACATCTTAGATCAGTTATATTAATTATAACTGACACCTTTGCAAGCTTTCACACTTGTCATTAGCTTCATCACTACAACTCCTATGCTAGCCTAACACTCCTCTGCCTCCTCCCAAAACCGTGTTGTCACTCAATCTAAAAATTAAGCCTAGACTTCAAACCTGACTGCACGTATCTGCTATTTTCTCCTATGTGAACAAACAGCCTGACCTTCCAAAGTGGCTCCTTTAGTGCCCCTTGGAGCACAGATGCAGGAAGCTGCTCAGAGGCTGAAAATCGCATTTGCAAGGCCCACATCCCCCCGGTCTGCAAGTCAGGACTGTGAAACTCTTGGCTACCAGCTGCCAACCCCTGCTTCTCCTCTAATCTTACTACAGCGCAGTGTTTCTCTTTTCCTACAATAGCAAGTCAATAGACCTCCATTGTTCATTTCAAAAATCAGAGCAAGTCTGTGACTAAGCTAAGGAATATCCTTGCATCCCCAACACTGTCTCCTTCCTCCAGATAAGCAAGCGGAAATGTCTGCCAAAAAATCTATAAAGCTCAACAGCACACCAGACAGAATCAGAAATTATCACACCTTCTGAAACTAATTCCTGAAATAGAGAAAAATATTTTAATTTCTTTCTTTGTGCCCACAATAAAATACACAAGACTATGATATTATATGGGCCTAAAAAACAGACCAAGATTTGAAAATACTACAGAGAAACTAAAAACAAAGTAATGGAAACGAAAATTGTGCCGGCAAAAAAGAAAAAAAGACTCGACAATATAGAAAACTTCAATGTAAAACTAAAAATGCCTCTAGAATTCAGACCACAGGAAGGACCAAGCAGTCTAAACTTGAAATGGCAGCTTTTATAGAAAGAGAAGACAATAGTCAAAGACCTAGAAAAATAGAACTTTAAAAAGGAAAGGTGAAAGTTTTCTTCATGGAACCAAACAAAATGCATGGAGGGAAAAAAAAGAACACTTATATCCACAGATTTTCTTTAGGTATAGAGGCACCTCTTCATCTTTTTAAAATTTTAATTCCAGTATAGTTAACATACAGTGCTATAATTAGTATCAGGTGTACAAAATACTGATTCAACAATTCTATAAATTGCTCACTACTCATGGTAAGTGTGCTCTTAATCTTCTTCACCTACTTCATCCCCCACAACTCCCACCCTGTAACCATCAGTTTGTTCCCTGTATTTAAGAGCCTTTTTTTTTTTTTTTTTTTTTTTTTTTCTCTTTTTTTTTTTTTTTTGAGAGAGAGAGAGACAGACATAGAGAGAGACAGAAAGACAGAGAGAGAACCCCAACTGGGCTCTGCACTCTCAGCACAAAACATGATGTGGGGCTTGANGTATTTACAAGCCTTTTTTTTTTTTTTTTTTTTTTTTGGTTTGTCTCGTGTTTTCTTTGTTCATTTGTTTGGTTCCTTGAAATCCACATGAGTGAAATTGTATGGTATTTGAAAGTACAACATCCATTCATGACAAAAGCCCTCAACGGGAGCACCTGGGTGGCTCAGTCAGTCAGGCATCCAACTCTTGATTTCAGCTCAGGCCATGATCCCATGGTTTGTGAGTTGGAGCCCCACATGGGCTCTGCACAGAGTATGGAGCCTGCTTAGGATTCTCTCTCTCCCTCTCTCTCTGCCTCCTCCCCTGTGTGCACCTACTCTCTCTCTCTCAAAATAAACAAACATTAAAATATATATATATAAACATTCAACAAAGTAGGTTTAGGGGGAATATACCTCAACACAATCAAGGGCATATATGAAAAAAACCATAGCTGAGGCACCTGGGTGGCTCAGTCAGTTAAGTGTCCGACTTCAGCTCAGGTCATGATCTCACGGTTCATGGGTTCAAGCCCCACGTCGGGCTCTGTGCTGACAGCTAGCTCAGAGCCTGGAGCCTGTTTCAGATTCTGTGTCTCCCTCTCTCTCTGACCCTCCCCTCCTCACGCTGTCTCTCTCAGAAATAAAACACTTAAAAATTTTTTTTAAAAAACCCATAGCTAACACCATACTCTATGGCAAAAAACTGAGCACTTTTCTGGTAAGGTCAGAAACAAGACAAGGGTGTCCACTCTCACCTCTTTTATTCAACATAGTACTGCAAGTCCTCTCCACAGCAATCAGACAACAAAAAGAAATAAAAGCCATCTAAATTGGTAAGGAAAAAGTAAAACTTTCACTATTTGCAGATGACAAGATACTAAATATAGAAAACCCTAAAGAGCATCAAAAACTACTAGAACTGACAAAGGAAATCTATCATCTTTAGTAAGGATTCTCTTTAGTGACCAAGAAGCAAAGACCTTTGAACAATGAATTCTAATGTCAAAACAGTTTATAATTAAAGGAACAGAAAAAAAAAATCACCTGAACAAGGTGTCTTTTTGTAGAGGGTAAGTCAAAGTTGGGAATAATTTCTATCAATTTTTTTCCTCCATAATTATCACTCCATTTATCGATTAATCCATTAATCCACCTTCAGATAAATCTTATAATTTCTATCTTTTAAAGCCCATCTTAATGAGATTTTTCATTAGCATACAATAATTATTTTATGATTTAAAAGTATATCGGGGCGCCTGGGTGGCTCAGTAGGTTAAGTGCCCAACTTCGGCTCAGGTTACGATCTCATGGTTCATGGTACGCGCTCCATGTCAGGCTCTGTGCTGACAGCTAGCTCAGAGCCTAGAGCCTGCTTCAGATTCTGTACCTCCCTCTCTCTCTGACTCTCTCCTGCTCATGCGGTCTCTCTCTATCAGAAATAAATAAAACGCTTTTATTTTTTTTTTAAAAAAATAAAAGTATCTCAGTATGTTGTGGGCCCTTTAAAATTTCTAGTTTTATTTGGATTTTACATTATACACTTGCCAGAGATGATCTGTTTTTCTAAAAGAACAAATCTTAATAGGATTGTTAGTACATAAAAGTATCATAAAATAAAGAAATCCAAAATATTGCAGTCAAATAAGAAATCATCTAAACATATGCCTTAACAACTAATGCATTAATGTCAGTAAAAATCAACACACAATTATAAATACAAAAAACATACCAAAATGTCAACAGTGCTTATATTGATGACAGAGTTAAACATAAGGTTTTAATTTTTCTTGGTATTTCCAGTTTTTATATATATAAAATATGAATTTTATAAATTAAACATTTATAAACCAGATTTTATTAAACTAGAAGCTAGAAGTAAATATTTATCAAACCTCTGAAGACAGAAAAGCAGAGGAGTTCTATCCCAAAGCACAAAAACAAGTTCTAGTATAGTTCTTATGTGTGCTCTGTTTACATGTTATTAATATGGTAGAAATTGATTTTAGACTTGTTTTTATTACAATATACACTCTCTGACCTCTTACTACATATGTCTAATTTTGTGTATATATATATATATATTTAAAAATTTAATGTTTATTTTTGAGAGACAGAGCATGAGTGGGAAAGGGGAAGAGAGAGAGGGAAACACAGAATCTAAAGCAGGCTCCAGGCTCTGAGCTGTCAGCACAGAGCCGGATGCAGGGTTCAAACTCAAGAACAGTGAGATCATGACCTGAGCCAAAGTCAGACGCTTAACTGACTGAGCCACGCAAGCGCCCCCATAATAACTTAACTTTTTAATACCAAATTGTAGCGGAATCATTTTGAAAACATTAAATTGCACGAGCAAGGCATACAAGGATTCTTAAGTGACAACCATGTGACCACTGTAACCGAGGACACGCATGCATACGTAATGACTACACCATGCCATCTGTCGGAATGCACGGTGCATATAAGAGCATCTCAGCTTCAGAGATTGGAGAAAACTGCACCTTAGAATCAACAAAGTGTCATTTTAATAAAACATCTATGGGGGTGAGATTATGAGTAATGTTTTCTTAACATCTTTCCCTTATTTTCTTGTATTGCTGTTTGTATATTCTGTTTGATTATTAAAAAACATTATTTTTACTTTTGTTTGGTCTTTTTAAGTCCCTTCTTTCCTTGGGCTATGGGTACTGAATCTTCCCTAGTCTGATGATAATCTAGTAGGTAGGAATCAAAACAGCTAAACTAGAATGTTGATTAAGTACAATATTTTATGTCTTAATTAGGTCTTTGGGGCTTGTTTTGAAGTAGGAGAGCAGGGCAGAATAAGTAGAGTTGAGGAGGGTGGAAAACACACACACACAAAAAAAATGCCAAACAGACTTGGGAGCTAGGTACAGTTTAGCCTTGGACCAGTCTTCATCTCTAATGATGGCTAAGCCAAGCCCAAATGTCTACAGACACTTTATGACCTGCAAACTGCAATCTCGAGAGAAAATCATAGACCACTAGGTAATCCAGGAGCCAGATCTTTTGTTATTCTGAAATTCATTCCTTTTATCATCCAGTTTTTCTCTATAGAATAGAGTGGATATAAGGTGGGGGGGAGCGATGTAGGGAGAGAAGAAGAGAGGGCAAGCTGCTCGGGTAGTGGAGTGCTGTAAGGGGAAATGAGTAAACAGATTTTAACTGAAGATTCAGATTGCTCTAGTTCCATGACACTTCATCCTATTAAGGACTAACCTAAAGTAAGTTCGTATTCTTAGTCTAGATGCAGTAATCTTGCTGAGTTCCACGAGTTCATGAATCAAAGTTACCCAAAACCGCAAATCCCACACACCCACCCATGCCCACCCTCCACCAACTAGTCAGATTTTGGATTTCAGGGAAAGAGGTTTTGCCTGAAATAAGAGGTGGGGGAGGGAATGAAGCCCTGTCCTATTTTATATGTGAAGAGACCATCCATTCACTTCCCTGTGACACAGAGTAACTGTTCAAGAGAACAGAATCCTCCCTCAATGCAGAAGGCACACCTGTCCAGGCATCTCATTGGGCATCTCTGTCACCCAATCCCCCACCTGTTCTATGGATGTCCCAGCACTCTGCCCTTTGAATTCCTATTTCATGATTTTGGCTGACACAAATGCCACTGAACTTTACCCAAAGACACACCTAGAAGACATTCTTGACTACTACCAGGATATCCTAAAACATCATGGTTGAAAATCATTCACACGAATGAAATGGATGTTTCTGACTCCAGAAGTTACACAGTTTAAATAAAGTTACTCAGAGAAATATTAAAACGCAGCCAAGTGCCAATTACTTTTAAAAGGGTACATATGCATCCTTAAAACAAGACAGTTAACCTTGTTTTTTTTTTTTAAGCCTTAACTCGACAGTGGGCAAAACTTTTCTTCTCCCCTTGAGTTACACAGGTTTTGAGCATAAGAAAGGGCCACTTAGACTTGAAATCCAACACTTAGGGACTTACATATAAAGGAACTTCGCTGCAGCTCAACTCCATGGCTTCCGCATCTGCAAGGAAAAGAATGAATGAGAACCGTTACTATAGAAGGCACCGTGTACCCAATCAGCAGAACTGTGTCCTTCCCTTCAATTATCCACAAGGGAAGAGTGACAACAGATAGGAAAACAGCAGAGACAAAACCATGAACTATAGGAAAGAGATTCCGTTTGTATCAAATGCCCTCCCCCTTTCTTCTTTCACATTAATTTCCACACATAAGGGAAACCTATCAACCCCAGATAATAGCCTACTGACTGCTCTCAAGAGAAATATTTCAAAAAGCCTAGAAAGTCAACATAAACATGCTCTAAGTTTTGACTTAACTACTTGAATAACAGACTATTCTGAGGTGAAAATCCACCTTGGTCCAAATGAGGCAGGAGATCTAAGGGACAAGACGGTTCTTTGCCGGTCATCCGGAACGCAAAGGTTTCATTCACATGCTCACAGGAGGGCGGGCATGTCACCAACCTCCCTACCAGCTGCACGCCTGCCCCTGTAAAACCCACATCCTGAAAACAGCTGGAAGCTTAGAAGAAAAGACCAACCATCATTCAAGAGGTTTACTGAACACCTACAGTAGGCCAGACAATACACAAAAATGACCAAGGAGGTGGTCCAGCCCCCAAAAAACACACAGCACAACAAGACAGACCTAAAAACTGGGACAAAGTGAGGAGTGGGCTGGATGAGAATTGTGAATGGGGCAGACAGAGAGACCCAACCACCACCCAAGTTCTGCTCACCAGGGCTCTGCTTCCCAGGCCACACCAGCTGCAGTACCTTGGGGATGTCTCACAGGGCACATGGCAACCTGAATTAGGACATTCAGTGCAGTAATACTCAAGGTATACACTTGGCAAGAAGAAAAATACAGAAAGTTCTATTTTTTGTCAAAACTTTTAACTTCAGGTTTATTAATGCCTCATACACATGCTGCCACTGGCAGCCTCCTAGGTCACAGGTGATACTCCCTAAGTTAACCTGAGAGAAGACCGAAGGTCTAACAAGCTCATTGTCAGCACACTGTGCCATGTGGCCGTTTATGTAGACTCACTTAAATGGACTTACCTAGTATCATCAATTCTTAACGAAACTAACCTCATAAATTAGATGAATGGCTTAAGAAGTCCAGGAAGGAATCTTCAAACTGAAAACAATACTAACAAGAATATGACAAATCAGTCTCTCATTCCTAAATAGGAATTATTTATCAGCCCTACTGGGAAATAAAACTGACTAAGAACAATGACATACCAAAAAAAATCAGCTTTCAAGTATGCATTTAAAAGTTGAAAGTAGACCCAATAACATATACCATGATCCCTTACCCCTCAATGTGTACTGTGCTTCAAGGTATCAGCAACTGTTTTTACCCATGTTTACAGTCATGCCATAAACAATTCCCATCCTTTAAAAAAACTTTCACAAAACTTGATACAGTTACACCCTTTTAAAATTTCTGCTTAATAGCATAAGTGCATTCTACAGTAAATGTGGTTTTTAAAAAGAACCGAAATACACAGAAAATAACATAAATGCATTCCTTTATGAGCAAAACTTTCAAGACTACTGAAGATTTTAATAAATCTTAGACTATATCATGTGTGTGATAGGTTTGCCATATACTCATAGAAGTGTAGATGTTTTCCCTTACTCAGCTTTTTAGATTTTGTCTGATAATACATCTAAAAGAAACCACTTTTGGAGTGCCTGGGTGGCTCAGTTAGTTGTGCATCTGACTCCTGATTTTGGGTCGGGTCATGACGCCAGGGTCGTTATGAGATGGAGCCCCACTTGGGGCTCAGTGCTGAGTGTGAAGCCTGTTTGGGATTCTCTCTCTCTGCCTTTCTTCCCTGCTTGCAGAAAAGAAGAGAGGGAGGGAAGGAGGTTGAGAGCCAGAGCAAGAGAGAGAAAGAGAGAGTGAGAAACCAAGAAACCACTTGAGAAGAGAATACGGACTTAATCTGAAGAATGAATTATTTCTTTAATAAAGACTAATCTTTCATGGGAAAAGCATCCAACTACATCCACTAGGTAGGGAAACTGCCTGGTTAAGAAACTTAAAAGGCACTTTCATAAGTGAAATTCATTCCCTGTGTCATCCATGGGCATGATATCATAATGAATTTCAAACACGGTCCAATCTTTACAATTTCTGTAATGAGATGGCTAAGGACCATAAAAAGCCATACACCATATTGAGGTGTATTGGTTATACTATGACAAATTATTTTAAAAAGCTGTCCAACTTTATTTAATATGTCCTACACAATTGTCTCTTTCCAAAATAGAAGTGTTCTTGTTTTCCTATGAAAAGTGGCTGTTTATAACATGTCTGTAAAAACATTCATTTTTCCAAATACATAGCCCATCCCATCAAGAAAAGGGTGATTTTTAGTAAATGAAAAATCTCAAAGTCAAGTCAACTGTTACTTAGTATATGCTATCAAAACATTTTGAAAAAGAGTACATGTTACTATTGTTTTGTTGCAGTAATTAAAACGTGCAACTTAATAAAGGCCTCATATCTGCAGGCTTCAAATTCTTGGGAGGAAAAGACTTCTATATAAATCTTTCAAAATAAATGTTTCACGGGTTTTATATTTTTAAAATGTGACAACTTCTAAGCTACAGGAGAACCGACTGGAAGTTTGGTTCCTTACAGAAGGAAGATGGGAGTTTGCAGCCACTTTTTTTTTTTTTTTTAATTTTTATTTGAGGGAGAGAAAGAGAAAGAAAGAAAGCAGGGGAGGGGCAGAGAGAAGGGGGGAGAGAAAGAATCCCAGGCAGGCTCCAGAGTCAGTGCAGAGCCCTATGTGGGGCTCGATCTCACAACCACAAGATCACAACCTGAATCAATAACAAGAGTCAGATGCTTAACTGAGTGAGCCACCCAGGTGCCCCATGCAGCCACTTTTAAAAATTAAGAAACCTGTTTAATTAGTAGATGGGATTAATACATAAAGCTCCAAATTTTTAAGTTTAGTCAGTGCTGCACTTCTAGTAGAATGTACATATCATAATGAAGTTCTCTACAGCTATGACACACATTAAATCCTACTTCAAAGTCAAAATGCTTTAAACCAGACATTCAAACAGAAGGGTTATAGAGTAGGGACACCTGGGTAGCTCAGTTGGTTAAGTGGCTGACTTTGGCTCAGGTCATCATCACCCACTTCGTGGGTTCCAGCCCCATGTCAGGCTCTGTGCTGACAGCTCAGAGCCTGGAGCCTGCTCCTGTGTCTCTCCTTCTCTTTCTCTCTCTCTCTCTCTCTCTTTCTCTCTCTCTCTCTCTCTCTCTCTCTCTCTCTCGCTCCCTTCCTCATTTGTGCTTTATCTGTCTCTCTCTCTCACTCAGATTAAAATAATTTTAAAAACTTAAAAAATAAAAAAAAGGGTTATAGAGTATTTTAAACCAAGGTTTTCAAAACAATGATCCATTTGTTTCATTAAATGACATGTATTATTTATTATACACCAATGTTTTTAGTGAGAACAAAAAGGGTTATTAATCACATTTAATCATCATAGATTTTTAAATTAGGGGTAAGTTTGAGAAAAATATACTCTTGCAGTAGTACAATTTATAAATAAATACAAAAAATAAGGATATACATGTTCTTTTTTATTTTATTTTTTTTTAACTTAGTAAGGGTACATGACATTTTGCAGATCTGTTCCTTCTAGGTAAACTTTCTCCTCACTTGTCAGGCTGTAGGTACTTTTCCCAGGGGTTTCAATGCAGATTTACTAGACTAAGGAATGAGCTGTGGGGTTTCCAGAGCTCACCCCAGCGGAGGTTCTAGTTTCACACAGGGGAAGGTACCTTCGAGCTGGCCTGCAGGGCAGAATGCAATGTCACACTGCTCTAAAGCTATGAGGGATCCGGTATCTCTACACCTTTCAGACCACACGAGGCCAAGGCCGAGGAGACCGAAGCCAACTGCAGACTGTGAGGGAGTGCTTTCCAATCTCATTTATAATAGGATGTCAGCCCAAAGTGCAGAAACATTAAGGGCTAAATTCGTCCTTTGTATTTCACCTTCTAGTAAGAATTCAGATACCATTATTCCTGCCAGCTCTAGTTTTTGACATTTTTCAGTACAGAAATTTAACAACCACTGAGAACAGCAACTATTTTGTTTTTTAGAGACCTTACTTTTCATTCCTTCTAAAAATAAACTAAAACTAAAGTCCCAATGGTTCTCAGCCTTGGTCCCAAACGTTCTAAAGAAAGTCCCTATCAGAATACCCTAGCTGAGTTAGAATCATTTGGGGCAAAGGTATTATATATACTCAACCAAATAATCTAAGTTCCAACTGATAAAGGTATAAAAAACTGTATTCTCATCTGAATTTTTCCAAAACTGATCCTTCGTTTACAGTAAAGAGCAGCAAGGTCTGTGTTCACTTGCAGAGATGCATGGCTAGCTCATACTGTGCCTCCTTTATTATCAAGCTTAATAACAAAAACAGTTTGTATTTACTAGATAAGTTCAACACACACCAACTTTCCACCACACAAATGTTGTGGGCTACATTTCCGAATGCTTGAATTCTCCATCTGGATTTTCAAAAATTCTTAGACTCGAGTACTTTTTTTTAAGTATTTTATTTTTCAAAAATGTGTCTTGGGAAATTTAAGGCCGAAGTATTTTCACTTTTTCTTGCAGACACCAGAGAATGATATGGGATCTAAGTACACACCCACAATTTTTAAGTTTGCTCCCAAAACAGAGGAAAAAAATCTTGTAAAAAGAACATCATGATCTAAAATATTCAGTATTTCATACATACTCGAAAGAATACCTAAAGTTCCAGGATCTTCATTTTGCTAGCTACTGCTAATAAAAATTAGACTATTTAACAGGTGAAGAGACTATTCCAACTTAAAAATAAGACAAAATATAACATTCAACTTTCAGGGTAAATTATCATTCTTGGCTTTATGAAATTCTGGGTTTCAAAGACTGATTCCATGACTTGAATTTTATCTTTGAACATGCCAAAAACCCTTGGCTGATCCACCTCCTACCTATTAACAAATGATGGTCAAATATTTACTAATACCGTTAGGAACTATATTTGGAAGGCCAATGATGTGGTTAGGCACTGTGCTACGTATTTTACCAACATCTCAGAATAATCACAGCACCCATCAGAGCAACTGTGTAGGAAGTCTTATTTCCATGAATCTTCATTGACAAACCCCTGAAGCCAAAGTTAACTAAAGCTAAGAATAATGCTTGAATCAAGTGAGCACTGTGAAGATTAGGAGCAACTCCCTCCCATGTTTATTTTTCAGTTTCCACGCCCTTCAGTTCCCTTAGCATCTATTCTCCAGCTAGTCCCCCTTGTACTTTAGATGTTTGGTAGTTATTTGTTTTGGTCTTGAGGTGGTTACTGGGTGGTATAAATATAAAATACATATCAACTTAAGATAAAATTGGAAAGGGGCGCCTGGGTGGCTCAGTCGGTTAAGCGTCCGACTTCGGCTCAGGTCATGATCTCACGGTTCATGAGTTCGAGCCCCACGTTGGGCTCTGTGCTGACAGCTCAGAACCTGGAGCCTGTTTCAGATTCTGTGTCTCCCTCTCTCTCTGACCCTCCCCTGCTCACGCTTTCTCTCTCAGAAATTAAAAAAAAAAAAAAAAAGATAAAATTGGAAATATTTTTAAAGATGAAATTAGGTTAAATAAAATTGAGAATAGTATTTTTCAATATTGGCTAACCTCTCAAATCATGGTACTACTGATCAATGAGAATGTGGCAGGAATCCATTCATAAGGAAAAAAGAAATCATACTGAGATAAAGCCTTAAAGACGATCTCAGTATTAAAGGAAGAAGAATTTGTTCTCCTCTCTATCCTATGAGAAAACGGAAGAACTTAAGTGTTTCTAATAAAAATAACCCTCATAATAGCTCTTTGAAAATACAGTGTGATACTGCATATATTGTATATGAATATATAATAGTCATAAAATAAATATATAATATTTATGAACATACTGCATATATTTTATTTGTGCCTGTTTGTTTTGTGGTTTGATATAAAAAGCTAATTAGAATAAAGATGTAAGGTGCATTTAAAGACAAAGATTGAAATGTAATAAATTTCTAAATAAGAAAGTACATTCAGAAAGAAAGAAAGAACAGTGTGATAGCATGAATGTCCTGCTATGCAATTAACAAATTTGGCAGAAAAAAATCATCAACACCCCCNCTTCCTCTCCCCCCACCTCCCCCCCACACACACTATACTTGATGGTCCTCCTAAGAATAAGAGCTAGAGTTGAAAACTGCACGTGCGCTAAGTCACACTATCATGGTAGAGCAGGTATTCAAGCTTCCAGCTTCAAGCCTTGTACTCCTAAGCATGAAGTGGTGCTGCCTGCTATCCACAGAAATAAAATACAAAGTTCTGTAACTGATACTCCTTTTCCGAATTCCAGTTTCATTTAAAAAAAAATTGAACCCCAGGCAAATATCTTTTCTACCACTGTTTCATATGAGATCTTGGTCCTCATTTTAAGGAGACTGACTTTAGGGAACATCCCTGATACCCGCTCTCCCCATATAAGGGGGCATCCAGTGTTGCCCTCTGCACTTCACAGAAGGGAAGAAAAGCTCAGCAAAGTTTCACTGCTTGGCTAAAATCAAGCAGCCCAAAGGGGCCAAGCTGGAGTCTGAACCCAGCCTGTCTGACCCATCCAGCCCATGTTCTCCTGAGCCTCAGCACAAGGTCCTTTTGTAACCTAACTATGGTCTCAAAGATAGCAATTTGCTTGGCTAAAAGGGAGCCAGCACCCTCGTAAGAGTAAAGCCTCAGAGACAACCTGCATGGCAACACCACCTCTGCCCTATCCTAACTGCGTGGCTTGGGCCTGTATTTCCCCTCCCTGGGGCAGTCACTCATCTGTCAGTGGTAATAGTGCCTATCTCATAAGACTCTTGAGACGATTGAGACATTTGACAGTAACAACGGAAAATACTTTAGTGTCTATCATGAGCACTCAAAGGCTAGGTGCAATTATCAAGCTTATATAAAGAGTTTTTTAAGCATTTGAGTATTTTGAAAGACCTCTCACTCTTAGACTCATCAAAATGAGTCAGCACTAAGTGGAGCCAGGCTCATCTGAAATGGGCCCACCCAGCTCAGCCTCACCCCAGCCCAGAGGAATCTCCAAGCATCAAGAATTCTGAATAGTATTATACCAGGTCGGTATGTGATTTTACAGAGCCGAATACTCCCCCTACAGTCTGAAAATTCAACAGGTAGAGCTATTACTACTGACACAACTCTACAAACATCTCAGTTTGAAACCTTCTCTTGGAAATGTTGACTCACAGCTCTGTCAACAAACCTAGGAGCTTAGAATTATAACTATATTTCACAACTGTTAGGCTAACTGGAGGAGGAGAAAACACATAAAGAGCTGGTAGGGAAGGCCAAGTCTAAGGAAAAAGCTTCAATGTGGGCACAATGAAAATGGGGAAGAAGAGAGCATTTTGAAAATAAGCCTCTTAAATACACAGCGGTGTCCACAGACTGGCTTCACGCTAGTTATCTACCTGCAGTATAACTAGTGTAAGCAGCTTCAAGTGGAATAGAACTATTTGGTTCACTCAGAGCACAGGGAGATACCTGAAGATTAGAAAACACAGTAACTATTGAAGAGATCACATTAATTCAAACTAATGCAAGCGGTGGAAGTGGGGACGAAGGAGGAGAGTCACTCTGAAATGGCGCAGCCTGAATGAGAGAATGTTTGTGAAGTACACAGAGGGGTGTGAGCTAGGTCCTAACAATGTTCCACCAAAACGGGCACACTCACTTGTATTTTGCAGGACATATTTGCATATGAAGCCTTTTTATATATCCGTTCAACACTGCTTTTACGATTTCGCTTTTGCTATTGATCTGTTTAGTGCATCCTCATAATTAGTGCAAAGCTCCACTCAGCATCTTGGGCAAGATACAACCTATCAAAAGCATCAATTTCCTCATTAGCAGTAGGTCTCTGAGGTCCCTCTATCATGTCCAAAAGTCAATTTACTGTCACCTACTCCATGCAAAGCACCATGGAGGCTGTCATGGGAAAGATTCACACACATAAACCACCCCCATCACTGTGGAACTCACAGTCTGGTTCAGGGAATATCTATATCCATGAAAACCTACAAGTTTTAAGGAGTAATACACCATTGACCTGACAGACATGATAGTATAGGGCAAGCATCAGTAGCAAATGAGTTATAAATGTACTGGGGGGCGGAGAAGGACCAGCATGAAAAATAGGACACAGACGCATGCTATTTAGGAAAAACTAAGGAGTCTGATAGGCTGAACTAACAGGTTTGGAAGGAGTAAAGGTCATCGGCCCCTTACTTTTACACATAATCCATCCCTAAAACACACCAAATCTGTGACAAAAGTGAACAACAGACTTTCAGGGTCTAAAAGTCCCTTACCAGAGACTAAAAACATCAACTGCGGGGCACCTGGGTGGCTCAGTCGGTTAAGCGTCTGACTTTGGCTCAGGTCATGATCTCACAGTTTGTGGGTTCAAGCCCCATGTCGGGCTCTGTGCTGACAGCTACCTCAGAGGCTGGCGCCTGCTTCAGATTCTGTATCTCCCTCTCTCTCTGACCCTCCCCTGCTCATGCTCTGTCTCTCTCTCTCAAAAATAAATAAAATATTAAAACAAAAAAATCAACTGCATGTTCCCTTTTGGTCAGAATTTAACCACTTATACTCCAGCTTTTCCTATAAATTGCTTTATTTTTGCTTTTTCTGTATAATGGCTTACACAAACGAGTTTAGTAAGGACCCAATTGGTACTGATAATTCTCTGCTTGGACAAATGAACTTATCAGATTTATCAGAAACTTGTGTCTTCACCAGCTTCTCATTTGTTATTTTCCACTCTTTATAAAGCAAGGAAATACACTTGACCCTGGACAACATGAGTTTGCACTGTGCAGGTCTATTTATAGATGGATTTTTTTTTTCTTCAACACATATAGTCGGTGCTCTGAATTCTTCTTCTGTCTCATGTGTCTTTTTTTTTTTTTTTTTTTAACATTTTCTTTTCTCTAGCTCACTTCATTGTAGGAATACAGTATATAACCACATGATGTCACTTAGGTAGAATCTAAAAAACACAACAAAAAAACTCACAAACACAAGAACAAAAAAACTGGTGGTTGCCAGTGGTTGCCAGTGGGGCCCGGGTAGCTCAATCGGTTAAGCTTCGGACCTCAGCTCAGGCCTGAATTTACTGGTCGTAAGTTTGAGCCCCGTGTCAGGCTCTGTGCTGAAAGCTCGGAGCCTGGAGCCTGCTTCAGACTGTGTGTCTCCCTCTCTCTCTGACCCTCTCCCTCTCTCAAAAATAAGTAGACATTAAGGAGGGGGCGCCTGGGTGGCTCAGTCAGTTGAACGTCCGACGTCGGCTCAGGTCATGATCTCATGGTTCACAGGTTTGAGCCCCACCTCGGGCTCTGTGCTGACAGCTAGCTCAGAGCCTGGAGCCTGTTTCAGATTCTGTGTCTCCCTGTCTCTCTGACCCTCCCCTGCTCATGCTGTCTCTCTCACTCTCTCAGAAATAAATAAAAAACATTTTTAAAAAATTTTTAAATAAGTAGACATTAAGAAAAAAAATTTTTAGACTGGTGGTTGCCAAACAGGTAGAGGGAGAAGCAAAATAGGGGAAGGGGATTATGAAGTACAAGCTTCCAGCTATAAAACAAGTCAAGGAGATGAGAAGTACAGCACAAAGAATACAGTCAGTATTATCATATTCATGTATGATGAATACACTTATCGTGGTAAACATGGCATCATGCTCAGAGCTATTGAACTGTTATGTTGTACACCCATAGTTAGTGTAATATTCTGTCCCAAATTGAAGAAAAATTTAGACATTTTTTTAATTGGTATACTGAATTCTAGACAAGAAAACTAGTGGACACATGTAAAACCTGAAGAAACTCTAGAATGATCATTTAACATTTAGAATTATGACCTCTAAGCAAAGATGAAAAGAAATGAGACTCAGCCTTAGAAATAGGACTAGTCTCTAAATGTTTAATTTAGTTCAGCCCATTTACTCACAGCTTCCTATATGCTTACTATGCCTATATGCTTAGTATGCCTATATGCTTCCTATATGGATATTTTTCCTGTATGTAAGCAAGAAAGGGCTTGCAGATGTGAACTAGGTAAATAACCCATGGAAAGGACAATACTAAGGATAGAGAAAGCCCCTACGCACTGGAATAACTGCGCAGTGAGAAAGGAAGACAGGAAGACCATAAAACACGTGTGGGGTTCTAGGAGCAGAGAGAAGCACAAACACTCCCCTCTGTAAGTAGCTGAGGTATCGGCATGGCTCCGCAAGGAGATAGAGCCTAACTTGAGCCTTTTATATAGTTTATCAGCTAGGGGCACTCCTGTCCCAAAAGGCATTTAGAAATGGGGCAGGGCAGCTTTTCTGGTTCTCAAATGACTGGGTTGGTAGGATAGGGAAAAAGCCGAAGAGGAAAGGGAGCTGCTAGGATGCCAGGTCAACTCTGCATAAAGAAAGGTCCCACCCCAAATGCCAACACAGATCTCTGTTGAAAATCACCGAGGCGGACAGCAGACATTCACCAGGTTCACTGTGAAATGGGAGGACCTGCCGAGCACAAGAAGGGACAGGCACAGCCGCGTGAAGTACGAAAGGGTTGTTCATGGAGGGACCAACACCTCCAGGGCTACCCACTCCACGGGTGTCGGGTGGTGGCCAGACAGAAGGACGGAAACTAGGTCAGCAAACCCACAGAACATCGTACCAAGTTGCGGGAACTTCAGGCCACTGAGTAGCTTTCACGCACGAGAAGGAAGTGATCTGAACTGTGTTTGCCGGAGGGCACTGTGACAGTAGGTGGCGGAGGGATTCTGTCATCAGGGAAACAGATCAAACACCACTGCTATCATTCAGGTGAGAAAGACCCGAAGTCTGAATAGAAAGCAGTATCACAGGGAGGGCAAAGAGAAGTTACAGAGATTCAGGGACAAAATGGACAGGCCTTAACGCTAAACCAGATGTAGGGGGCAAGGACTAAGAGGATTCTAGGGTGACTCCTTGGTTCTTAGTTTGGGGACCCAGGTACTTAGTGATGTTGACCAAGATAAGGAAACTAAAAAGGAGAAGCAAACGGGAGACTTGGGGGAGCAGGGGGAAGAAGTATTAACCATAATGAGTTTGAGATGTGATAACTGGTATCCAAGACACATCAAAAATACTAATCAAGGGGCGCCTGGGTGGCTTAGTCGGTTAAGCGTCCGACTTTCGCTTAGGTCATGATCTCGCCGTTCGTGGGTTCGAGCCCCGCGTCGGGCTCTGCGCTGACTGCCAGCTCAGAGCCTGGAGCCTGTTTCAGTCTGTGACTCCCTCTCTCTCTGACCCTCCCCTGCTCATGCTGTCTCTCTCTCCTAGAAATAAATAAAAAATATTAAAAAAAAATACTAATCAAGAAAGAAGAGAGGTCTGGGCTTGAGAGATATACTGGTAACACAGTAGTTAAAGTCATAGGGAGTAAATGAGAAGATCAAGGCTGTAGATATATAGAAATTCAAAAAGCCTTTGCTAAAAGACTTAGAGAATGTCAAGAGAAAGAAAGGTAGAAGAGAAATAAAGAAATAACAATGAGGGCTGCCCTTGACTAAGCATGATTGATTGTGTCAGACAAGATTCTGAGTGCATTTTAATTCATCTACTTCTCAGGGCCACATAGAACACCTCCTATTTTACATAGAATACCATCTCCATTTTACAGATAAGGAAAATGAGGCACAGAGAGGTTTAGTACCTCGTCCAAGGTCACACAACTATTAGGTGGCAGAACCAAGATGTAAACCCAGGCAGTGTGGTCCCAGATCCCATACTCCTAACTTAATGGCTCCACACCTAGGTCAGAAATTTCATAGGGAACAAATGTAACAAAATCTAAGAGGAATGGAGAAGGCAACAACTGCTATGGGTAAATGAAGCAAAAGCACACTAAAATCAGAGAAGGACCCACTGGATCCCGATCTCAACAAGTCACTGACTCTCAGCCATTTCCACATCAGTGGAAGAACCAGCCTGATAAAAGCCAGTGGAGCTGTAACCGGGAGGTAAGAAGTGAAGATAACCATATAAAACAGTAAATGCTCAGGGTGCTTGGGTGGCTCAGTCGGTTAAGCATCTGACTTCTGCTCAGGTCATGATACCACGGTTTGTGGGTTTGAGCCCCACACTGGGCTCTGTGCTGACAGCTCAGAGCCTGGAGCCTCCTTCAGATTCTGTGTCTCCCTCTCTCTCTGACCCTCCCCTGCTCATGCTGTCTCTCTCTCTCTCTCTCTCTCAGAAATAAATAAAACATTAAAAAAAAATTTTAAACAGCAAATGCTCTAGAAGTTTACAAAAAGGAAAGAGCTTTGTCAGTGAAGTCATCAAAAAAAATTTCACTGGGCAAAGGGATCATGCGCTATGTCTTAAAGTAGGAACAGAGGGAGAAGTGGTGTTCCAAAACTTTCACTGGTGAAAAGAGAGCCAAAATTATTTCATTATTCTGATTCAGATCCAGGTATACTCTCGTGCTCTGTACAAATGTTACCTATATAAGCTAATAACAGTCACAAATTTCTATCACATACCAAACAAGGACTTGTGTAATTCATCATTTGGAATTAAAAGAGACATTCTGGGGCCCCTGGGTGGCTCAATCGGTTGAGCATCCAATGTCGGCTCAGGTCATGATGTCGCAGTCCATGAGTTTGAGCCCCACATCGGGATCTGTGCTGACAGCTCGGATCCTGGAGCCTGTTTCAGATTGTGTGTCTCCTCTCTCTCTATGCCCCCCTCCCCAACTCGTGCTCAAATAAACATTAAAAATTAAAAAGAAAAAAGAAGTTCTTATAGGATAAGTACTAAAATATTGCAGTAACTTACCAAAAGATCTTCAACAATTTAGGCATTTATTTAAAACATTGCCCAGTATATTAAATAATAAAAGGTCCTCCCCTCAAAAAAACATACAGAGATAAGTTCAAATGCACAAACAGCGCAGCGACATTCAAAACCATAATAGCACAGCAATAATACATAATGCTTACAGCTTACAAAGGACTGTAGTCAAAGAGAATGAGGATTCAGAAGCAGACACTGTCTTTTCAAGTTACCAAGTTACTGGTTGGCACTTCAAGTGCAGCAGAGAAACTCATAAAGGGGGCTTATGTTTTTTTGTTTTTCGTTTTTTTTTTTTTTTTCCCAGCTGGGACCTGTGGGTGCTTGCAGGGATGGGGGAAAGAAACCAGAGCATCAGAAATGCTGGGAAGAACAGGTCCTGGTGCCTGGTCCCAAGTGCCCAGGGATATTCACTATCTATAACAAGGACAGTCTTGCATAACTCAAAAACTGTCCCACGTCCTTCTTGGCAACTTGGACAGGTTTTTAACTTTGCTTCTAATGGCTTAGGTGTGCTTTTCCCTCAGAGAGGCTGCCCAGCTCCACGAAGTCTCCTGGAAGGACATTCCTCACAAGACAGTTCCTACATTCTAGAAAATCCTACCAATTAACTACATACTACCATCCCAGGTGTAATTGCCTAGGAAATTAACAAATTTTTCTCTATGTCCACCTTAAAATTCCTAGATGTTTTTGCTTAAGTTAGAAATTACCCAACTCGGGGCGCCTGGGTGGCTTAGTCGGTTAAACGTCCGACTTTCGCTTAGGTCATGATCTCGCGGTTCGTGAGTTCGAGCCCCGCGTCGGGCTCTGTGCTGACTGCCAGCTCAGAGCCTGGAGCCTGTTTCAGTCTGTGACTCCCTCTCTCTTTGACCCTCCCCTGCTCACAGTGTCTCTCTCTCTCCTAGAAATAAATAAAAACATTAAAAAAAATTAAAAAAAAAAAAAGAAATTACCCAACTCTTGGGGTGCCTGGGTAGCTCAGTCGGTTAAGCATCTGACTTTGGCTCAGGTCATGATTTCACGTCTCATGGGCTTAAGCCTTGCATCAGGCTCTTTGCTGACAGCTCAGAGCCTAGAACCTGCTTCGTATTCTGTGTCTCCCTCTCTCTGCCCCTCCCCCCTCCTCAAAAATAAACATTAAAAAAAACTACCTAACTCCTCCTTCATAATATATGTATTAATATTCATTCTCAATAAAAATGCTAGGCCTCAATATTTCAAATTACTGTGGAAAAAAGTTTTAACATCTAATTCTACATAGATTCTGTTGGGGTGAAAGGTTTTATTTTACGGTGTTTAAGTTCCTTGTTGATAGCCCTCACCAGGACAAACCAAAGAATAAGGCTCTGTCTTTCTAGGCAACCTGAACCTGAACTTAAGACTGGATGTGCTCCAAAAAAATGCAAAGCCTGTTGTGAGGCAGGTACAACTCAGTCCTTTTCAGCCTTCAGAGTATTTACTCAAGTCCTCAGGAAAGCTCAGAGGCCCCTTTTCAGATGTTTTCTATGGCACTCACATAACAATGTGTTTCCTGAATCAACAGTCAGCCCCATATTTTCAAAAATGCACACTTAAAGTTATTGGGAATTGAATGCTACACTTTGCAAAACCTAAGGCAGTAAACGCCAAATCAAGGCGGATCTTCACAAGTCATCAACTGCACTACTCTCTATCTGTTCTGGAAAACAAATGCAGTCTAAAAAGCCAGTATGAACAACAACTTAAAACAGGCAGGTGGATATATGTCTGCTGTGGTCTGATTGTTTGTGTTCCCCACTAAAATTCACGTTGAAATCCTAACCCTCAATGGTATGAGTAGGTGGGGCCTTTAGGAGGTGCTCAGGTTAGGAGGGTAGAGCCCCTATAAATGACATTGGTACCTTATGAAAAGAAGAAAAAAGAAAAGAAAACCACAGAACTCCCTAAGGCCCTTCTGCAATGAAAAGCCTCTGATCCAGAGAGGACCTTCACTCAGACCATGCTGGCACCCTGACTTGGACTTTGGCCTCCAGAGGTGTAAGAAATAAATTTTCATTTCTAAGCCGCCCAGTCTGTGGTATTTTGTTACAGCGGCCTGAAGAGACAAAGACAATGCCAAATATATGGTCAGTGTTTCATCAGTGCTTCCCACATGAGGAGTTCTCACCAACAGGGCTGAAGTTCATCTAGACCCTGCTCCAACATACACACAGGTGCACACACAAATGCTTAACAAACTCTCATCTCCTCTGCTACTTCTTTTGTTTCTATTCTCCTCTGGGCTCAAGGTCACTAAGTGAGTAATATATTCCAGTTTCGTAGGATAATAGACAGTTAGAAATACAACACTCTCCGTCTTCCCCTCCAGCAGGCCATACCTTGATCCAAAACACTAACTGATGGGAATAAGTAAGGGAGCAGGACACACAGCTTGGGGCAAATAGGTCTATTAGCCAAATTAGAGGAAATATGCAGTTCCCAGCCTGAGTATATGCACGTACCTGTATGCATCATAGACTTGTCTAAGTGTATAGCCTATAAACTTAGATTGATGGGGGGGAAAAAACTTCATTTTGGTTCTCACAGCATTTAGTAGAACACAGACACTGTACAAAATACCCCAGGTATAAAATATGCCAAGTAAACTAGTTATGACTGACAGTGTGATTGACAATTCCAGACTACATTTGTTGTCCACATCAGTCATGAGCTAACACTGGGGAATGCTCTCCTGTTTCCATTTCCTCTGGCTATATTAGCTGTTTAAGAACTTTAGCAGTTCTTTCCATTTTTTTTCCATCTATAGGATGCTACTCTGAACAGAAGGGATCATTCCTTATTTTGAAATCAATACCTTTCACCAACTAGCCATAGATTATTTATGCCTTTAGAATGCTTCCTTTCTGGCTCTGCACATATTTCCTCATCTGTCTCTGTTCCCATGATCCAGGTCCCATTAATCCCAAGGAGCTGAGTCACTTGGTACCCACAGTAGTTCCCGCTTTACTGCTGTGCTCAAATCCTATTTCTGTATCCCCCTCCCTTCCGCCCTGTGATCAGCACAAGTAATTCAAATGTGAATACACCAGGGTCCCTGCCCTAGGGAACTCCCAGTTTACTGGAGAAAGCACAGAATTAAACATGAAAAAATACCATGTGTCACCATGTAATGTTATGATGTACCATTAAACAGAAGGGCTGGGTGCTAGCAAAGAACACAGGAAAGGCATTAATCCTGAAGCTGACAAAGATTTGTTTAATGTTTTTAAATACAGACTTCCTTTCTGCCTATGTGATGGATCCAAAAACCTGAGGACCCTATTGCTTAAAACATTAGCTAGACTATTTTTAAGAATTACTTTAGGGGCACCTGGGTGGCTCAGTTCGTTAAGCGGCCAACTTCGGCTCAGGTCATGATCTCACGACTCGTGAGTTTGAGCCCTGCATCAGGCTTTGTGCTGACAGCTCAGAGCCTGGAGCCTGAGATGGATTCTGTGTCTCCATCTCCCCCTGCCCCTCCCTGCTCATGCTCTGTCTTGGTCTCTCAAAAATAAACAAACGTTAAAAAAAATTTTTTTAAAGAATTACTTCAGATGTGTAGTTCAACTCTCAGTAAAGCAGCTTTCCACAGTTCTACAACTATGACTCTTCAAAAAAAAGAAAATGTTGTAATGACCTATTAAGAATATTTGCCCTGAGAAGGTTTGCTGGTCTCAGCCAAGGTGACTGGATTTTAACAGCCAGTGAGGTCAAGAGATAAAGTTATGGATCCTTGTCTGGTTGAGTATCCTAACTCAAACTTCTGTATCCACCAGTACAGCAAAGGACTATCTATACCTTTATTTAGTCCAATAAAAAATTATGACCAGTAACAAAATGAAAAGAGAAGAAATTTTTTCTGTTTCAGCCTAAGCCTTTACTGGGGGGTCTGGCGGGGTGGGGGAGAGTTCTTTGTAAATCATCAACTACAAAATTTACATACAATATAGTCCCATTTAAGGTTATGCATGCATTCAGGGTTAACTCAGAATTAATTCCAGGACTCTCTCAGTTCAAGGGTCATTGGTCATAGGCTCACAATGCAAACTTTTGAGACACTTGACAAAATTACTGATCATGAGAAAGACAGGTGAAGAGCAAAATTAGACTCTGTGGAGTCCAAGCAATAGACTAACCAAACATTCTACAACCTAAGTATGTTTCAATAAAGATGCTAACAAATAACTGAAAACTTAGGAACAGAATACAATTTGCCCCTAGGTGAATTGACAAAAACTAGGCTGACTTGACTAAGGAGCAAAGAGAACTTCAGAGAATAACAGGTAGAGGGGCCTCTGGGCATCTCAGTCAGTTAAGCGTTCCACTTCAGCTCAGATCATGATCTTGCTGTTAGTGAGTTCGAGCCTCGCATTGGGTTCTGTGCTGAAAGCTCAGAGCCTGGTGCCTGCTTCATATTCTGTGTCTCCTCTCTCTGTTCATCCCCAATTTGTACTCTGTCTTTGATTCTCTCTCAGAAATAAACATGAAGGGAGGGAGGGAGGAAGGAAAGAAATAATAGGTAGAGCATTTGAAAATTCACTGGATAGATTAAGCAGCAAAAATGGAAAGTCAGGGGCGCCTGGGTGGCTTAGTCGGTTAAGCGTCCGACTTTCGCTTAGGTCATGATCTAGCGGTTCGTGGGTTCAAGCCCTGCGTCGGGCTCTGTGCTGACAGCCAGCTCAGAGCCTGGAGCCTGTTTCAGAGTCTGTGACTCCCTCTCTCTCTGATCCTCCCCAGCTCACCCTGTCTCTCTCTCTCTCTCTCTCTCCTAGAAATAAATAAAACATTAAAAAAAAAAAAAAATGGAAAGTCAAGGGGCACCTGGATGGCTCAGTCGGTTAAGCATTCGACTTCGGCTCAGGTCATGATTTCAGTTTGTGGGTTTGAACCCCACATCGGGTTCTGTGCTGACAACTAGCTCAGAGCCTGGAGCCTGTTTCAGATTCTGTGTCTCCCTCTCTCTCTGACCCTCCCCTGCTCGCTTGCTCTCTCTCTCTCTCTTTCTCAGAAATAAATTAAAAAAAAATTTAATGGAAAGTCAAGAAATCATAGGTGAACTGGAACTTTGATATTAAGAATTTACCCAGAATGAAGCACTGAATAGGTGAAAAATATGAAAGATGCTAAGATACATGAAATACGGAATGAGACAGTCCAGAACCCTTTTTATAGGAGTCCCACACTGAGAAAGAAAATAGAGGAGAAACACTATTTAAAGAGACTTTTGAAGAATTTCCATCAGTTGATAAATTCTCAGATTTTGAAAATATGTGGATTCCCAACAATTCTACATCTAGATATATCAAAGCACAGAATACCTTAAAGAGGTACTTTACCTAGTCATGTCTATTGTACGGTTTCATTTTATTCATGAAAATTATGTATTTTGTATTATAACTGAGAAAAAAGTAAAAAATAGTCAACTGTTCATATTGGTTATAACGTGGAATTGCAGAGAGTGATAAAATACTCCTCTGACCTATACTAAAATTCATAAATAAGACACAGGGTCATTTTCTAAAGTGTTTAAGTTTTTAAATTTTAAGTTGTGTTTAATTCAAGTGTATATTTAACCTGATCTTATATTTAACAGTTTAATTTTTAGGTTTAAAACAAAAACTTCTTTTTGTTTTAAAATTTTTTAATCTTAAAAACAAATTCAACCACAAAAGGAAAAACCAGTAAAACATCTCAGCTCTACACTTTTAAAGCTGTTTGCTTCAAGGCCACAGATTATTTATCTGTAAAAAATGGGATGGTAATACCTACCTTGCAGAAC
Organism: Crocuta crocuta; assembly: GCF_008692635.1. Classification (NCBI taxonomy): domain Eukaryota; kingdom Metazoa; phylum Chordata; class Mammalia; order Carnivora; family Hyaenidae; genus Crocuta; species Crocuta crocuta. Next base: position 8,643,737 of record NW_027529433.1, read on the forward strand.
TGTGTGGAAGATCAGATCAGTTACTGTAAGTTCATCTCTTCCCTGGCAATACTTTGAATTCCTTATTTTAAAGCCTTGCCCCAAATCTTACCCATTTGCGCTACAATGATTTCTGAAACTGTACAGAACTGGGATCACCTCTTTATCTCACAACCTCAGACTATTTATTAACATGCCTCCATTCCCGTAGGTCTTCTCTAGGAGGAAAATTGTTCCTTCCGTGTTTTTCCTCACATCACTGTTTCGAGAACTCCTCAGTATATCAGGCCCTAACTAGTCCACCTTTACTACTGGTCCCAATAGTGTTCATAGTAACACCACTCAGGTTTATAATCCTAGGCCATTTCTAATTGCTCTTCCTTCCTCATCCCCACCCCACCCCCCGCCCCCGCTCATTCATTCACCAAGTAGTCACTATACGGAGTGTTTCTCCCATCTCCTCTTTGTTCTCATTATTAATCCAGTACCCCAGCCCCTTCACCTCTCCCTGCCAGAATATTCCAAAACTGTCTGCTGAGTGGTCACTAGTAGTATGTCCTTCCCACTTCTAAGCTATCTTGGATATCGATGCCAGGTTAAATAGGCACAATTATTTCCATAATTTTACTCCCTTGCTCAAGAATAAACCTTACCCGCTGGTGCCTATCAGATCAAATACAGTTCTGCAATGAGCATCCAAAGCCTTCCACAATACTGTTCATCCTACATATAACCCATCACTCCCCACTTCAACACAGAAGCCTCACCTGGGCCCAGACTGGCTTCCCCATGGATCTGACAGCCAGACTCTACAAAGCTTGTCCAACCCAAACCTTTTATCTCCGTGATTCACACCCTGAATAATCTAACACTGTGGCCTGGTACACTAGGGTTGAATCTTGGCTCAAACACCTACCAGCTCTCTGACCTTGGGCTACCTACCTGTCTTACAATAACTGTTGTGAGGATCAGATGGAATCCAGTAGGCAAAACACTTAGAATAGCATCGACACCCGGTATCAAATTCCAGAGTCCCTCCTTTCTACCATGTTCCCAATGACCTCCCCTAGATCTTTTATTTATTCAGTGATCTAACAATTGTATCTTAGTACTTTTTGCTCCATGTTTCATGGCTTTATCTTATCTCCCAGCTGAACGTTTTCTCTTGCATCCTTTGCCATGCTCTGTGCATATCAAAATTTACCTGGGAGATTAAACCCAGTCATTCGATTTGACTAGGACTGGAGGGCAAACGTGTTTTTGTAAAAACTGCTTATTCATTAAGCAATATCTGACCATCTGCTGGGCACGAGGGTATTATGTGCCTAGGATATATAATTGAACATGAAACAAAAGTTCCAGTCCTTCTGAAGCTTACAGTACAGTTTTGGGACAACATAGAAGAGTAAATTTTATAGTGCACCTCGAAGTGATCAGTACTGTTTNCAGTACTGTTTTTTAAACGGAGCAAAGGAGAAGAGGGTGGAGGGCTGGACAGTGGGGCACCATTTTCAATGTAGTGGTCTGGGTAGATGGAGCAACAAAGGCAACATGGTAGTGAAGACTTAAGAGGCCGGAGGGAGCAGGGCAGATTTCTGGGCTGAGTCTCAGAAGAAGGCTAGAGTGGGAAATTCAGAAGCCAGGTGAGAACACACACAGCGTGAGTAAGATCAAGGAGTCCGTGTGAGTATAAAGGAGAGTCAAGGCTGGGCAAAGAGGAGAAATGAGAGGCTGATCAGGTAGGGCCTTGTAAGTCATCACGTGGACCTTGGTTTCTCTGAGTGTGAAGAAAATCCACTTGAGGTTTAGAGCTGAGGAGTGACATGACCAGACATGGATACTAAATGGTATCATTTAATTCCTATGCCACAGCCTGGCTGAGAAGAGCCAAGGGCAGAGCAAGGGGCTTGTTTAAAGGTCCTTACAATAACACAGCCAAGAGATGGTGGCTGAGACCAGGAGATCTCAGTAACTGAGCTCTGGACATGTTCCCAGGGTAGAACCGTGAAAAATTAGAAGTGGGATGTGAGAAAAAGAGAAGGTCTCCCAAACTGGCATCCTGTCTTAAAGGTGGTATTGCCACTGACAGACATAGGGAGTGGTGCAGGTGGCAGAGGTCTGGGAAAGGAAGCCAGGAACCCAGTCTGGGGCACCTTAAGTTTGAAATGCCCACATGCGCAGACCGGTCACAAAGGCACAAAGATACACAAGTCTGCAGTTTATTCTTTTTGGCTATTTGATTCATATTTATTTTTGAGACAGACAGAGTGGGAAGGGCGGGGAGGGCAGAGAGAGAGGGAGACACAGAATCCAAAGCAGGCTCCAAACTCCAAGCTGTCAGCACAGAGCCCAATGCGGAGCTCGAACCCACAAACCACCAGATCATACATAACCTGGGCCGAAGTCAGATGCTTAACCGAATGACACACCCAGCACCCCTGCAGTTTATTCTGCCCAACAAGTCCTTTCACTGACTCACTTACTCCTAAAAAAGCACAGTGGGAAGATGAAAGAGGTGACATGAGTTAGAAGTAAAGGCCATGCCCTTGTCCGGGGGGAAGGAGCAGTCTGAGGACAAATGTCTGCTGTCCCTGTACCTCTGGCACAGCATACCCTGCAACAGCAAACGCCGTCCTACCCTAACCCTTAGAAGGCATCCAGGCAACAAGGTGGGCACATCCAAAAAGTGGTTTTAGACACAAAAACAGGCCCNAAAAAAAAAAAAAAAACAAAAAAAACAGGCCATCGTGTTGACCAACTGGGTTCCAGCTACAGGCAGGCAGACAGAACACAAAGGTAAAACCACATCAACCATTTGGTGAAAAAACTGCCTCTTACTCTTCGCCCTTAGGGCTCTGTCCCTGAGGTAGAATTTGGTTTACAAGGCTCTTCTCCTTGGAAGTATTTGTTTTCCAGCAGAACAGTTGGGTTTCCTAACAGTCAAGGAAGAGGACCAGACTAAGAACAGGGCAGCCCAGGCTGGCACTGACTGCTTCCCTGGCCCCGCTTGCCTTTGCCTCAGGACTTGGTTTCTCCGGGTGTAAATACTGCAGCAGCAAAAAAATATTTTCCACTGCCTACACACAGGGCTTTGGGGCTCCCCAAAGGAGGAATTATGAATTGGCGTGTATAAAACACTATGAGCTATTCAAATAAAGGGACAATGAAACTCCACGTGTAACTTTCTGAGGTCCAGACAAAGCAACCTTTTTTTCTTACAAACGCCACTGAAAATCTGACTGAACTTACTCTTTACATGACTAAAGAGACCAAACAAGGTCATGTGTGGGAGACCTCTTTGTGAAATACAACTCCAAAAGAAGGACTTCTAGAAACAATCTCTCAAAATAAAAATACAGGTCAGGAGCACCTGGGTGGCTCCGCGGGTTGAGTGTCCCACTTCAGCTCAGGTCATGATCTCACACTTCTGGAGTTCGAGCCCATCGGGCTTGCTGCTGTCAGCATGGAGCACGCCTTGGTCCTCTGTCCCCCACTCTTTGCCCCTTTCCCACTTGCGTTCTCTTAAAAATAACACATTTTTTTAAAAAGAAAAAAAATACAGGTTAAAAATCATTTAAAACCCAACAGGAAGCTATAGCTCTAGTATGGCTCCAAACAGGAGTTTAGTGTGTTGACCTGTGAGTCACAACGGGGTCCAACTCATAACTGTACTACAAGCTAGGATCCTAACTCTACCCCTGGAAAAAATACCAACTGCTGCCTAAGGGCCGTGCAATCAAGTGCATCGTAAGAGCCATCCATGAAAAGAGCTTTGTTGAAGGCGGTTTTCCCTGTTTTCTAAAAGGCTGTCCAAGTCCACTCAAATGATCACAATTAACATTGACATGAATAGGCCACTGTAGGGATTCTGTTCATAATCCAAATAGATGGCTTTCCCTGCCCACTGTGATTCTACATCAGTATTCAAACAACCTTTCACAGTCTCATTCCCTGGCTCAAAAACGTGCCGAAGACCCAATGAATGCACAATCTGGAGGTGAAATCATTCCCTAACAAAGCAAGGATGTGCTCAGATTACTGTGAACTTCAAGTTTTAGCACACCTCAACTTTTCATTTCAGAAAAAGAAAAGTCAGCAGTGGCTAGAAAAGGGTCAGACACAGAGCGCGTGCAAATGAGCTATATGCTAGAAATGAAACCATGGTGAATGTGAGTCTGAACCAAAGACTTTGATGAGTTCATCCCAACAGTGTTTCCCGAGTGGGTGGGAATACGGTAGACACCTGAGGCAAGGAAAGTCTGACGGCTCACTCAAGGTGAGTTCTAATCCCTGATCTACTGATGACTCATGGTAAATTCCAGATTTCCAGTTCTGTGTTTACTGCACACTGGCACTGATCTCCCAACTGGCCTTTCCCCCTCCAGCCCCAGCTCTCTCCAGTCCACGCAGCCTACAAGCCAAACATTCAACTTCAAGTACTGCTCTGGGTGACTAGCCCCTTAGCCTATTTTACACCTGTCAGGGGATCCCCACTGCCTAGAGAGGAGGACATCACTTATGTACTTGCCATGCAAGGCCACTGTGAACTAGAACCCTGCCCAGTGCCTCATACAAGACTTTCTTTCTTCTCTAGAACAGACATCTGTAGGGTTCTGGCTGTCTAGTATCCTTCCCTTGTTAGCACCTGGCTCTCCCCTCTAAAGACCTCCCTACCCCCACCACTGTATACAGCTTTGACAGGAAGCGGGATCCCACTGTCCTTACAAAAGCCAGTGGGCATTCATTATCTATTTGCCCCATGCAGCCAGGGGTAAGGTATGGTGCTTAAGCAGGGGTCCACTCTTAAACAAGTAATGACATGATGGCAATTACGATCATATTTACACACCAAATTATTTCTTGTTGACACCCAAGAACTATGGTTGAGGTACTCCCCAGCTTAGGTCATTTACAAACCAGCCATTCTACCTAGAGTGGCCTAATTCAGTATCCCCCTCCCAGTACCTTGTGTGTATTGGGCCCGCTGTGCCATCTTCCTGGGAAATAAGGGAGAAGTTCCCTCACAGGGTAATACAAGGTGTAAGCACAAGGTCACACAAGCAGACTGAAAGGGAGCAGAGAGGGGGCTGGGGAGAAGACATGGATTCTAGCACATGCACAGACGACAGAGAACACTGAAAACTAAGTGTGAGGATGGAAATTTCTTCTAGAGAGCTGTGCACAAGGTACTAGGGGACCAGAGCTGAGACCAGAGACATGAACTGCACACTGCACACTGCCAACCATTTCAGTCTCTATCAAGTCTCTATCCCTTGAAGGTCAAGGGGTAAATTTGAAGAAGTACAAGCATAAAGCCTGAAAGAGATCAAAGTTTTATTTTTTTCTAATAAGCTTTTTGAATTTCCCAATGTTTTACTATACACGCTACCCTCCATAATATACAATGTAATATTAAGCCAAGAGAACTGCTTTAGTTACACTCATTCTAAAATTATTTCATTTCACAAGAATTCAGCCAAGTTGCAGGGTACAAAATCAATGTACAGAAATCAGTTGCGTTTTTATACACCAATAATGAAGCAACAGAAAGAAAAATCAGGAAACTGATCCCATTCACAACTGCACAAAAAACCATAAAATACCTAGGAATAAACCTAACCAAGGATACAAGAGATCTGTATGATGAAAACTACAGAAAACTTATAAAGGAAATTGAAAAAGACACAAAGAAATGGAAAAACATTCCATGCTCATGGAAAGGGAGAATAAATCTAGTTAAAATGTCATTGCTACCCAAAGCAATCTACACATTCAATGCAATTCCAATCAAAATTGCACCAGCATACTTCTCAAAACTAGAACTAACTATCCTAAAATTTGTATGGAACCACAAAAGACCCCGAATAGCCAAAGTAATACTGACAAATAAAACCAAAGTTCCACTTTGATGGTATTCTTTTCTATCCTAGAAACTGCTTCTCCAACAATGCCTTAAGAGATCCCATGATCTGGAGGAGGGCACTTGTGGGGATGAGCACTCGGTGTTATATGGAAACCAACTTGACAATAAACTATTTGTGGGAAAAAAAAAAAAAAAGAGAGAGATCCCATGATCCATCACTGGAAAACCAGGGGCCTGGCATGAAATTTGGGTTCCTAAATCTGCTAGTGTTTAATTGTGCAAGTACTTGGGAGCTCCATTTCCCTATGCATAAAATGGGGAATACAGGACTACCTGGCTGGCTCAGTTGGTAGGGCATTCACCTCTTGATCTCAGGGTTGTGAGTTCAAGCCCCATGTTGTATGTGAAGCTTACTTTAAAAAAAAAAAAAAATGAATATAATTGGTACCCATTCCTGGACATGTAAGGATTAAATGAGCTTCATGGAAACTTAAGGATACCATATACGTAAAATATTACCAAATATTTACATAGTTATAAGTGACCTTCCCAAAGTTATTTCTGACCCCACCTTTGAATTTCCAGTTCAACCACTTTCCTCATGTCACTCTTGAACCTACAAAGACTCTTTATTGCTTATTATGCCTCTGTCTAAGTCTGTTTGGCTTCCAACCATCCTTAACACAGCCCCACCCCACCTGGCTTATACAATTTCCTTCTACTTCCCCAGATTATCACATTATGTCTTTCATGGTCCACAGTGATTCCCATCACTGCAGTTTTGTTCATACTGGTTGTCCTGCCTAAAGCACCCACTCCTTATACCCTCCTTCTACCTAAGTGGGTGATTCCTAAATCCCATCTTGCCTTATCAGCTCCATTACACCTGATTACTCCAGCAGTAAGAATTCCCCTAGTTCTGAACCCCTAACCAGAATTTCAACTTTTTTTTTTTTTACTCAATTCTGTAATTTCTTTTTCCTCCTTGTGCTATCTCTTCTTCTTGAAGGAAGAGATTTTTTATACTCACCCCTCATCCCTGGAAATTTGAAATAGTCAATTAAACACAGGAGAAAATTGAACACATTGAATGGAGGTTCTCAAACCCCTCTGCACATCAAAACTTCTCTCCTCAGTTTATTTCCATAAATCTTTAACAGTCACCTACTCTGTGCTTGATGTCAAAAGAACCAAGATGAGCAGAGCAAGTTCCTGGCTCTGGAGACAAAGAGGTCAATGGCAGAGTTGAGCACAATGCAGCATGCGATGCTAGAGCCAGCCATCGTTGCAGCCCCTGACTCTAACTCACAATTTGCAATATAGATGTCGCACAGAACTGCCTCTTCCCTTCTAAGAAGTTGCACTTTACACATTACAAGATGAGTAATATGTGGGAAATAAACTCAAGGTCCCATGTTACGAAGAGAATAGTAAGAAAATTTCATGCAGCTACTAAAATCAATTTGGGCAAGGATATAGAATAATGAAAACATTACTAATTTAATAAGTGGAAAAATAAAGAATGCTCCATATATATATACTATGTGTTTTCGATTAAGTTATCATGAAATAAGCTGTTAATTACTTTAAGTTCATTATACACCCGGTCCTATCTGCTAACACTTCACATAGTGACAGTGACAAGGGCAGCTTGAGGACCTGTAATGTAACCTCCCCATCATGTCCACCCACTTCCTCCAAATACTTCAACCTTAGTACAACAATGTGTTCTGTTTCAAGGCAAGACCCTGCTCTTCCAGTATGACTGCTTTCCCTCCATTCTTACTGCATCAGTGACTGAGAGTTGCCTCTTAATATGTTAGTTGTTCTGCACAGTAATGAAGTGAGTATTATGTTCATTTGATGAAAGAGAAAAGACCGAGGTCCTTAGGTCACCAGCTAAAAAATTGTAGGGCTAGGAATAAAAACTTCATCTTTCTCTTATATACCTCATCTGGACCATAATGCCAAGATCATTTTCCATCACCAGACCCAAAGGGAGGCTGTCAAAGCCCCACGTTTATGAGTGCCCGTAGCTGGGCTCCCATGAAATCTTACCTCATTCAACCTCTCCCAACAGATCAGAGAGCATTATTGCCTCACATACCGACCTGTGGGTGTTGTCCTAAGCATGTTTACCCATGTTTCCACATGAAAATCTGAATTCCTATTTAGCATTCCAAGAACATACTTCTTCCTGCTACACTCCTAGTGGTGGAATTACACTTCTCCGTCCTCCACTCCCATTCAGGGAGCCATGGGAGCTGAAACAGTCCACCCACAATGAGAAACTGGGCCTGAGCAAGAGTCACAGTGAGGTGTGGGGAGAGGAGTTTGCCAAGTTCGGCCTCAGTAGTCTGCACTGCCTCATTTCTGCAGAGGGACCTGCCGGCACACCCTCAGTGTCCTTCCCTTCCAGGACCTACTGTATTAGCTCATCCTTCACTTGTACTCCCTAGGCAGCTGCAGAACCAATGTCTAAGCCAGTTTCTCCACTATCCTGCTACTATTCTCCAGCAAGGGCACTTCCCCTTGGGTTACTTTCCAAAGACAGTTTACTACTGGTAACAAATAGAAAAACATAAAATGGAAACAAACAGGGGTTTGTTACAAACTAATGAAAGGCAGCACTAAAACAATGTAGCTGAATAAGATCAACTTAGAATCAAACACATTGAAGTATGCAATCCTCCATTTATTTTACTATGCACATATTCCAGAAAAATAATTTCATGTCTCTGAGCACCACGTGTTTGATCAATAAAACAAGACTGAACTACCTTATGGCTACAACTCCAGCTTTTTTTTAACTTTTTATTTAAATTCCAGGTAGTTAACATTCAGTACCATATTAGTTTCAAGTGTACAATAGATTCATCACTTCCATTCATCACCAAGTGCTCATCACAAGTACACTCCTTAATCCACATCACCTATTTCACCCCTCCCCCCAACCTCTCTGGAACCATCAGTTTGTTCTCCATAATTCCTGATTTGCCTCTTTGCCTCCCCCCTTTTTCCTCTTCGCTCATTTGTTTTGTTTCTCAAATTCCACGTGAGTGAAATCATATGGAATTTGTCTTTCCTTGACTTATTTCACTGACTATAACACTCTCTAGTAGCTCCATCCATATCCTTACAAATGGCAAGATCTCCTTTTTTATAGATGAGTAATACTACAGTGCGTGTGCGTGTGTGTGTGTGTGTGTGTGTACTACATCTTCTTTATTCATTAACTGATGACACTTGGTCTATTTACATAATTTGGCCATTGTAGATACTGCTGCTATACACACCAGAGTACATGTATCCCCCTTTGGGATTTTGGTATTCCTTGGGTAAATATTCATTAGAGCAATTGTGGGACTATATGATAGATCTATTCTTAATTCCATACTGTTTTCCAGAGTGGCTGCACCAGTTTGCATTCCCAATAGTGCAAAGTGTTCCCCTTTCTCTACATCCTCCTTCTGTTTCTTGTGTTGTTGACTTTAGCCATTCTGATAAGCATGAGGTGTTACCTCATTGTAGTTTTGATTTTCATTTCTCTGGTAAGTGACATTGAGCATCTTTTTATGGGTCTGTTAGCCATCTGTATGTCTTCTTTGGAAAAATGTTTATGTCTTCTGCCTTTTTTAAAATTGAGTTATTCATTTTGGGGGTGTTGAGTTTGGTAACTTTGTTATATGTTTTGGATACTAGTCCTTTATGCCATATATTATTTGCAAATATCTTCTCCCATTTCATAGCTTGCCTTTTAGTTTTGTTGATTGTTTTCCTTCCCTGTGCAGAAGCTTTTTATTTTGATGAAGTCTCAATAGTTCATTTTTGCTTTTGTTTCCCTTGCCTAAGGAGTCTTATCTAGAAAGAAGCCACTAAGGCCAATGCCAAAGAGATTATTGTCTGTGTTCTCCTCTAGGATTTTTATGGTTTCAAGTCTCATATTTAGGTATTTAATCCATTTTATTTTTGTGCATGATGTAAGAAAGTGGTCCAGGTTCATTCTTTTGCCTATAGCTGTCCAGTTTTCCTAACATCATTTGTTGAAGAGACAGTCTTTTTCCATCAGATATTCTTTCCTGCTTAGTCAAAAATTAATTGACCATACAGTTGTGGGTTCATTTCTGAGTTTTCTATTCTGTTCTAGTGATCTATGTGTCTACTTTTGTTCCAGTACCATACTGTTTTGATTACTACTGTTTTGTATATGACTTGAAGTCTGGAATTGTGATGCCTCCAGGTTTTTCTTTCTCAAGTTTCCTTTGGCTATTTGGGGTCTTTTGCAGCTCCATAGAAGTTTTAGGTTTGTTCAAGCTCGGTGAAAAACACTGTTAGTATTTTGATGGGGTTGCATTAGATGTGTAGATTGCTTTGGGTAGTATAGACATCTTCACAATACTTCTTCTTCCAATACATGACCATGGAATGTTTTTCCAGGCCTTTGTGTCTTCTTCAATTTCTTTCATCAGTATTTTATGATTTTCAGAGTACAGGTCTTCGCCATTTTTGTTAGGTTTATCCTTAGGTGCCTTACGGTTTTTGATGCAACTGTAGATGAGATTGGTTCCTTAATTTTTCTGCTACTTCATTATTAGTGTATTGAAATGCTCAAGATTTCTGTACATTGGTTTTGTATTATGTGACTTTACTGAATTCTTTGATCAGTTCTAACAGTTTCTGGGGAGTCTTTCCAGTTTTCTACATAGAGTAACAGGTTGTCTGCAAAGACAAAGTTTTACTTCTTCCTTGACAATTTGAATGCCTTTTATTTCTTTTTATTGTCTGGCTGCTGTGGCTAGGACTTGCTGAGTAAAAGTGGGGAGACTGGACATCCCAGTCTTGTTCCTGACAGTAAAGGAAAAGCTCCCAGGTTTTCCCTCAATTAGGATGATATTAGCTGTGGGTTTGTCACCTATAGCCTTTATTATGTTTAAATAGGTTACCTTGAAAACTACTTTGTTGAGAGCTTTTATCATGTATGGATGTTATACAAATGCTTTTCTGTATCTATTGAAATGACCACTTGGTCTTTATCCTTTCTCTTGATGTGATGTATCATGTTGATTGATTTATGGATATTGAATCACGCTTACAGCCCAGAAATAAATCCCATGGTGAGCGATTTTTTTTTTAATGTATTGTACAACTTCATCGTAAAGAGGGTCACAATGAAAGCTCTCCCAGTACTCCGAACTTGAGTCTGATATTTCTGGCTCCTCCTTGCACTACTACCACCAAGTCATCCCTGTTGTCCAAACCCTCCTCAATTCTGTCTCTTCTAGATCAGATGCTCCTGGGTCCCTCTCCCACCCCATCAGTCTTCCCAACCTCATCAGTACAAATAATGTATGTATCAAATAGAAGAGGAAAGTCATGGAAGTTTATGTTTAGGAAGCAGGACCATACCATGGTTAAAACGCCTAGATTTAGATTCAGAGATGTGTAAATCTAGGTTAGCAACTCATTAGGTTGTGACCCCAGCCAACTCACTTAAGCTAAGCCTCTGGTCCTTCATCTAGAAAATGGGCATCTAAATAATGTCTATCTCAGAAGATCGTTCTAAGAAAAACTGATTAACACATGAAGGCCTCAGCATGTGCCTGGCATCTGCATGCTCTAGAATACCATTATCATAGCAGCCGTGACTATTATTACTGTTATAAATATCTTCCTGAAGAAAGGCACAGCCCGATGGAAAGGAGATTCTCGCAAAAAATGACTAACCTAGGAAACTCGTCCCAAACTCGTTCCCTACTCCTGGGATAGGGAAGAAAAGCTGTGCTGGGAAAGAGGGGAGGTATGGAACAGTGACAGAGCAAGGGGACAAGGGAGATGTTTATGAAGTGAGAGGAGACGCAGTCCTGTGCATTTACCCTTCCTATCCCAGCCCTTCATTCTCTAGAAAGAGGGTCATACACATCAAGGGCCAGCCCAAGAAAGACTCCCCTGCAGCCACCTGACTAGGGATGCAGGGCTGGCTTGTACAAGATAGGAACAGCCTGTGACATCCACAATTTTACTTGTTTAGGGAACATTCCATTCTGTGCTTCATTTAGTGAGAAGGTACATTCACGTCCCACTTAATTCCAACAGTCATTGATAAGTTCTACTGAACTGTTGACTTCTGGGAATACTGTGCTTCACATGTAAAGTATTTTCCTCTGTCTACCAGCAACAGATTGGTAATATTGCCTGGAAATGGCCCATTTCCCCAAGGACTAAACAGGAACTCTCAATGCGAGAGGCTGCATGGAAAGAGCATCCTGTTCTTTCACAGTACAGAGGCATCATCACCAGAAAATTCACTATTTCACAGAAAACAGATTTTTGCACACTGGACCTATTTTCTGAAACATGATTTGTGAAACCAAGAATCTGCCATTCTATCAGTGTGGATGTCAACCCAAAGCACCTGTGACTGAGTTCACAGGAAATGTAGCAAATAAAATCAAGTATATTCAACCCCCTAAGGACAATTTAACTTCTGACACGCAAGAAAGTGTTACCTATCAATGAGGAGGTTTATAAGCATCTACCCAAGAATAATGAAAACAGCTGAGGAATTAAGTGAAATCCCCGTTTGTGACTTTATTCACTTAACATTTAATGAATAATCAACATGTGCCCAAAACTATACTAGGACATAGAGAAAAGACTTCATCTCTGCTCTTAAAAATACAAAGTGCAAATGGCAGACTAGATCAGGTAAGTATATACACAATGTGTCACAGGCAATGCTTTGCAGTAATATCAAGTTGGAAAGCGGAACAACTACTAGTTACCAAGAAATAAGACCAAATACCAGGTGACCCCAGATACCATTTTCCCCTTAACTTCCATGGTAGGAAGCTTCAACTTTAGCTGCACACATACCAGCAAAAGCTGTATTACCCAATATTGTAGCCACTACCACGTCTATTTACTGAACATTTGAAATGTGGCTAATCCTGCAATTGACATGCTGGTTTAGATACACTGGGCTAGACATAATGGGTTATTTTTGTCTGTTTTTTTTCCTTAATATGGTTATTAGGAACTTTCTATTACATGTGTGGCTCACATTTTATTAAAAACTGCTAAAGTAAGAACTCTATTACCCAGCCTCCCCTGGAGTTAGGTGTGGCCATTCAGTGAACTTCAGGCTAATGAGATGTGAACAGGAGTCATGTACAGGGCCAGTCAGCCTCCTCACAGGAAGGAGTGTGGCCTCCACAACCTCTTTCTCTCTTCTGGGTGGCTGGAGACAGGAGAGTGGGAGTGAGCCAGCTGCAGTCATGCCAATGAAAATAATGCCCTACAGATAGTGCTGCAACAAGACAGAAGGAATATGGTCCCTCAATAACCTCAGAGTGAGAGCCACCCATCTCTCCAGCTTAGACTTTTACAGAAAATAAATTCTTACTTAAGCCTCTGATTAGGTCTCTTTAAAGTTGCCTTTATGTGGAAACTAATTTGACAATAAACTATTTGTAAAAAAAAAAAAAATAAAAAAAAATTTGCCTTGACTATATTCTACCTAAAACAGGAGGATCTAAGAGATTTCCTAAAGGTACTGATACCTGTAAATACATCTTCCCGAGCAGGAGTTGGCCAGGTAAAGGAGACTAATATACTGGTCACGAGGACCAGGAGCAAGAAGAAGGGTGTTCAAGGCTGAAGAGACAACAGAACCAAGGCAGAGGGGCAAGGTTCAGCAGGCTATACCCAGTGAGCTCTCATACAGAAGCACCAACTTGGACAAAGGGAACACTCCCAGATGGAGTTGTAGCACTTAAGGGTGAGGCTGCAAAGGCTGGTCAAATACTGGAAATCTTTGAATGGTAGACTGAGTACCATGAAGTTTTTTTCCATGTAGGAAGACAGAGCTAGTGAAGATCCTACCTAAAGAGGGAGCAATCAATTCTGTTTTCAGATTGATCATTCTGGTGCCAGTACAGAAAGCACATTTTTTAGGAGACCAAATCAAAAGCAGGTGATGTAGCAACAATCTCAATACAGTAAGATCAGGGTCTCAACTGCATCAGTAACAGGGAGGAAAGGATGTGACAGAATTAAGGTTATTTAAAAAGTCAAGTTACCCCAGGGAATAAAGACGAGTGAACACTAAAAACAAGACTCCTGGACTTTTGGGTTAGGGGAACGTACCATGTGGAGTGGAGTAGCAAGGAAACAGGCTCAGTTTCAGAGACACCAAATCTGAGATGTCACCATTTATGCCAATTCACATCATTAACAGATGCCCCTTGCCTAGTGCTCAAATATGCCACCAGAATCAAGAATGTAGATACCAAGTGTACAGACACAGAAGATGGCCCCGAACAGGAGATGCTAAATGCCAGGAGGAAGAGGGTGGGGAGAGAAGGGAAGCCTTCTGGAATCACAGGAATGGAAGACATGGATCAAACTCCCCAATGTTACTGGGAGTCCTAACAACAGAGTTAACTAAACACCTTTAGGAAACATGACCCTGATCAAGTATCAACCTCAAATGCTCAAATCTAACCCATCTTCCCAGCTCCCAGAATTGAGAATTAATGGAGAGGTTAATAGGAGCCCTCTATCAACTGTGAAAGGGTCAATGGATTTTTGTTTTCTTATATAGAAGAAAGTCTCCAAGACTACTAAAATCTCTTTCTTGGATAGAGCAGCAAGCTAATGGACAGAGGAAAACTATCAATAATTAACCATGATTTTCAGAAAAAGCTTTCCAGGCAAAAATAAACTCTATGCTAGTCAAGTGGATACAGATTCCCAAGTCCCACCTGCCAGACATGCTAACTCAAGTGGTCTAAGTGCACAGGAAACTACATTTCAGTAACTCCCCAGATGGTTCTAATGACCAGGAAGATCTGTGATTCCACATAAACTAAGTACTGCCCAGGTCACAGAGCCTTTTGCAGACACGGTAATTCGGATGACTAGAATCTGTGGTTGTCAGTCCATCCCTCTGAGCAATACTGAGAGCACCCAATTTGCAACAGACACTGAGCTGGATGCTGGGAGCCCATGATCTAGTGGGAGAGGCAAAACACAACACATGCCACTGATGACAACATCAGTGTCCTCTGATGGAGTGGTTGCAGCTACGTGCTGAGCACAAAGGAGGGAGGGAGTGGACCTATGACTTATGAGTTATTAAGAACAGAAGTCAGGGGACACCTGGCTGGCTCGGTTGGTAGAGCAAGCAACTCTTGATCCTGGGGTGGTAAGTTCGAGCCCCACAGAGATTACTTACAAATAAAATCTTAAAAAAAAAGAAGAAGAAAAAGAAGACGTTAACCAGGTTTCTACAGAGAGTAGGGAAGTCAGGCAGAAAGGGAATGGCTAACCAAGGGAAAAGGAGATACAAAGGCAGAGAAGCAAGCATCAAGGTGGGTTCAAGGCGCTCTCAGGAGAGCTGTCTGACAGAAGCAAGGCCAAAGAGGAATTTGAGAGCCAGGCTGTGAAGGGTCCTGTGGAGTGAAAAACAAGAAGACCAAGCGAAGGAGTCTAAGCAGAGAGCAGACACGCTAAGGTTTGTATTTCAGAGAGTTTGCTTTGAGAGAGGAGCAGATGGACGGTGGCAGTGGTGGGAGGCGGGAGGCCACGAGCAAAGGACGCCAATAAATACAGTAATCCAGGGGAAGGGTGAAGCCTGAACCATCGTAGGCAGCACAGAACAGACCACAGGACGAATTCCATGTCCACCAACTCAGGGGTTGCTAGGTTACATGCTTCTCTATTACGTACATCCTCACGAACTTTGCAGTATGTCCGATGGGAAGATATAAGAGCACCATTTAGAGTGACACTGTCAGTGACACACCTAATGTATGTGATACCCAAAGCAGGTCATTTCATATCTCCTTTTCTACACAACAGTTGTTTTCAGTAATAATGGCATAATGGCAAGAGACACTGTGAAAATCTTTTTTTTAAATAGTTTATTGTCAAGTTGGTTTCCATCTAACACCCACTGCTCATCCCTGCAGGTGCCCTCCTCCATTCCCATGAAAATCTTCTTTAAGTACAAATATCTCATCATGCCAGTAAAAATAAAGAAAATGTAAACAAAACTTTTAAATGCCTTCCAAAGATCCAGTGAAGCCAACTACTAAACTGTGCCAATCCTAACACTTTTCCTACATTCATCTTTTAGTTTCCAAAACCACTAAAAAATGAAATTTCAATTTGAAAATAGTATTCAAGTTCAATATTTCAAGTATAATATGTTCATTTATGAATCAGTATTTAACTCCTTTACTGCTTTACATTTTATTCAGATTTTAACTCCAGTATAATTTATGCAGTGTCATATTAGTTTCAGGTGTACAATATGGGGATTCAACAGTCTGTACATTACTCCTCACAGTAAGTGAGCTCTTATCAACAGTCTGTACATTACTCCTCACAGTGAGCTCTTAATCCCCATCACTTATTTCCCCCATTGGCCCCCACCCATCTTCCCTCTATTATCAATTTGTTCTCTATATTTAAGAGTCTGCCTTTTGTCTCTTTTTTGTTCATTTGTTTCTCAAATTCCACATATGCATGAAATCATATGGTATTTGTTGTCCTCTGACTTATTTCACTTAGCATTATACCCCCCAGGTCCATCCACGTTGCTGCAAATGGTAAGATTTCATTACTTTTTATGGCTGAGTAATATTACAAAGTGTGTGTGTGTGTGTGTGTGTGTGTGTGTACCACATCTTCTTTATCTGCTCATCTGTTGATGAACATTTAGTCTGCTTCCATCACGTGGCTTCACGTGGCTATTGTAAGTAATGCTGCAAAAAACATTGGGGTTCGTGTATCTTTTCAAATTAGTGTTTTCATACCCTTTCAGTAAATACCCAGTAGTGGAATTATTGGATCATATAGTAATTCTACTTCTCATTTTTTTGAAGAACCTCCTGAGTGTTGTCTACAGAGGCTTCACCAGTTTGCATTACCACCAACAATGTACGAGAGTTACCTTTTCTCCACTCGCTGCTTTACAGTTTGAACAAACTCAACTTGGTCACGTGGTAGGACAGAATTAAAATTATCTCAGGTTTTTGTTTTTTTTAATTTTCTATCTTAGATAACCAAAGCTTCCATCACCATCAAATGAAAAAATATAATTTTACTAAATTTGATGTATATTTCTTATAAGTATATGTACATCCTTAAAGAAAAATACTGATCCTCATTTCACCTTTCCCTTATGATTCTGGGTCATTATTATATAAGCAACATAGATTATCTTTTGCTGTAATATAGGAATATCTTCAGAAACCTATTGAGATTATAAAATTATCTCAAGTTTTATTTCTTGGTTTTCACCATCAGTGTGCTAACATTGCTTATTTCAAATCCACTGTTTATATACACTATTAAATAGTAATACTGATCTCAGACACCCAAACTGAACCCCAACCAAGTATGGATGATGCCAAATCTTTTTAAACCTACTATCAGAACTTGTGCTACATGTGTTAGGCATCAACTGAATAAATGGGAGTTATCCTAACTGACACTGTATCCAATATGGAAATTAAGGGGTAAGTGAGCAAAATGTGCTAATTTGAAGTTTATGTAGATATTAAAATACAACAGTTGCTCTAGCAATTATTTAGAACTTAGACCAACAGAAGATTTTTGCTGGCAAGTAACTCTAAGTTATTGTTGTTCAGAATTGCTGGTACTTGGTCATAGCAAAAGTCTTGCCTAAAGCCATTTTTTACAGTGTTCCCCTGCAGAAAACACACACACACCCTTATTAATGTGCACCCTGGCAGGTTGGAGAATGTGGTGACCACTTCCCACCACTGGGAAATCAATGGAAACTGAAGAGGCCCAAGGCGACAGAATGAAAGCCTTGACCAAGTACAGAGTGATCAAGAATAAAAAGTAGAGAAATCCTCAGGAGTGCCTAAATGACCAGTCACCAAGTTCAAAATTACTCAAAATGTAAACAGCCTTGTAGAATGCATAAAAAATGCTGGGAATAGTACAGACAGTGACATTAGAATTCTGTGCCTAGTTTGGAGTGTTCCTCTAAAAAATAGCCATGAGCCAGTAACTTAGACTAAAGGGGAAAAACTGTGGGGTTTTTGTTTTTTGGGGGTTTTTTTGCTATTCATCTTGGAAATATTTAAGATGTCAAGCTATGTAAGATCAAAACACAGACAAGGGTCTTACATAGGTTAAATAAGTATAAAGATGAGGCGCTTAGAGTCACTATGAAGACAAATTTGAAAACAAAAGGCCGTGAAAACTTTGGCATTGCTTACAGCATAATCTATTACATGTAGACAAGCTAGAGTTCACCCTCCTAGCCTTCTCAGACACACCACGGCAAAGGTAAGAGAGACGGGAATCCCGCAGACCAGTGATCAATAAAATGCTGGTCCTACAAAGTGCTGCTTACCCTTTCCTTAGTTTCCTCACTTGTAAAGCCAAGGGTGAGGCTGTTCAAGGAATTAAATAATTCATAAAGCTGTAAGCACGATACCAAAAGGAAAGCAACTCATAGTTGCCATCTTCACTGTGAATAGCAACTCCAGAATTCCACACTAAATCACACAAAAGGGTCTTTCTGTACCTCATGGAAAGCTCATCTGACACTCCCTGTAATAGGGACCCTCAAATGCTACAGAAACTGCTATGAGGGATAGATAAACCTCAGAAGCTTTATCTTCCAAACTATGCAAAGACACCTGCACAGGGGCTCTATTTCCCCTGGCCTATGGCAATCATGGGCTAATAAGAGAAGGACTCACCTTAGGCAGTAGAAACACTATGTGCCCACCGCCCAAGACCTAGAGTGAAATTTTTCATTTTTTTTATTTTTTTTAAATTTTTATTGGAGAGCTAGTGAGAGAGCAAGGGAGGGAGACATAGAATCTGAAGCAGTCTCCAGGCTCCAAGCTGTCAGCACAGAACTCATGAACAAGATCATGACCTGAAGTTGGACGTTTAACCAACTGAGCCACCCAGGTGCCCCTACAAGTGAGATTTTTAAAGAGGATGTTCAAGGGGCGCCTGGGTGGCTTAGTCGGTTAAGCGTCCGACTTTCGCTTAGGTCATGATCTCGCAGTTCGTGGGTTCGAGCCCCACGTCGGGCTCTGTGCTGACTGCCAGCTCAGAGCCTGGAGCCTATTTCAGAGTCTGTATCTTCCTCTCTCTCTGACCCTCCCCTGCTCACGCTGTCTCTCTCTCTCTCCTAGAAATAAAACAAAACATTAAAAAAAAATTTTTTTTAAATAAAAAATAAAAAAATAAAAAGGATGTTCAAGAGCCAAATCCTTCTCAGAGAGGCATCCCAACCCAAGACTCCAGGACAGTAAACATGTACTTCACCCAAAATGTTTCCAGGAGAGAGGGTCACTTGATGAATTGTTATAATGGAGCAGGACTCCAAAACCAGATGAGAGGGGCAAAAAGTTCTTTACCATCTTCACCTTTTCATTTGACCACCAATGGAAGAGAAGAGAGTATCTCATCAACTGACTCTGAAGACCAGATACTAATGCTTGGGGCCCATGAAACTTTATTTCTTAATAAAAGTGGCAGCCATTTACAAGCCATTTAAATGTATATAGTCCCACCAATAAATGAGAGTACTAACAAAACCTCTTTTGGTGGTAGTTTGTTTTTCCTGAAAAAAGGGGAAATGTGCTTTGACAAAATGCCTCACTAATGCTTTCTCAAATGGCTTTATACTCTAAACTCAACCATGGAAGAAAAAAAACACAGGTTTTGAAGTGATTGTTTTTGTTTCGGTTGTTTTTGGTTTTGTTTTTTATTTACATATTTTTGCAACCTCAGATACTGAACAACGGATTCCTACCAGAACAAGGCCACTCATTAGCCCCTTTCTTACAGAATGGACCTCTGAGGCTTTGCTCCCTAATTTGATTTGGCTCCACATTTTTCTTTCAGGTTATTAAATGCCCAAGTATTAGATTAACAGAAAGACACAAGAGCTGGCATGGTACCAAATGATCACAGTCTCTGCTTTTCCACATGTATCACATGCATATTTATAGCAGGTATAACAATTATAAATCTGGGCCATAAATAGCTTTGTGTGCAAAGTTATCGCTGTGTAGGGTTTAGAATTTTAAATGATCGAAAATTACAAAACCGAAGTACTTCAATTTATAACTTCATTTGACTGGCCAACTATCCAGTTTTATTCAAAGAGCTCATATTATCCCCATTTCATAGATGAGGAAACTGGGAGTATAAAAAAAAAATCCATTAAGTTAAACTAGCTTTACACCCAAAATCTCATTTAGCATCTCCAAGTTAGCCAGTTAAGGATTTATTCTCATTTCCTACAACCCTTTTTATGTTTTTGTTAACCATAATACTGAAGGAAGTTCTGTTAAATGGAATATAGGATCATTAGACCTCTGGTGGCAGAAATTCTCTCTGGCACTTTGAAGATCAAAGCTCTCTGCCTAACTGATAGTTAAGTGGCCATTCTGGCACAAGGTCCATAAAATAATAGGCTGTTAAACTTTCACAGAGGTGTTTCACATTGTACATGCACCTACTGTATACTGCTCACAGAATCACACAGTGATGGGTGGAGAAAGCCAGGGCTGAGGCAGAAGTACTGCTGTGGGCTTGTGACCAGGTACCTGCCTGGTCCCTGAGGATGAGTGCAGAGGAGAAGCCAGGGAAGAGAGCTGGCATAAGACACAGGTGCAGTGCCCATCAGAGCCAGCTCACGCCTCCTCCGCCCTCCTCCCGTCACTCTGCATCCCACAGTGCTAGTGTCCCAGACTTGCCCTTTTCAAGAGCATTAATTAATTCCCATACAAGCATCTCACTTTAGCCATACTATGGTTATGACGTTCAACCCCCATTAAGAATACAAGAATGGAGCATTGGTTTGCCGATATATTCTATTTTTTTCCTATATAAATGTAGAAAACTTAAAACAGTGAGCTACTTTTCTAATCACAGTTAAAAACTTATACTGCTGTTTATAGCAGGACTGGCTCTAATTACATGCCAACCCTTACAAGCGTGACTTCATACAAACCTATTGTCTTCAAAATTACCTGGGATAGATACACTATAGAGTTATACACTTTTACGTAAGACTCACTACCTATATACTAGATAATCCTGCCAGAAATGTTAAAACTTTTGGAAGAAACCCCTGTGATTTTTAAGAATGAACTATATAAACTGCACTTTAAATGCACGAATTCTATACTCAATAAAGATAAGGAATATACTTATCCTACCAACGAAGGGAAGAATTAGGAAACCACTCATTTTAAATCATACAAAAATGTGTAGGCAGACTATAAAAGGTTGTGGGCAATAATTTGCTGATAAAAATTTATGGGTGTTTTTATTATCATAATAAAATGTACATAAACTTAGATATATATACAGATACACTCTTACTAGTCAAATATACGGAACTAAACATCCAAAGGCAAACACAGTCATGTTCTTCAAACAAAATGCCCAACTTATTAAATTTAAAATTTTTTGCACACATTCATGTAATTTCTTAGATTTCTACACATTTCTACTGGAAAGTCAAGAAAATCTGCTTTATCTGGTGGCTACCCCTCCCTCCCAGATCTCAGCATAGGAGAGCATAAAACCCTCACCCTTGCGGGCACACACCACAAGCTGCCCCGTGGAGGGTGACCCACACGTCCTCTGTCAGGGGCTCTAATTTTCTGTATCTCTCATATTGCCTTGAATAGCACCTGGCTAAACAGAGGTACCTCCTTGATTTTTTTTTTTAATTTATTTTACTTCAAGGGAGGTCACGATCATCGTAAAAGAGCATTGTGTTTACAAAACAGGAAGGGATAAGAGGCATCCAAATTGGTAAGAAACAAGTAAAACTTTCATTGTTTGCAGATGACATGATAGTATGTATAGAAAACCCTAAAGACTCCACTAAGAAACAATGAGAACTGATCAACGAATTCAGTCAAGTCACAGGATACTAAATCAATGTACAGAAATCCACTGTATTTCTATACACTAATAATGAAGCAACAGATAGAAAAAGTAAGAAAGCAATCCCATTTACAGTTGCACCAAAAATAATACCTAGGACATAAACTTAACCAAGGAGGTGAAAGACCTGTACTGTATAAACTATAAAACACCGATGAAAAATTGAAGATGACACAAATGAAAAGATATTTCATGCTCATCATGGCTTGCAAGAATATTGTTAAGAGGTCCCTGTTACTGCCCCCCACCAAAAAATAATAGTAATCTCCTAATACCCAAAGCAATGCACACATTTATTCCGATCCCTACCAAAATACCTTTTTTTTTTTTTTTTGCAGAACTAGAACAAACCATTCTAAAATATATATGGAACTGCAAGACCCCAAATAGCCAAATCAATCTTGAAAAACAAAAACAAAGCTTGAAGTATCACAATTCTGGACTTCAAGTTATACTACAAAGCTGTAGTAATCAAAACAGTAGGACCCTACTACAAAAATAGACATATAAGTCAGTAGCAAAGGGCAGAAAGCCCAATAAGAGGCCAAGATTATATTCTCAATTCATCTTTGACAAAAGAACTGAGAATATGCAATGGGAAAAATCAGTCTCTTCAACAAATGGTATTGGAAAAACTGGACAGTTAATGCAAAAGAATGAAACTCGACCACCTTCTTATACCATACACAAAAACAACCTCAAAATGGATATAAGACCTAAATGTGAGACCTGAAACCATAAACATTCTAGAAAAAAGCACAGATAAGTAATTTGACATTGGCCATAGTAATATTTGTCTATATATGTCTCCTGAGGCAAGAGAAATAAAACTAAAAAAATTAACTATTTGGACTACATCAAAATAAAAAGCTTCTGCACAGCAAAAGAAACAAAAAAACTAAAAGACAGCCTACTGAATGAGAGAAGATATTTGCAAATGACATAGCCAATAAGTGGTTAGTATCCAAAATATATAAAGAACACCCAAAAAAACAAATATTCTAATTTAAAAATGGGCAGAAGACATGAACAGGTATTGCTCCAGAGAAGACACACAGATGGCCAACAGACCCATGAAAAGATGGTCAACATCACTCATCATCAGGGAAATGCCAATCAAAACCACAAGAGACACCACCTCACACCTGTTGGAATAGCTAAAATCAACAACACAGAAACAAGAGGAGTTAGAAGAAAGAGGAACCCTCTTGTACGGTTGGTGGGAATGCAAACTGGTGCAGCCACTCTGGAAAACAGTATGGAGGGTCCTCAAAAATTTAAGAATAGAACTACCCTACAATCCAGTAATTGTACCACTGGGTTTTTACCCAAGGAATACCAAAACATGAATTCCAAAGAACATACAGAACATACAGAAGAAGGGAAGGGAAGGGAAGGGAAGGGAAAACAAAGGGGATAAACACCCCTATGTTTAAAGCAGTATTTGTAATAGCCAAATTATGGCATCAGCCAATGTGTCCATTGATAAGTGAATGGGTAAAGAAAATTTTAAATGTATATATATGTGGACACACACACACACACACATACATATTTCACTCAGTTTAAGTGAAGAAACCAACAAATGAACAAGGGAAAAAAACAAAAGACACACAAACCAAGAAACAGATTAACCACAGAGAACAAACAGATGGGTACCAGAAGGGAGGTGGGGGGGGTGGGTGAATAGGTGATGGGGATTAAAGAGCAATGTACAGAACTGCTGAACACTACATTGCACACCTGAAACTAAAATGACACTGTATGTTAACTATACTGGAATTAAATTTTTAAAAACTAGAAAAATAAGACAACCCCCTAATCTCTCCATAGATGAGTAATACTTCATGTACATTTGGCATTAGACCAAGTCTGTCAACACTTACTTTTTTTTAATAATTCTTTTAAAGTTTATTTATCTTAGAGAGTGGGAGAGAAACAGAGGGAGAGATAGTGCAAGCAGGGGAGGGGCTGAGAGAGAGGGAGACCCAGAAACCGATGAAGGCTCCTGGCTCAGAGCTATCAGCACAGAGTCCAGTGTGGGGCCTGAACTCATGAACCGCGAAATCATGAAATGAGCTGAAGTCAGATGCTCAACCGACTGAGCCACCCAGGTGCCCCGAAACTTACTTTTAAGACTTTCTTTGTAAGAAGATCTCCTCACCACACAAAACCATCCAGGCTGGACGTCAGTCTCCAAAACATCTACTCCTTCTCACTTTCTGGTAGGAAGCCTTAAATTCGTTACAAACAAAAGTACACTAGCTATTCCCAAGAAGAAAAGGGAGCTGTCAAAATGCATCAGTGGGAAGAATCAACCACATATTTGGAATTCTGTGGGCATACGTTCACAAGAAGAAAACAGGCACCTGGTAGGAAAAATTTTTAAGGAAATTATTGAGACATGATACACTTCCTGTCAAAACAACACATGAGGTGGTGATTCATTCCATCAGTATCTTTTAAATGCTATGCAACTTGAAATGCTCCGTAAATTTACTGGCACTCAGTTGTGGCACAGAGGAATTTCAATTTTCATTACTGAGTTGTTCACAAGATCCTATGCCCCAAAACAGGTAAAAACCAGCATGCACTCAGCATATGCACAACACTACTGTTCAACGGCACTAAGGCAAGGAAAGGCACTATCGTTTACCTCCTCGGGTTCAGTTTTGGCTGAAGCTGTGGCCATCAATGTAATTCAGAGTGGTGTGGTGCTTAGCTCAAGGCTATTCCCCAGGAGAAACTTTAGATAATCTGTTTCATCTTGACATATCAAGCACAACACAAAGACCTTTCTCAAAATTTCCAGAATTCCTTAAAATTGTTTCAGTTTTCAAATGTCTGTAATTAGAATACACACAAAGCTAGGTTTTCCTTTATAAATTCAAGATGTAAAGTTATTACAAGCCTATTGCCAAAACAAATTGGAGCATAAAAGTCTTTTCTGATTAACATCCAACTTTCTATTCCCCCATGGTTAAATAAGTTAAACATTTACAATATAATCCCAAATTTCAAAGGGTTCCTTTTTTTAAGAAGCACAATAAGTTTTTAATTTTTTGTACATTATTATACTTTTTGAATTTACATTCAAATTAATTAGCATACAGTGCGATAATGATTTCAGGAGTAGATTCCAGTGATTTATCCTGTATGTATAATACCCAGTGCGCATCCCAACAAGGGTCTTCCTCAATGCCCCTTTACCCATTTAGTCCATCCCCCCCACCGATAAGCCCTCCAGCAATCCTCAGTTTGTTCTCTGTATTTAAGACTCTCTCATGTTGTGTTCTCCTTCCTATTTTTATATTTTTGCTTCCCTTTTGTTCATGTTTTCTATCTTAAATTCCACATGAGTGAAGTCATACGATATTTGTCTTTCTCTAATTTCGGTTAGCATCATACCCTCTAGTTCCCATCCATGTTGTTGTAAATGGCAAGATTTCATTCTTTTTGACTGCAGGGTAATACTCCATTGTATACATATACCACATCTTTATCATTTCATCTGTCAAGGGACATTTGACAGGCTATTGTCAATAGTGCTGCCATAAACACTGAGGTGCAGGAGTACAACAGTAAGTATCAAAGTTCAAGCATTTGAGATTGAATTTTGCCAATTGACAGGCATTCCAATTTTATGTGTGAACTACGACGAAGTACAGATTTTCATTAAAATGTTTACTTATTAAACTTGCTTATTTTCATGACCACTGATCCAAGTACATATTTACAATATAGATTGAGAACAGTAGAATGGTGGGGAAAAAATGGACAATACTTTGGTCCCCAGCATACCATGCTGCTGAGCATGCCCTGCCCCACACCATCTCACACCACAACATATTTACTGGCATTAATGGCTGCTGACTTGGCGGCACCAAGCCTCCTTATTCCTAAGCCTCCAGGACCCAGTATGTGTCTCCCTCAAAGTCATTAACAGTTACAGGATACTAAACTCAAATCATTGAGGGCTCAAAACTGAAGAGTAACTTTCCAACACCCCACAGTGCAATACTTTGAAAAGTACGCCTGGCTAAGAGGATCTGGAGCCCCTATAACCGCCAAGGAAAGTTCCCAGCACAATAATGTCCAATTTTCAAAACACCAACAAGTTATCTGTATCATGAGGTTCACTAAAAACTACTAAGAATGTCATCCCTAAAAAAAAAATCACTATTTTTATGAGGACAAGTCTGTTTTCTTTAGTATTAATAGTCAGGAGGTACATGAAATATAACAAGTTTTAGAAATTTGCTAAACCTTTTGTGGAAAATAGTAAAATCAAATGAAGTTTAAAGAACACAAGTAGGGAAGGTGGAGGGAAAGGGAGAGTGAAGCAGGGAGAAAAGAGAGAGGAAAGGTAAGAGAAAGAATCACAATAAACTTTGTTTTAGCTGAAAATTGACATTATCAAAAGCGCTATGCATTTCAGGACACATTCTGCACCCAGTCTTAATGTATAGGTACATTGACTTCCATCTGCTAAAGTCAAATTAATATCCACTTTCAGTCATCTTAGAATTCAATTTAAAGTCATTCTGGGGCACCTGTGTTGCTCAGTCGGTTAAACTTCTGACTTCGGCCCAGGTCATGATCTCACGGTTCAGGAGTTCAAGCCTCATGTCAGGCTCTGTGCTGACAGCTCAGAGCCTGGAGCCTGCTCTGAATTCTTTGTCTCCATCTCTCTCTGCCCCTACTCTGCTCTCACTCTGTTTCTCTTTCTCTCCCTCTCACCCTCATTAAATTAAAATTTTAATGTTTATTTTATTTTTGACAGAGAGACAGAGAGAGAGAGACATGGAGTGTGAGCAGAGGAGGGGCAAAGAAAGAGAAAGACACACACACACAGAATCCAAAGCAGGCTCCAGGCTCTGAGCTGCCAGCACAGAGCCTGATGTGGGGCTCGAACTCACCAACTGTGAGATCATGATCTGAGCCGAAGTCAGACATACAAACCCACTGAGCCACCCAGGCACCGCTAAAAACTTTTTTTAAATAAATGAAGTAATTGGTAGATTATTACTGGCTGAAATATTTCATGAGCAGTGAGGTACAAACAACAACATGAAAAACCTCAAGGTGTGAGCAGGCATTTCTCCCTGTAATAGATACAACACTGAAGTAGCATCTTCAAACTCAACTTCCTAAACAATTTAGATGTTGCCAACTCAGTACCATAAAATACTCTGGGAATGACACATTATCTGAGCAATCAAAGGAATACCTAAGACACCATCTATACCTCCCCAGAAACAAGGCCTACGAATGGGACACACCACAGAGAAGGGCTTGACCCAACCCCATGGATTTCAAGTACCATCACCAATGACCAGAGAGGCCACACGACCCACCTGGAATATCAGTAGCAGTGCTAAGATTTCAACCTAAATTCCACTCCTGGTCCAGCTTTTGTTATACTCAGACTTAAAAATTTCCTTCTTGCACAGAATCTACCACCACACTTAAAATGAATGGCACAGGGGCACCTGGGTGGCTCACTCAGTGGGGCATCCAGCTCAGCACAGAGCCTACTTGGAGTCTCGCTCTGTCACCATCTGCACACACACTCACTCTAATAATAAATGACACTTAAAAAAATGGCAAAAACGAGCAGTCATGTACAACTCCCACTAAACAAGTTGTTCTCCGATTCATTTAAATTGACATTGTTACTTCTAATTTCTGCTTACCAACAAAGATGCCATACCAGCCTACAAAGATAAATTTTCCTACTATCAAAGTAAGAGGAAAAAATGGTTATTCTTCATTTTTTTTGAGAGAGAAAGGGTGCAAGTGAGCGAGGGGCAGAGAGAGAGATACAGAAAGAGTAAGAGAGAGAGAGAGAATCCCACAAGGGGCAGAGAGAAAGGCAGACAGGGAGAGAGACCAGCGGGGCTCGAGCTATGAACCAAGAGATCATGATTTGAGCAAAAGTCAAATGCTTAATGACTGAGCCACACAGGATCCCTTATTCTTCATTTTAATACAAAAAGACACACCCTGATTTCCCAACAATAATCCATCTAGATTATTAGATGACTTTCTACAGATAATGATAGAAGGATTCAGATACACAAGAGAGACACAGGTCATTCTCTTTTTTCAAAATGCCATGGTCTGCAGTATTCAAATTATGCTTGGCATTCTTTAAGGTGTGATTTTTCTTCAACTGTTCATGGTAAAGTTGGGCTTTCTGTACTATAAATTCCTGTTTTTGTAAGACAAGCCAAGTAAAAAGTTAATTTGAGACTTTCTGTAGATAAGAAAGCCTTGATTATTCATTTTTATTGCAAAACAATTTCTATGTGGAATAGATTAAAATGTTAAAAAAAAGGCAAGTAAAACTTTACAAAGCTAACAAAAAAAAAAGACATGAGATCTTTGTCTCATAATAAACTATTTCAGTCCAAATTAGTACCTAGCTAACCCTCAAGGAATAATTAGATCCAATGGCTAAGAGTTGAAAGATTGTCAACACTCTGAGGCTCTCAATAGTTTTGGTGATCAAATGATAATGGGGGTGGGGGGGAGAGGAAGGGAGGTGATGGGCATGGAGGAGGGCACTTGTGGGGATGAGCACTGGGTGTTATATGGAAACTAACTTGACCATAAACTATTTTTTTTTATATTTTTATTTATTTCTAGGAGAGAGAGAGAGAGACAGCGTGAGCAGGGGAGGGTCAGAGAGAGAGGGAGTCACAGACTCTGAAACAGGCTCCAGGCTCTGAGCTGGCAGTCAGCACAGAGCCCGACGCAGGGCTCGAACCCACGAACCGCAAGATCATGACCTAAGCGAAAGTCGGACGCTTAACCGACTAAGCCACCCAGGCGCCCCTACAATAAACTATTTTTAAAAAATGAAGGAAACAAAGCAAGTTTTATTAAACACCTTAGTGTGACCAAAAAAACCAATTACTTCTATTTTATTCCCCCTTAATAATCCATCAGTTAAAAACCTATTAAAACATTGGAAACAGGTTGTGTACGTTGTTACCTGCCTCCAAGAACGAGGAGTGGTCAGCAGGAAACCTGCTGGGTTTCTAAGGAGTGTGGTAACCGGCACAAAGGCACTTCCAGAAATCCATCCCTGAGAACTTCGGACCAGTTGCAAACCTGACAAGTACAGGAAAGCCCTACACAAAAAAGTTAGAGGAGGTGATTCTTATGAAAGTGGCTTTTTCTGAACGAGAGGGAGATAGATCATACTTTGCACAGAATGATAAAATGGGGCCTTAATTCCCCTGCCATTTCATCCCATTGCAAATTCTACCTCCACCCACCTTTCAATGAAATCACTGCCTAAAGAAATCACAGCTGATGGAAGGTTCTTGGTTTTTTACTCTTTGGAAAAGATATATGTTCTCTGGATGGATGGAGAGACATTTACAGTCTGAGCTCAAAACTAAAAGCAGGCCTCCTGATTCATAGGTTTGTGTGACATTCTACACAAAGGTAAGAATTGTTTTTTTACTCTCCTCTGCTTCTTTTACTCAAATAATAAGCGTGTCATGCTCTGAAGACACACTAATAACCTGAGGGGAGTGGGCAGCAAAAAGGAAGGAAGGAAGGAAGGAAGGAAGGAAGGAAGGAAGGAAGGAAGGAAGGAAGGA
>NW_027529433.1:8673171-8692144 GCF_008692635.1 Crocuta crocuta
AGGGGGGAGAGGAGGGGAGGGGAGGAGAAAAAGAGAAAAGACAAAGAAACAGAAGAAAAACACTAAGATTTTAATTTCCATTTATTGTTAAGTCAGAACATCAAAGAAGAGATAAATAGGTCTGCTTGGGACTGGTGTGAAAAAATGATAAAGAGAATTCTCTATTTAAAATTCATCTCCTCTTTAAGGGAAATGATTTTCCAGTTGAAGAAGACATAAAGAACATCTCTAAGTGGAAACTCCTTCATAAGAAACCATCAAACTGCTCTAAGTTCTAGGCTGCCAGACACACAGAGATAACAAGAATCCTACGTGAGAAGACATTCAGAAGGCTGGCAGACACATGAAAAGATGCTCACCACCACTCAGCATCAGGGAAATACAAATCAAAACCACACTGAGATACCACCTCACATCTATCAGAATGGCTACAATTAACACAAGAAACAACAAGTGTTGGCAAGGATATGGAGAAAGGGGAAGCCTCTTGCACTGTTGGTGGGAATGCAAACTGGTGCAGCCACTCTGGAAAGTGAAGGTTCCTCAAAAAATTAAAAATAGAACTACCCTAAAATCCAGCAACTGCACTATTAGGTATTTACCCAAAAGGATACAAAAATACAGATTAGAAGGAGGGTATATGCACCCCAATATTCTCTGTACATTAATACAGTTTAAATTAGGGGCACCTAGGTGACTCAGATGGTGAAGCGTCCAACTTCAACTCAGGTCATGATCTCGTGGTTTGTTGGTTCAAGCCCCCTACAAGCCTCTGTGCTGACAGCTCAGAGCCTGAAGCCTGCTTCAGATTCTGTCTCCCTCTCTCTGCCCCTCCCCTTCTCACACTCTGTTTCTCTCTCTCTCTCTCTCAACAATAAACATTTAAAAATAATGATTTTAAAAAACTTAAGAATCCCCAGACATAATCTATCAGCAACTATGGAAAATGATGGGTTTTACACACAAGACAGGCACCAGTCATTCCAATTTTCAAAAAGTCATATTCTACAAGCTATAGATCCAAGCGATTTCTTTTTGATCCTAAACAAGTTGCTAAAGATTATTAGAAGGCTAATGTCTGAGTACCTCAAAGAAGAAACAGTGGCCACTTGGAACCAGTGTGCATTTCTCAAGATGAAGTCACTTGAGAATAACCTCATTCCACTGTGTAGTGTCTAATGAAAAGATGGAAGATTGAAAATCTGATTCTAGTACAACAGTAATTAGCTGAACTCTACCTGAAACTGGTAGACATCAATCTGAAATTTGTATAGAATCACCAAATAACTCTGCCTTCAGGACTAGGCCTTTAGCCTAGATAACAGGGTTATTGTTTCATTAAGGCATTAAAGAAACACTCATAAAATTGTTGCAAAATTTAGAACTCAAAGTAGTAAGTTTAACAGTCTCAAACACTTTGAAAACCTAGAGCAAATGACCAAATACAGGAATTTTGAGAAATTCAGTTCTGTTCATAGGACTAAGAAACCAATTGTACAAGTCTGCTCAGAACAACGGGTATTTAAAAAAAAAAAAATCAAACATGGTAATTATGAGATAACGGACCATCAAGAGTCAGTAATGCTATTGTGAAGTACCATTGTTGAAATGCCTTCATTTGAGCAATCATTCTATCCTAGGTTCTGTGCTAAGCACTTTCCATAGACTACCTTATGGAACTCTCACAACACTATGGGAGAAATAACTAAAATCAGTTTAAAGTTTAGGTGACTTATCCGAGACAAGGTAGGAAGTAGCAGAGCCAGGAGGTCTGACCTGAAGCTAGTAATCCTAACCATGAGGCTTTACCCCTTTCCTAGAAGGGGACAGGGGTGGGACATTTAAGCAAGAGTATGAATGGTTCTACAGAGCACTATGCTGTCCAACAGCATCTGAAAGTACTGCACTTTAAGAAGATAGCAAACTGGGGTATGTTCAGTATTCGGGGGTGAGGAGAGAATTCAAAATCCTGTCGCTTAAGAAAAGCTGGGGGCACCTGGGTGGCTTAGTCAGTTAAGCATCTGACTTCGGCTCAGGTCATGATCTCATAGTTCATGGGTTCGAGTCCCACATCAGGCTCTGCACTGAACGTTTGCTCAGAGCCTGGAGCCTGCTTCGGATTCTGTGTCTCCCTCTCTCTCTGCCTCTCCTCCGCTTGTGCTCTGTCTCACTCTGTCTCTCAAAAATAAATAAATGTAAAAAAAAATTTTTTTAAAGAAAAGCTGAATGGGTTTTTCTTTTCCAACTTAGAAGACTTGAAAGCAGGATACTAAATTATGTTTTTTAAATCTAAGGGGATGTCATGAAAGTAAATTGTTCAGAATGGCCCCTCATCAATGACTTATGACAAAAACAATTCTGTCCTTTAATAAGTACAGCAGCCTAGCCTCTCCAAAGATACACTGGGGACAGGGAGCCGGTGTCAAGAAGATGGAGAACTAGGAGGTGCCAACATTTATCCCCCAAAAGCAAATGACTACAAGCCAACAGAAACAGCTCTGGGAAAGTTCTGCACTATAGTGAAAAGCAACAGAAATCCTACGGACCTAAAGAATGGAGGATGACCACATAGAGCATAGGAAGCATCTTACCTGTGTCATTCATTCCATCCGGCCAATCCTGAGTACCTTGGTGCCAAAAACAATCCCCCAGAAGGAGTTCACTCCACATAGAAAAGGACAGGAGAACCCCAAAAAGCCTTATCAATTCACCAAGGAGGACTACATGACAAGAGAAAAAAAGAACTAGAAAATAATCAGAAAGCAAGTAAATGTCGAGAAGAAGTTTTTCTCTAGCAGTAAGGATTCTACAGTACTCTCAAGGTTTCAATTAAAAGACAAAGTGCAGCTCAAAGAACCAACAAAAACAAAAAACCAAGACCCAAGTATAGCTGCCTAGGAAACTGGAGAACAGAGATCCCTATACTTAGGACACAAAGGTTAGGTCAAAAGTTATAATGAGAGGCAAATATGGTCATTATACAATGATACAGGTTAATTCATCAAGAAGATTTAACAACTTTCTGTGTACCTACTATCAGAAAGCCTAAATATTAAATGTACAGGTTTGAAGGCAGAAATTGACAGCAAAGCAACAGTACAAGGGAACTTCAATAACCCATTTTCAACAATGTATACATCATCCAGACAGAAAAATCAATAAGGAAATAGTGGACGTGAAGCACACTGTAAGCCGAAAGTATTCCATGTACAAATATTCCATTCAACAGCAGCAAAATACACATTATCCAAGCACAGTCTACTCAAGTATAGATCATTTCTTAAAACAACAAAACTTGTCCTAACAAGCTGAAGACAACTGAAATATTAAAATCGAAGACAACTGAAATATCAAGTGTCTTTTCCAAACATTATGGTTGAAAACTAAGGATCAGTCACAGGAAGAAAGTTGGGAAAAGGAAGAGGGAATCACAGTATGTGGACATACAAATGATACTTCTGAACTAATACGTCAAAGAAATCAAAAGGGATATCAAAAAATATCCTGAGAAACTATGTTAATACAACATCTGAAAACTTCCGGGATGCAGCAAAAGCATTTCTAAGAATTTCTTTAAAAAGAAAAAACCTGTATCTATAAATAGTGATAAACACATTAAATAAAAAGATCAATAAATGTGATACAATACGTTCATAAAAATCTGATCTCAAAAGACTCAAAGTATTTGACAAAACTCTATCTAAGCCTCCATCAACAGATCAATGGGTGAAGAAAGTAGAGTACATATACATAATGGAATACTACTCAGCCATGTGAAAAGCAAAGTCTTGCCTTTTGCAACAACATCAATGAATCTGGAATGCATTACGCTAAGTGAAATAAGTGAGACATGGACAGTGTATGCTATCGATAACACATGGAATCTTTTTTTTTTTAATAAAAAGCCAATTTAATAGTAACAGAATGCAATGATGGTTGCCAGGGGCTCGGGGAAATGAGGAAATGGGAAGACAGAACTCAAAATGTGTACCTTTTGACCTTCAAGAGTAAATTCTGAGGATCTACTATCCAGCATGGTATCTATAGTTAACACGGTATCAGAGTTAATCCAGGATTATGTACTTAAGACTTACTGAGAGGAGAGAGCTTAAGTATTCTCACCACATACACTAAGAACTTAACTGTATAAGATAATTATCTTGATCTTGGTAATCACTCCCTAACATATATATCAAGTCATCATGCTGTACATTGTCAACACAAATGCTTATATTTATCAATCATCTTGAGGGGGAGAAAAGCTAGATTCGGAGGCCTTGGTGATTATTAGCTCCCCATCACTCCAAGTATTTAAGGACAGTATTCCAGTGGTCAAATATTCAGTAGTAAGCTATACAGGGTGATTGATCACCTGCTAGAAACTAATGACAAACTTTCAGGTTTCTCTCAATCCTATGACTCTAACTCTAGCCAATAAATGCATTTATCTTCCCAGACTGAACATACAATTTTTTAAGTTTATTTATTTTGAGAGAGAGAGGGAGAGAGCGCGTGGGTAGGGGCAGAGGTATAAAGAATCCCAAGCAGTTTCCTCACTGCCAGTGCAGAGCCCGACATGGGGCTTGAACCCATGAACCACAATATCACGACCTAAGTCGAATCGAAGAGTCGGATGTTTATTCCATTCACTCACCCAGGCACCCCTGAACATACAGTTTCTTAAGAGGCCTGTGCAACTGCTCATTTACATCTTTAAAGGACTAGTCATCTAATGTCCCGAGCAACCCTTACCTCTCTTTCCCTGCATCCCAGTATTTTCCAATGCAACCCATGCCTGATACACAGGAGAACACTGCCATTAGCCCTAGCAGGAATGCTGTAAACTAAAAGGACTTGTTGACATTAGGGCAAAATTACCAACCTGAGCACCCTACAAAGCAGCTTAAATCAGGACGCTGCTTTCAGTGAGCCTACAGTTAGATTGGAGGAGGCCAAAAAGAAAGCAGTGGCAGGTGATCAATGATAAATCAGAGGGACCAGCCATGTATTAATGAGTTCAGAAGGTAAAGAGTTCAGCTGTATTAAGCTGGTCAAAAGTTTGAGAAAGAAGCTTGAGCTTGCTCTGAAGACTGCAGAAGATTTTAGGGAGAACAGAAGAGAGACCAAACATGAGGTTAGAGAGGTTAGCAGGTATAATAGTCTATTCCATAGGCCCTTATTAGTTGTAGTTAATGTAAGAAGAGGGTTCACAAGAGGCAGCAAAGGACAAATGACATGACCACAGAGAAAAGGAAGTCCATGAGAAAAATCCTTTCCTGAAAATATTCATAAGTAAAATGCCAGAAACACCTCAAGTTTAGGAAATAGATAGCAAACCAGGTGTATCACCTCAAGGTTAGGAAACAGACAGCAAATCTAGGTGTATCACCTTTATTAAAAAAAAAAAAAAGGCCAGGCCCTCAGTGGGTTGAGCATCTGACCTTGGCTCAGGCTATTATCTCAAACTTGTGAATTTAAGCCCTGATGCATCAGGCTCTGTGCTGACATCAAGGAGCCTGGAGCCTGCTTCAGGTTCTGTCTGTCTATCTCTCACTCTCTCTCCCCCCTCACACTCAGTCTTTTTCTCAAAAATAAACATTAAAAAAAATTTTTTTTAAGGCCAGGCCCACCTGAGATTCTAAACCCAGGTGATAACAGCAAGCCACGAAGCTTGGAATACTGGGGTGGGGCTCAAAGTAAGAAGCCACAATTTCTGTCCCTGAGCACCTCCTACCAGTTGAAACTAACACCTGGTCATACCGCAAACCAGGATGCTGGAGGTAGAAATGGAGGGAGACAAAGGCTGGGAGGGGAGCACACAAGACAGAAATGTGCCCCAGTGGAAACCTCTTGAACTTCACCAGTACTTTATTTTTTAATGTCTGTTTATCTTTGAGAGAGACAGAGTGCATGAGTGGCAAAGGGGCAGACAGAGACAGAGATAAAGAATCTAAAGCAGGCTCCAAGCTCTGAGCTGTCAGCACAGGGCTAGAACCCATGAACCATGAGATCATGACCTGAGCTCAAGTCAGACACTGAACGGACTGAGCCACCCAGGTGCCCCTTCACCAGTACTTTTAATTCCTTAATAGACCTCCTGTGCTCCAAGTCCTTGTAGTTTACAGCATTCCTGTTAAGGCTTTCCTGTTTATCAGGTGTGGAATTTTTATCATAAAATTCAGAAAACATCTACCCACTGGTCTCTTGACTTCCAAGAGCTGTATTACCCCTTTAAAACACAGGGAGCTCTTTAGAGCAGGGTGGCTGGCCTATGACCTGTATGCATGTGATCTAGACTTTGATGTGTGAAATCTCTCTGGACTAAGTCCAGAAAGATAACACAGTCATTTCAACCTGATGACTGTCTGGAAAGCAAGATGAGGGAAGTTAATGGTCTTTTTAATGTTTGCTTGCTTTTCTTTCTTTCTTTTTTTTTTTTATTATTTCTGAGAGAGAGAGAGAGAGAGAGAGAGAGAGACAGCGGGAGCAGGGGAGGGTCAGAGAGAGAGGGAGATGCAGAATCCGAAGCAGGCTTCACCATCTGAGCTGTCAGCATAGAGCCCTAGACAGGACTCAAACCCACGAACCATGAGATCGTGACCTGAGCCAAAGTTGGACGCTCAACCAACCAAGCCACCCAGGCGCCCCGGGAAGTTAATGGTCTTAATCGCTCATATCCCATCAAAATGCTCACAGACTACTGTGATACTACTGCAGATACTGTACCAATCCTGTGGACCGTACACTCCTGGCAGCGCCACCCACTGACAAATGCCCACCTTCCCAATTTCATTAGTTTACACTATGAGGACTGGCCAGTCCGTAGAGACCATCCAGTCTACTGTTTTACCAGAGGAGGGCACAGAGACCCTGAGATGGATTGTACTTGGCCAAGGTCACACAGCTGGAAGATCTCAGGCCATCTCCATCCCTGAATCCTAACTATGGCACCTTCACAATGACCTCTCACTACTTTGTGAAACTCGAACAACCTGCTAAAGCTAAAACTCTGTAATTGCCTATTTACCATTTGTCATCAATATCATCACCAATGTTTTCTAGCACTTACTCTCTGCCACGCACTTCTAGAAAGGCTCTCTGTAAATTAACTCACTGAATCTCCCAACAACACAAAGGGGCAGGTTACAATGATTATCCCCATGTTACCAACAGAAAAGCCCAGGCAGAGAAGCGTCATACAAGCAGGATAGAGCCGGGCGGTCTAACGAGACAATCTGGCTCCAGAGTCGCCAATGCTATTCGCTTTGTTATAGTTTTAAAGAATTTAAGTTATAAAGTGATGGAAGAAAAGGAGCAAGCCTTAAAGCACAAGGGCATGGTAACTTCTGTTGCCAATGAAATTAGGAGCTAAACCATAAAGTCATTAGCAGGCAATTTATCTCTTGATTAACATATGAAGGGAAAGTCTATGCATTTCAATACAGAGACATCATTAACCCTTTAGGTATTTTTCAAGAAGGTAAAATGATCACGTGCACACCTCTCAAACAGAGCCGGCCACTCGAAATAGACGGAATTTCACTGGAGGGCTGGATCTGAGGGTCTCTTC
The DNA here is from genome assembly GCF_008692635.1 of Crocuta crocuta. Lineage (NCBI taxonomy): Eukaryota > Metazoa > Chordata > Mammalia > Carnivora > Hyaenidae > Crocuta > Crocuta crocuta. The sequence continues at coordinate 8,680,742 of NW_027529433.1, forward strand.
TACACCTGTTATCAAGCAAAGTAAACCTTTCACGCCCATCTCCACCAACCCGACTTTCACTCACAGATACAAGGTTTTCCTCTCAAGATGCCTTACTTTTACATTAACTTCCTACAGAGGTCAAAACTCAGGGGCACCTCAGTCGGCTGAGCATCTGACTTCCACTGGGATCATGATCTCGAGGTTGCAGGAGTTGGGAGTCCCACATCAGGCTTGCTGCTGCTGTCAGCACAGAGCCAGCTTCAGATCCTCTGTCCCCCTCTCTTTATCCCATCCCCCACTTGCTCAGACTCTCACTTTCCCTCTCTCGGAAAAAATAAAACATTTAAAAAAATGTAGGGGTACCTGGGTGGCTCAGTCAGTGAAGCGGCCGATTTCAGTTGAGGTCATGGTCTCATGGTTCGTGAGTTTGAGCCCCACACAGGGTTCTGTGCTGACAGCTCAGAGCCTGGAGCCTGCTTTGGATTCTGTGTCTCCCTCTCTCCCTGCCCATACCCTGCTCGTACTATTGCTCGCTCACTCGCTCGCTCTCTCTCTCTCTCTCCCTCTCTCAAAAATAAATATTTTTTAAAAAGTTTTTCAACCGTTAAAAAAAAAAGTCAAACCTTTAATTCAGGAAAAAAATTAAAGAGAATCACGTCTGCAGAATAAAAGTAAATATGATAAAAGGGTTCAAAATGAAGATCACTAGAACAAATGCCCAATATTCAATTACATGACGTTTTTGCTTTCCCTCACTTAAAAAATTATGTCAAATCTCATTATCTTGGTTATCCAGGAGAAGTAGTCCAGGAGCAGTAATGCTAGAAATAAGCAAATTACCATTGTGCCAAGATCAAATTAAGGAAAAAATTACAGCTGATTAAGATGTACTACCACATAAAGGCACCTGATATTTTACCAGTCAAATGTTTTAGTGTCGAGTGTGCAAAAGTCCACTCAAAATACAACAGATCCTAAAAACTCAGAACTTAGTCAAGTACTGCCTTACATGTGAAACCTATAGAAATTTAGAACCCAGTTTAGAATTACCAACCTGACCCATCTTTTCCAAATATTTTTTTTTTAACATTTATTCATTTTTGAGAGACAGAGCACAAGAGGAGGGGGGAGGAGAGAGAGAGACACACACACACACACACAAAGAATCCAAAGCAGGCTTCAGGTTCTTAGGTATGAGCACAGAGCCCAACACAGGGCCTGATCCCACAGACTGAGAGAGAGATCATGACTTGAGTTAAAGTCAGACACTCAACCAACTAAGCCACCTGGTCGCCCCTCTTTGTAACAAATCTTAAAGTCACATTTAAAAAATTATCCTATGGCTCCTCTGTTCAACTAAAACAAAAATGCAATTACACAAAACCTTTATCAACTAGATCTGTCCTATCTAATCAGTAAATTTAAACATAATACCATTAGTCTAGGAGTTTTAGAGTAATTTGGGCTTCACCATCATCTACCAAAATCATTTGGCAGTACCATCCTAGCCAAGCCCCAATTATAAAAGGTTTTCCAATATTTATAGCATTCATTTTTCTGTACTGCCTACTTGTTAATAAACTCTGGCCAGACTTTAAGTTAGAGCTTAAATACCAACATAGTACTTATTTTTCTACATAATGCCAAACATAAAAGTATTGTATTCCAGCTTTAATACCTATTGAGGATACTTTTCCTTTTCTCATATGGCATATATCAAAGGTCATGTATCAGATCTCACCTGAAATTTCTGCCTAATTCGTCTTAGGCACCACAGAATATTTTTAAAAGCACAATGAGAAAATATTCTAAACTCTTCTGCACTGCTCACATGTTAAAAAAAAAAAAAAAAGAAGGTGGTAACCCCAATTGAGTCCACTGATGAAATTTCATCGAGCCTTTGTTACCATTTTCCTCTTTAAGTGTTTCTAAACTTCTTAAAGGGCAGTACAGGTGCTTCAAAGCAAAGTCTAATGACACCTGTTACATAACTTGTTCCTGGTTGACAGGTTATTCGCTCGTGATAAGGAAGAAAACAGTCAAAAGCAGAACAAACACGAATTCTGATCTCCATTCTCCTATTAGCCAGGCCATTCGAGTCACACACCCAGAAGCTGTGTGCCTCACTTTCCTGACCACTAAATCAGAGGTCTGATGTGATCCAATTTCCTATCTATTCAAAGTTAATGAGCACAATAATCACACAAAGTTCACTACAGACCCTTATACTGAAATACTATGTTGTAGAAAGCAATTCCAAAGGTTTTTGCAATATTCATTTCTTGTCCTCCAAACACTCCAAAGTTGTTAGGTAGACCAGTAATCAAGGGGAGGCAAATAGGTATTTTATGAATCTGTATGTAAAACCCAGGATATATACAGAAACCTTCCCCTCAGCTCTCACTGTTTGCATTGTCATGTGCAAACAGCAACCCACAAAACCTAGTAAGGACAAGACTCTGTCTCTGTTGTGAAAACAGGATTTCGCTTTCCCTGACAGCTCCAGGGCCTAGGAACAGAGGACGAGAAAGCCTCGAAAAACCAGAGACCCCACGGGACCATAAATAATGAGAGGGGTTGGGGAGCGGGGTGTTTGTTTGTTTTTTAAGGTTTGGGGTTTCTTTTCTTTCCCAACTGGCGCGGGGCTGGTGGTAAACCACCGTAATTCCAGGTCTGCAGAGATTTGTCTAGACCCAGGCAGGGGTCATTTCGGGAAGCTGGGCAAACATAGATGTCGCTGCCTTTTCTTGACCCACCCAGCTGTAACCAATAGGGAAACGCTGTGGGTTCCTAGGGAGGCAGATGGATTCTCTGCTGGAAATCTAATTGGCGCCCGGGAAACCAGAGCTGGGTTTCCAAAGCGGCCTCAGCACCAAGCTTCTACACAGCCTCGACAGGGAAGGGGGCCTCCTGGGCCGAGCACAAGCCCACCGTTTATGCAGGAGACGGTCAAGGTACCACCAACCCACATGCCAGGTATTCAAGGGCCAAACAGATCCGTAAGAATAAAATCCGACGGGATGCCGACCGCCTCTCATAATCAAGTAACTACTTTGAAAATACAGCAAACGTCTCCATATCAAAGAGTGGTAGTGCTTGTACCATGAGGTCTGCTCTTCGGGAGCCCAGCCCCCGAAAGGACCGTCACGCTGGAGCCAAGACACCGAGGGGAAATCAGCTTTCGAGACCCCCGCCCCCCATCTCCACCGCAGGCGTGCATTTCTGGGGCTCTCAAAGGACACCGACTGGGCATCCACCTGCCGATCCGAGACCCTCCTCCACCCCCACCCCAGAGGGGCTGGTGGGGGCGGGAACGCGGGGAGCCACAGCCTTCTCGGTGCGCTCCCGGCAGCGCGGCGCAAACGACCCCACGCTCGGCAGCGGACTGTGCAGCCCTTTGCACTTGTTGCCGTCCCCNTGCCCTGGGGAGGCGCAGGCTGGTCACTTAAAAGCCACCACACCGGTGACAGAACATAGCCCAAGTATTAAAAACCAGACGCCCTCTTTATTCTTGAGGCTCACGTCCCTGTGTCCCAGGGCTGTGCGAGCTTCCGTTCTCTTCGCGTCCCTGCATGCTAGTAGCCCCCTTCCAAGGCATCATAATGCGAAAATTTCTCATGAAATCCATAACCTGTTTGCACAACGGAAGACTGCGTTGGAGGGACTCCCTTAACATCCAGTGCGCGTTTCCGGTTAGCTCCTCAGAACCCCAAGCAGAGAAACTTCTCCATCAGCCAGGCCTTCAAAACACCGACTATAGACCAACTTTAAAGGCAAAGTTACCAAATTGACTTTACTTGTGAGTACCCTGAATCCTTGTTTTTCTGCGAAGACCTGCCAACCACAGAGCCGGGACAGGGGGGTGTCGTCCAAGGAAGCTGGCCACCAAGACAGCCCTCTGGGAAGGGCACCCTCCACTCCCCCCACCTGTTCCTAGCAGTCTGCAACACCTGTCCTGCGTCTTGGCCATTTGTGCCTCTCTTTCCAGCGTCACCTTGTCTCACCCAATCTGCTGACAGAGCTCCTGAAGAAGAGCGCAAAACAAGAGGATCCTGCCTCTGAAGTCTTTAGCCTGGTTCCAAGGCAATGGTCTGGCGTCCTGCCTTCATAAAGTGGGCCCCCACTTGGCCTGCACTCCTAACCCCTGGGGTACAGTCCCAGGTGATTCGATTTCACACAAGGATGAGCCCGAGGCCTGGCCTCAGGCACTGCCTTTTAAAGACCTTCCTGCCCATGACAAGACTTCAAGGTACTCAAAAAAAAAAATCCTCTTTTTTTTAAATGTTTTATTTATTTCTGAGAGAGAGAGACAGCGTGAGCAGGGGAGGGTCAGAGAGAGAGGGAGAGACAGAATCTGAAGCAGACTCCAGACTTTGTCAGCACAAAGCCCAACGCAGGGCTCAAACCCACGAACCATGAGATCATGCCCTGCGCCAAAGTCAGCCGGCCAACCAACTGAGCCACCCAGGTGCCCCAACAATATTACTTTCAAAAACAAAACAAAACAAATCTTTCCAACTGCAAAATGTCTGCTGGAGATTAAATGAATCAACACACCAGACAAAAATGGTTCCCAAACTCTGGTAAACAAAAACATCCATGTTAGTGGCCTCTGTTTTTAATAGTCTTTTTTACATCCATAGTGTTTAATCACTGTGTATTTTTTTTTGTCCTTCCTCCCTTTTCTTAGTTGTGTTAGATACATAGAAGGAAAAAAGTAAGAAAATGTAGCAGGAGGAACAAGTATTATAGGAAATACCAAAACCCCTTCCCCACTAAAAACAAGCAAAACTAGTCTTTGTGGAACCTTGACCAGCTGAGGACATCTAATCATGCTGTCTGCAGTTTTCTTGCCTTCTCTCAAGCACTGAGCCTGATCAATATTTAAGTAAGCACTTGGCTTTCAACTTCTCTAGGTTCAAATATTAAACAAAGTGTACTCTAGCAACCTTAAAAGAAGCCTGTGAAGGTATGAGGCAGGAAGCTATCAGTTGTGTAAATAACCCTTTGCATCTGATTGCTTTTGCTACCCCAGGTGCAGGTTACTTCGGACACTGAGATAGTGCTAAGCTTGTCTGGGACAGCATCTGTTGAGAATCCAAAGACTACATACTGTCAGTCCCCAGACAAGGGACATTCAGCCAACAAGAAACCAGGTGGGTAATTCAGTTCAATTTCTAACATCTTGCTGAGTATTATGCCACTGTCCCAGCTCAGTTCTGACTTTGTTAGTTACTCGGTCTCCATTCGTCCTTACAGACCTCCCTGAATCCTTTCTTCATTGTCCTGGTTCCTCCCAGCCTCTGAACTTGGACAAAGTGTAATGACCTTACCGCACAACTTAGCACCTGATTATGTTCACTGTCCTACGTTGGACTGTTTTAGGTTCTTATCTACTCTTGACATCTCAAGGACAAAGACTATTTTCTATCCTAGGAATCTCGACAGTCCTAACACAGGGCACCTGTGGAGTATTTAATATTTGCACACAGACTCTAGCCCTGGAGCATTTAATACTTGGTTTTCTTTGGGTGAACTATCATGTCAGGTATATAGAAAGGAAAACTTCTAGCAGTTTTCAAACTTTGCTTTAGTGGTCTGTAACTGCCCCAGATTCGATTATCTACTTAATTCTTTCCTGCTCTTCATTCCATTTGCCAGTAATTCTCAAAGATGGAAAAATTGTAAATCTAAATTTCAGCCATATGCATTAGGACCTTAACTAGTTGTTTTTTAAATAACAGCAAGATACTAGAAGACCACAGAGGTAAGAGTGAGGGAGGGGTACAAATTTGAGTGTGAGGAAGAATGACCTTGGAAGATCCAAACCTTCTAGCCTCCATTTCCTCATCTGTAAGTGGGAATAAAAATACTTTAACATTGTGAAGATTAAATGAAAGTTATTATGGGACACATTATAAAGATACAGGAAAGGTGCATTCAGAGTATGAGTAAATTAAAATATTTCATTACTTTGAGATCATTAATAGAACATATCAGACTGAGGTAAGAAAGTAGTTCTGGAATATACACTTGGTTGCTCAGGTCAAGAAGGTTGGGGGACACAGAAAAGAAGCCAACTTGATCAAAACCAGGGGATACATGTTGTGGGGACGGGCTCAGCTTTCAGTATGGCTACACATTAGCATTAACTGGGAAGCAGTAACAAACTTTGGTTCTCACAATCCCACCCCAGACCAATTATTTCAGAATCTCTACGGCTGGAAATGGCACATTGTTATTTTTTAAGACTGGTAGGTGATGCTGAAGATTGGGAACAACTGCTCTAACAACTGAATTTATTGCCACTGGAGAAGCATGAGAGCCTGCCCTCAATTATATGAGGTTAAGGGAATCAGCTCTTCCATTTCTGCTAATGATGTACAATCCTTTTCAAATTGCCAGCCAGTGGGGCTTCAGCGCGAGGTACATGTGAATCATCTGTAGATTTTGTCAAAATGCAAATTCTAACTCAACATCAGTTGGAGACTGATATCACTGCCTTTGTGACAAGCTCCACATGACGCCAGTGGTGCTGGTCTAAGTAGCAAAATAATAGATCCAGAATGGTCGTTAGGAACCGAAGTAGAGAAATAGTCACATTGTTACAAGACAAGTCAACGTTTCTTAATATTTTGTTTGTCGTGTTTTTTGTAGTTGTTGTTTTAAGTAGGCTTCACACCCAGCTCCGCGCTTGAACTCATGACCTTGAGATCAAGACCCAAGCTTAGATCAAAAGCCCCAACACTTAACTGAAGGAGGCACCCAGGTGCTCCGACATCTCTGATGATTTTTAATCAGTTAACCTGTATTGTGCACCAAATATGCACAAAATATATGTTGCCATCTTTTAAGAAGGAATAGGTCATTGCCAGCCAGTCTTAAATGTGAGGTCTCTCTAAAGAGAAGGTGCAGCCTCTCAAACAGGCCTAACTTCTCCACGAGGTACAGCAGGCTCAGTGCCCAGAGCCCACAATATTTTTAGGGGCCACAGAAAATGTTGTAATTTCTTTTAAAATCATGTGCCTGTGTATTCAAAGTACAGTTGAGTCCCAGGTGTTTTAAGGAAAGCACATGAAGCCTGTTGTGGTCGATATCTATATATCGATATTTACATGGACATAAACATACTAGGAGAGCTATAAATTGCCTCTTGAATGAAACCAGTCGTATAAATAGTACAACCCTTCCCGCATGATTTGAGGACCCCTGGGAATGCTCATTGACAAAACTTTGTTTCCCTTCAGTGCATTCCGGAGGCTCTAAAATTCTACCAGGGGAAATTTATTCTGCCTCTGAGGCGCCTTCAGAGATTCACACGGTCTAAAAACCCTTCCTTTGTAAAACTGACCTTCTTTCAGACCCACGTGTTTTTTCACCCTCCCCATCCAGCACCACTTTTTAGAAACTACTCGGGGTTTTCTTCAAAAAAAAAAAAAAAAAACGAAAACAAACAACACATAATAATGACATTTCCTTTTACAAGAAACACCAGTTTTTAAAAATTCAGTTTCTAAAATTTCTAAAACACCAGTTTCTAATAATCAGTTTCTAAAAATTAAGATGTGAACATTCTTGGCTTTAAAAAAAAAAAAGTCACCTTCATCACTGTTATTAAATACAGTACCTTAACAAAAAATACTGATTACTGTCCAGTATAGTAGCCATTGGTCACATGTGGCTGTTTAAATTAATTAAAAGGAAATAAAAATGAAAAATCAGTTCCTTGTTGCACTAGCCACATCTTGAGTGCTCCATAGCTACGTGTTACTCTTGGACAATACATATTACAACATTTCATCATCACAGAAAGTTTTTTTGGACAGTGCTGCTTCCAAAGGTTTTGAATAAAGAAGGCCCCATTCTTCCAGGGCCCTCTGAAACACAAGGCCAGCTTGGGATGTGCGTAGACTCTGGCACAGGTACACTTCGTTTTGTTTTTTATTTTCTCCAGCTCCATAGATTTTCAGTTACTCTGTTCTTTTCTAAACCTCCCAACCCAAACTTTGTAGGAAACCAACTGCTGGTTGATACTTCCTGCCCTTCAGGAAAGCCAGGCCTTATTGTTTTTAAACTTTTTTTTAATGTTTATTCATTATTAAGAGACAGAGTGTGAGTAGGGGGAGGAGCAGAGAGAAGAGGAGACACAGATTCGGAAGCAGGCTCCAGGGGCTCGAACCCACAAACCGTGAGATCATGACCAGAGCAGAAGTTGGTTGCTTAACCGACTGAGCCACCCAGGCAAACCTTGAAATCCAGGCCTTTCTGACTTGTGAAGGGCCAGTAAATCCTATCCTTTATCCACCCAAGGAACTGCAGATGTTTTCCTTAGGGTCTAGAACAGGCTTCATCTTAGAAAGTGATTGCTTATTTGCATCACCAGTATCTTTAGATTTTTTTCCTTACCAAAATGGCTCCAGCTCTCCCCAGTTTGTACGTGATTTCTTAAATTTTAAACCAACTCAAAAGGCCCCTTTTTGATCTCCGGGGCACGATTGTACAAAGCAAGCCAGCTAGGTAATACCCAAATACATGTGTCTATAAATCTTCCACCAGTTAGCAAGTTTGTTTCCAAGAACCTTACTGGAATACTCACATATGAGATCTGGGGCCAGATAGCTCAACAGCTAGCTTGTCTCCACTCCCCTAACACCTGCTGATCTCTTGCATGAACATATGAAACTCCAGCCTAGAGCAAGTTTTCACAGTTAAAAGATAAAGCTCTTAAAAATCAGAGTTGATCATTGAGATAATAACACATTTTTAATTAGGGAGATACAACTCGTCACTGATAATATAGGTGGGAACTAATGTGTGTGCAACTGTCACACGGGCTGTAATTATGTCGAAGACTTCTGGTGACATGCCAGATGGTGAGAATGAAGGATCAGTGCTCTGCACACGATATGTCATTTGGAGGCCTCAAACTGCACGTATAGCTTTGGGCAGCTATTACTCATTAAAGAGGATCAAGATCCTGTTTTTCCATTTACAAAGGGTAGGCAGAGGAAGAGAAAAGACAGGAAAATCTATAAATAAAATTGGTAGGAATCTGTTAACCTCCCCCAACAATAACAACAAAATGTATATAAAAATATTTTATCTCAGCTTTATAAAAGTCATTCAGACCCATCTGATTGCTCGTAACATAGAGCCCAAAAACAAAGGTTGGACTCTTGCCACTAAAGGATCCAAGAATTTTTTTTAATTGGCTGAGTAAACTATCTTGCAATTTCTGAATCCAACTCAGAAGAGCAAGGCAGTCTACAGTAAGTGCAATGCATGGGAGCTGTGTTGTTGTCTACTTTCAATTCTGAAAAGATCTCATTCTCATTCTCCCTTCAGTTGGGTGCTTTCAGAACTCTTTCTTCAGCACTCTGCGGAGGTATGGAGAGCAGGTAAGCCTACAGAGGCCCTCATACTCCAACTCAGACAAAAAAAAAAAAAAAAAAAAAACCCTTAATCATCCATAATATACAGAGGAAAACTGAAAGACTTGGAAAAAATGGAGAGTCTAAAAATAGACTATTTTAAATAGACACGTTATTTTAACATGTCTTACTCAGAACCTCACCATAAAAGGCAGTTAATTTTCTTCTATCAAGGAAAAATGTCTTTAAATTATCACTCCTGTGGGGCCTGGGTGGCTCAGTCAGTTAAGTGTCCAACTTCAGCTCAGGTCATGATCTCACGGTTCGTGGGTTCATCCCACGTCGGGCTCTGTGCTGACAGCTCAGAGCCTGGAGCCTGCTTCCAATTCTGTGTCTCCTGCTCTCTCTGCCCCTCCCACCACTCATATTCTGTCTGTCTCTCTCTCAAAAATAAATATTAAAAAAATTATTACTCTGATATTATTCTATACTGCCAAAATATTAGTTGTTTTTCATTAAAAAAATAATTACAGCCATATGGGGTAGGTGAGCAGCAGCCATGACAGAAGCGGTGCACGAGCTCAGAGACTTGAAAGACAGCCTCTTCCGCCTTCCGCTGGAGCCAGAGTCAGCCAATATTTTCTGTAAAGGGCCAGAGAGAAAATTTCTTCATCCCAGTGGGTTGGATGGTCTCTTTCACAACCACTCAGCTCTGTGGCTGTAGCACAAAAGCAGTGATTGACGGTAAACACATGACCACTGTCTGTGTCCCAAAAATTGTATTTACAAAAATAGACGGTGGGCTGAATTTGCCCTACAAGCTATAGTTTGCCTGCCCACTGCTCTAGACCACTGGAGTGTGTAGGGAGCTTTTAAAACCACTAATGACTGAATACTACCTCAAATACGGACAGCTAGTCATGTGGAAAGCCACAACATGACAAAACCCATCCAAGTTAAGCTATAAAATTAAACTTTAGAAATTAAGAATTAAGCTATAGGTAGGGAAAAAAGAACTTTTTATAAATTCTCATTAGTAAAACTCCAGAAATATATATATAAATACGTATATATTTTTATATATGTATGTGTGTATATATATATATATATAAAGTGCCATACATATATATATATAAAGTGCCTATCGAACAAGAACAAAATGCTGTGAAAATGGAACAGAGGACAAGAAAGTATACATTGAAATTAAAAACATAATTTAAAACTTCATAGTAAAAGTTCAGAATTCAAAAAGATCTCTGTACTCCCATGTTCACTGCAGTATTATTCACAGTAGCCAAGATATGGAAATGATCTAAGGGTCCATCAATGGATGAATGGATAAAGAAGATATGAGATATAGATACATACACACACAGAGGTACATACACATGTACATAATGGAATAATATTGAGCCATGAGAAAGAAGGAAATCCTGCCCCTTACAACAACATGGATGGAACTTAAGGGCATTATACTAAGAGAAGTGAGTCAGAGGAAGACACATACTGCATGATCTGATTCATATGTGAAATCTAGAAAGATCTAAACTCATATAGAAACAGGGATTAGAATGGTGCTTACCAGCGACTGGGAGATAAAGAAATTGGGAGAAGTTGGCCAAAGGGTATAAGTTGCAATTAGAAACTGAGTAAGTTCTGAGGATCTAATGCACAGTGTAGGGATCACAGTCAATAATACTGTGTTGTATACTTCACATTGCTAAGAGACTGTATCTCAAATGTTCTCACAACAAAAAAATTATAAAAGACAAAAAAGAAATTATGTGTCATGATAGAGGTGTTAAGCTGACTGTAGGGTGGTAATAATATTGCAATATATACATGTTGCAAATTGACATGTTGCACACCTTAAACATATACAATGTTCTGTGTTCTATCTCATTTTTAAAAATGAAAAACAGGGGCACCTGGGTGGTTCAGTTGGTTAAGCATCCAAGTTGATCTCAGCTCAGGTCTTGATTTCAGGGTTGTGAGTTCAAGTCACACATTGGGCTCCACCCTGGAAGTGAAGCCTACTTTTATTTTTTTT
>NW_027529433.1:8692344-8804830 GCF_008692635.1 Crocuta crocuta
TTTAAAAAAAATTTTTTTTTGAAAAGGAACAATATTTATTTTCAAGCTTTTATTTAAATTCCAATTGGTCAACATATGGTGTAATATTAGTTTCAGGTATAGAATTTAGTAATTCATCATTTACATACAACACCCAGTGGTCGTCCTTAACCCATCACCCCATTTAACCCATCCCCCACCCAAAAAAGTACAATGTTTTTAAACACAGAATTCAAGGACACATAAGTCTACTTCTCAGAATCTATCCTCAAGATGTATGCAAGGGCATGATCACGTATACACAACTCTGCTCAGGCAACATTTTTGTTAGCAAAAATTGGAAACAACCTAATTGTTCAGATGGGTATTTGGTTAGATAATTATGGAACACCTCTACTGTTTAAGAAAATAATAATGTGGCTCTGTATGTACTAACATGGAAAGATGTCCAGGGCTATACTATTACATGAGAAAAGCAAATTGCCGAACAGTATGTTTACTAGCAGCCCACTTTTATTTAAAAACTAGTAAAGTGTTTATGGATCAATATATGTTTGCAAATACGTTGTAATCAGTCTAGAAAGCTTCCCAAGAAGCTGTTAATAGTGATTGTCTCTTGGGAGAGGAGTGAGATTGAGAAGTTTGTGAACAGCCCTTTCCTTTTACAGTTACACGCATCTTACTGTTGCATTTTTTTAAACAATGTGCATGTGTTTCTTCTGTAATTTTTAAAAATCAGAAGCAATAAGCAAATTATTTGTAATATGATAGAGAGGGGAAAGCATTTTGCCATTTACGGTGTCTCCGGGAAGAAAGAACAGAAAATTATTACGTGTCAGGATGAAAAAGAAAATGAAATTCCTGATTAGACAAGGACAGTGCACCCAGATTAGGGACACAAGGAAAAGGCATTGCCCAGCCCTTCGGGAGCTTACATAAGGGTTGAGACAGGCCCACATGGATGGCTCACAGTGACCAGGGCTCTGATACAGCCTCCTGCTGGATTGTATGGCATGTCAAAGCCTGGGAACTCCGAGTAGGGAAGCCAGTGAAGGCTAGAGTAGCCCAGGTTACTCACAAGAAAGTGAGTCTTGAAGGATGGAAAAGGCAGAAAGGAGAACCTCAGCCAGACAACCAGTGAGAGTGAAGACTCATGGATTCCTGTAAGCATGCAGCATTCATTCAAAGGTGAGGAGATCAGCCCATCCAGATTAGATCACATTAGGATTCGGTTTGGCTGCATATAACAGAAAACTCAGATCACAGTGGCTGAAACAAGATAGAGATTTAATTTTCTTTCATGTCAAAGGAGTCCAGAATTATACAGACCTAGGCTATTTCAATGGCTTCATCTTCATCAGACTCTCAGACTCCTTGCCCTTCTTGCCTTACCATCTTTAGCACTGGCTTCCATCTGTAGGTGGCCTCATAATTGTGAGATGGTTGCTATAGCACTAGCCATCATATCCATGCTCCACAGAGCAAAAAGGAGGAAGGAGCAAGGAAAAAGAGGCATACCTCCCAGTTGAGGCAGCCTTTTTAAAAGATTTTCTTTGGAATCTTCACCCAACGACTTCTGCTTAAATCTGCATGAGGACCCTTGTCAATTATAGTAGATTGGAAACATGTAGGTTTTCTAAGCTAGGTACCTTGCTCTTCCTATTAATACAAGGCTTTAAGGAATAAAGAAGAAGGATTTAACCATCTCCATTAAAAAATTAGGTTCCACTGTGAAGGTTTTTGAAAACAAGGCAGACAAAAATATCTGAAAGTAGGAGAAAAAATTAGCAAATTGCCTGCCAGTAACAAAGACATAGGTAGAGAAATGAATAAACCTAAATAGAGCTTTAAATGCATAGAAAGGAAACAAGTGAAAAATGAGAAAAACATGAATATCTAGTTACTTCTAAAAGAAGGTCATTGATTGGTTGCACAACCAAGTGAATATACTTAATACTGCTGAACTGTATACTTAAAATGCTTGAGAGTAAATTTTATTATGTATTTTTACCACAATTTTTTTAAGTTTATTTGAGAGAGAGAGAGGGAGAGAGGGATCGGGGCAGAGAGAGAGGAAGAGAAAATCCCAGGCAGGCTCCGCATTGTCAGCACAGAGCCCGATGCAGGACTTAAACTCACCAACCGCGACATCATGACTTGAGCTGAAATCAAGAGTCAGATGCTTAACAGACTGAGCCATCCAGGTGCCCCTACTACAACTTCTTAAATTCTAAATAGTTAATTGATAATCTTTGTAATTATATACCAGATCTTGAAAACACATTGAGCTCTGCTCCCTCCAAAAACTTTCAGCCTTCTACAGTTTTCTAGAAGATTTAGTTAACATTCAACTATGTGCTCCCACTACTCCCAGTACAGGGTATAATTCTATTCTACAATATGCACTAGAAGTCAGCCTTTCCCCTTCTCAGCCATCTGCCCTTGATGCTTTGAAGATACCACTGTAATAGTTACCATGTTGTACTACTTAGTTTATTATCATTTTGCTGGCTAAGATGCAGTGTGGTTGAGCAGAAAGAACATGGACTTTGTCATCACACCTGACTTACCACTTGCTAACTGTGTTCCTCCAGCAAGTTACTTTATCTTCTCAAGACATGCTTTCATCACCCTTAAAGTGAAGATCGTTACATGAATCTTAAGGAGATCTTAAGACTGTGGTGAGAACTGGAGCCTAGTACTCAGCCAGACCTTGATAAATGGTAGCCTTCAGTGTTATTTGTGTCTTTTCTGTTGGACTCTAAAGTCTTTAAGTGCTCTTAACATTTTACTTATATTTTTTGTGACTATCCCTATCTAATATGATATTAAATGCCCTGACAAGAGTCATTTCAGCAAATAGAAGGTCACCTGATGGGCCTTCAGGAGACATCTGAAAGAGAGCAGCTTATCCTCTGGTTTCTCTTCAGATCACATAAATCTTTTGCCTTTTTAACAGAGAGCAGCTTGCAGGCCAAGCCATGACGGTGGAGTGAATGTCACTAACACCCCAGAGCCAGGAGTGAAGCCATAGGAACTAAATCTCCTCAACGATGGTAAATGACCTTTGTAGAATTCTCCTTGTGGGACATTTGACATTCTGAGATTCTAGACACCTAACAAGTGTCTTTTCTTCTTTTATGCTTCGTCATTGAATCACTAGGTTGTACTTCCTTAAGGGCACCGTGGCCAGTGTGCTTGTTTTAGAGTATTTCCTGGCAAACAGATGTGGAAATGCACTGAGGCCTGGCCCGCCTCATCTGGGTACCCTCCTCCAGGGAGTTCTGCTCCATAGATCCCTTTCCTGGGTGGTTGTGATGTCAGAAGCACAAAGGCTCTGCAAAAGTTCCTCAGACCATCTCTTATTATAACCTAAGCCCAGTTCCTAACGCACAGGGCATTCTGCCCTAACCCCTTTGGTTGCAAAGTTCTGCCCTTTCATCCTTTGCCTCTCCCTGTCTTGACATTTGGACATCAAATTGCAGGGTGGAAAGGAAGACAATGTGATTTATTCTGTGTGTTCAAGGAAAGTCCCCTGCACCACACTGTGCCTGACACGCACTCCCACTAAATATGTTCCCTGGCCATGTTCTCATCCTAAGGGGCGGCAGAGCTGGCAATGAGTGGATGTATCACCTGGAAGCCTTTTCCCGTTACTCATGCCTGGCCTTACCCCTGAACATACTGACTCAGCCGCTCCAGGATGCATCCCAAATATGTATATTCTGAAAATGCTACGTAGGTATTTCTGTGAGGTTCCTGCCCAACTCTGCCTTTGGGAAACACCGAAATAACCTGCACTCCCTTCTTTAGAGCTGCTCTTGGGAATGGTTTCTAGAAAGCCACTTTCTCATTGGCCACCGGCCGCAAGGATCTACACTATGGGTCACGGCCTCAGACTTATGGTAATGACAGCTAACACCATGCTTAACATATACCAGGCACTGTTCTAAGGCCTTTTCTTACATTAGCTCATTCATTTTTTTTTTTTATTTTTTCTTTTATAGTTTATTATCAAGTTGGTTGACATTAGCTCATTTAATCCTCACAACACTAGAGATGCTATCAGCTACCAGTGGTATCTCCTCTTTACCAAGAAAAACTGATCAGTGGTAAAGCCCAGTTTCAAATGCAGCCCAGACTCACAGCAACGACCCTATATGGCTTCATGCAGGGAGTTTCAGAAGCCCTCAGGAGTCACATGTTTCTTTTTTTTTTTAATATTTTTATTTATTTCTAGGGGAGAGAGAGACAGCATGAGCAGGGTAGGGCCAAAGAGAGAGGGAGACACAGACTCTGAAATAGGCTCCAGGCTCTGAGCTGGCAGTCAGCACAGAGCCTGACACGGGGCTCAAACTCACGAACCGCGAGATCATGACCTAAGCGAAAGTCGGACGCTTAACCGACTAAGCCACCCAGGCGCCCCAGGAGTCACATGTTTCTTGATGGTCAAAACCACCCCAGTCACCACACCAACCATGCCTGCCCTGGTCCATCTGGCTTCACCACCAACCTCAGCCCTCTCATCTTGGTCTGCTCAGCCACATGAATTCTGAAAGCCAGTCTACAGATCTGTGTTTTTCTACTGATCTCCTACACCTTCATCCAGTCTCTCCCAGAAAACTTGCAGCAGCACCCCCACCCTCCAGGCCAGGTTGGGCAAATGCCTTTATCTGCCCTTCCCTCCTACTCTGCACACTTCTCGATCACCACACTTACTATGTATTGGTTTCCATCTCCTTCAGCTGAGAGCTCACTAAGGTCAGGAGTATGTTTTTATCATCTTTGATTCTCTGATGCCTACTACAAGATTTGGCAGTAGAAACACATAACTGTTAAATAAACAACATCGGCCTCAATGATACCTCCACCCCTCAACCTTCTAGAAGGGACTTATTAATTCAGCTCTGCAGTCTGACGCAAGAAGGAACATCATATAGTGGGCTCCCACTTAGACTCTTTATCTTGTCCTATTTTGTCTTCCACACCCTGCCCCAATACGATTAAGTTTTATTTTGGTTTGTTTTACAGCTGAGCAGCCAGGGCGCCAACAGTCTTCGTTGCAAAAGATATGCTCCTGTTCAAATTCCAACTTTTCTAACAAGAAAAGTACCCTTTATCCTTAAATTCTCTCTTTTCCACCCTACCTAGACTTATTAGTGGGGGACTGACAATATGCAAAATGGACTTCTGGAAGCTCTAGATGGAGGCTCAAAAAAAAAAAAAAAATAGACATATGACATTTTGAAACACTTCAAAGTCGTCTACAGCATGAAGTTGTAGATATAAACTTTCTTGCCTTCATCTTTAAATTTTGAGGACTTCAGAATTAGTTGCACCTTGTGAAGTGCAAGGAAATCCAGAAAGAGGAGGTGAGGAGAAACTGCCAGTGAAATCACACAGAGATCAGGAGATAAATAAGCCAAACAAAACAAAATGCACTTGCCTTTCCGTTTCTCTCTAAGGCTTGATTTGTTTCTATAGATAAACATATTCTCCTATTAATAGAAATTCTATTAATCCCCAAGAACACCTTAAAAATTTTTTTTCATGTTGATTTTTGAGAGAGAGAACATGAGCAGGGGAGGAGCAGAGAGAGAGAACTGAAGCAGGATCCACACTCCAGGCTCCCAGATGTCAGCACCGAGCCTACTGCAGGGCCTGAACTCACAAATCGTGAGATCATGACCTGAGCCACAGTCGGATGCTTAACTAACTGAGCCACCCAGGTGCACTCTCCTCACCAAAAACACTTACGATATACTCCAAGATTACTAAAAATATTATCAACAAGTCTCATGGGCCACCATTCTCACATGGCTCCCCTGCTCCATTTACACTTGTGGAGCTGAGTATCTGTTTCTTTCACCAGTCATTTTGGCACTGTTAAAATGTGCCACTAAAATGACTTTGATGGCAAATATAAAGTCCTTAAACATTCCTTACTATAAAACATTACATTCTTCTTTCACATAATATAAACTATGCTAAGAAACAGGTTAAGAGTGTTCAAGAGGAGAATGGAAATGGTATTCCAGAAAACCTTTAACATAGTGCCGCTGGCCTTCACCTTTGATACTGACAGCATGACAAATTGTATAAACCATCATAAGTAAACATTCACACCACAAGATTAAAGCCCCAAGTGCGAACTATCATTAATCACACCAAATACTTAACTTGCTTTTCTGCTGGCATCAAAACGTAATTGTTTCTCTATAAGTTAAACATGCCTCATGGTACAATGCTGATCCAAATCTCTGCAGTTGGCAACATAAAAGGGAAACTTACCATCTTTTGTTCATTTAGGGACATGTTTTTCTCTAACCAAAATGATCAACCTGAATTAAAGTTTATTCTGCCCTCCTCTGTAAATGTTGCCAAACCCAGCAGTTCAAGTTTGAGTAAGGAAGAAAGAATGACCTATGTTTGTTCACTAGATTAATTAAAGCATAAGGCTTCAGGGGGGGAAAGGAGTGTAGTCACAAACACATCTGGAAATCTGAAAAGAAAAGCTCAGATCTTCACCCCAAAGTAATATACCTTCACTAATATTTATCAATTTTTTTTTAAAAATATTTTTTGAGAGAAAAAGACAGCATGAGCAGGGGAGGGTCAGAAAGAGGGAGACTCAGAATCCAAAGACAGGCTCCAGGCTCTGAGCTGTCAGCAAAGAGCCCAACACGGGGCTCAAACCCACGAACCGTTGAGATCATAACCTGAGCTGAAGTTGGATGCTCAACCTACTGAGCCACCCAGGTGCCCCATATTCATCAAATTTTGAATTTACTCTTCAGACAGTTCTTGGCTATCCCAAAGTCTATTGATGGTTCACAGGTTAAAAACTCACACATTGGGACAAAAACTTCATGAAGTGTGGAAATTAAATCACTTATATTTCTTGATAGCAATAGCATATATAAGTTGAGCAGCCATTTAACTCATTATTAATGGAATATTTTCTTCTTTATTAAATTAACATCATACTACCTAAGGTGAAAAATGATAGAGACACCTGGGTGGCTTACGTAAGCGTCTGACTCTCAATCTTGGCTCAGATCTTGTTTCACAATTCATGGAATAGAGCCCGGTGTTGAGCCCTATGTTGCGCTCTGCGCTGATGGTGCAGAGCCTGCTTGGAATTCTCTCTCTCCCTCTCTCTCTGCCCCTCCCCTGTTCATTCTCTCTCAAAATAAATAAATAAGCTTTAAAAAATGATAACATTTTGAAGTAGAAGTTAGTAATAAATCACTTTTTAGAAAGAAGTTTTGCAGGGGCACCTGAGTGGCTCAGTCAGTTGAGCATCCATCTCTTGATTTCAGCTCAGGTCGTGATCTTGAAGTTTGTGCTTTCCAGCCCCGCATAGGGTTCTGTGCTGGCAGTGCAGAACATACTTGGAATTCTCTCCTTCTCTCTGCCCCCACTCTCTCTCTGCCCTTCTCCCTCTCATGTATGTGTCTTTCTCTCTCTTTCTCAAAAATAAACTTAAAAAAATAGAAGTTTTGCTGATCCTTCTTTAACTGATCCCTTACAAAGAGCTTGTCCATAAATATTTGCAAATGATCTCTTTGGTAAGCAGTTACTATCTAAAATATATAAGGAAAAAACTCATACAACTCAAAAGCAAAAAACAAATATGCATATTTTAAAATAGGCAGGGGCAGCTGGGTGGCTCAGTTGGTTAAGCATCTGACTTTGACCCAGGTTAGGATCTCTCCATGTGTGAGTTCAAGCCCTGCATCAGGCAGTCTGCTGTCAGCGGGGAGCCCGGTTCAGATCCTCTGTCTCCTTCTCTCTCTCTGCCTCTCCCCTCTTCTCTCTTCCCTCAAAATAAATAAATATTTTTTTAAAATTTAAAGATTTAAAAATAGGCAAACAACCTAAATAGAGATTTTTCCAAAGAAGACATATACAGGGCAAACAGGTACATGAAAAAATACTCAGCATCACTAATCAGGGAAATGCAAATCAAAACCACAACTAGTAGTTGAAATTAGTGAATAAATGTTTAGGCTTAAACAGGATATCTGAATAATCTCAAATATTTCTCAAATACAAAGGGAAAAAATAACAATCGGGGAGAAGCCTGGCTTACAGTGCCTTAATTAAGGGATCAAAGTAATGTTACCAGCAATAGGACATATGGACATCAGATGGACTTGATGTGATACTCCGAGAGAAACACATATCACTTCTCTGGTATTCTAGCCCAAACCTACAGCCTAATCTAATCATGAGAAAACACCAGACAACCCCAAATGGAGACATATTCTACAAAACAACTGACCAGTATTCATTAAAAATTTCAAGGTCATGAAAGACAAGGGAAGACTAAGGAACCATCACAGACTGGAGGATATTAGACACAACAACTATACTCAATGGTAGGATTCTGGGTTGGATCCGAGGACAGGAAAAGGACATCAGGAACAAAACTGGAGAAACCAGTATATTTTAGTTAATAGCACAGGACCTATGTTAATTTCCTTGTTTTGGTACTTGTACTGTGGTTAGCAACAGAAGTTAACACCTGGGGAAGCTCAGGGACGCTGCACTACTCTTGGAACTTCCCTGTAAATCTAAAATGATTTCAAAATAAAATAAAGTAACTCTAGGGTTTAAAAGCCTTCTGTCCTTGAAGCTTCCATTTTTGTTTAGTTCCCTGGAGACCAAGGACTTAGTTTCTTGTTTAGTCCCAAGAGAGCAAGTCACCTCCCTCCCTGGCAGCCCTGCTCCCACTTATCTCGGGCCTGACATTTACCTCTTCACAGAAATGAGCCTTCAAACAGCAAACACTTAGCACTTCCTGTATGCCAGACCCTGTGTGTAAGATAGATATGGCCCGTCTTCTCACAACTTGTCTTACCCATTCAACCTTATGTCAGCTACTGTGTGAGTTACCACTCAAATTTTAAATTTTGTTCTGTTTTTTTTCAGGATGGATCCAGGAGACTCATACCCTTATCTCCTATACTGTTAAGAAAGAAATCCAGACAGGGGCACCTCGGTGGCTCAGTCGGTGAAGCATTCGACTTCAGCTCAGGTCATGATCTCACAGTTTCTGAGTTCAAGCCCCATGTCAGGCTCTGTGTTGACAGCTCAGAGCCTAGAACCTCTTTGAGATTCTGTGTCTCCCTGTCTCCCTGCCCCTCCCATGCTCATGCTCTATCTCTCTCTGTCTCTCAATAATAAATTAAAAACGTTAAAAAATCCAGAGATATACTGGTCTATGTTACTATTTGGACTGTTGACATAACAGTTCATATTGGTCCAGCTGAACATTCGTGTTCCTACAACTATCAAGTGACCTCTGTATCCTATTTTCTAGGAATATCCATCACGGATCACATGGGATCCTTATAGCAGAAGAAGAGACAATGTTATATTTACAGGGACAACCAGTTCTCTGGAATTGTTTACAAAAGCTTGATGCATTCATCTTTTAAGGACTTAGAAATCACATTCATTATTACATAGAGGAAAACAAAATGTTCACCTGCAGTGAACATTAGAGCATCTTCAGTAGAAACTCACTGACTTGGGCCACAGATTTATTTGTAACAAAACCAGATAACATCTGCAAATCAAACTGCATCAGAAGCTTGGTGATATGAATCCGTATCAGTTTCCCTGTTAATGGTTTCAATTTCTTCACTTTCAAAATAAGGGTAATATGCACTTTCCTATGCGCTCCTGGGAAGCATCATACCATGAAATTTTATAAGGCAATGACCCCTGGGAACTTTCATGAAATATACCCTTCATCCATATCTCAGCTCTAAGCAGCAGTTTCCCACTCAAGCACGTTTTGTACTATGAAACCTTTGAATCCTTCACTCTTTTTTGATACTGACACAGGACATTGGGGCAGAGAGGGAACACTGTTACTTACATATTTTACAAACTAATCATTGTTACCTTTTCTTTAGACTGCGACCTATATCCATAAAGTGGGAGGTCTCCAAGTCATCAGTAGGGAGCACACCTACCTGGGTAGAGACTTACTTCGGAGTGTATTATTTCTACACTGTATGCCTGGAACATTTTTCTTATTAATTAAAGTTTTAACAATGATGTTCGTAAGTGAATTTCGTTTATACTTTGCTTTTGTTGGGGAAGAGGAGGGTACCAATCAGGGTGGGCTAGGTTATCCTGTAACCTAAATACCTGTTAATAAGTAACCCCCAAATCTCATTAGCTTAGAGCATCAGAGGTTTGATTCTTACCCATATTATATGTCTATTGTGTCATTTCTCCATGTCATATTCCCTTTGGGATGAGCTTATCTGGCATATTGCTGGTTGTCAAGGAAGAGTGAGAGACTTGGTGAACCATGAACTGGATTTTAAAGTGTCTGTTTAAAATGGCATGATGTCAGTTCTGTCCTTATTTCATAGGCCAAGGCGAATTACATGGCCACGTTGTGACTTCCGGGGTGGGGCTACATCATCCAACTGGCAGGGGGAGCATCTCAAGTCCTTGAGACATGCCAGATGTCCCCATGTGAAGACCTATAACCAGTCTCCAAGGAGGAACATCAAATGTTTTAGACAACAGTACAACGCACCAAAAAGAGATTTGTCAATACTTGTGTCCTGCAAACTTCAGAAAGTTATGTTGAAAGTTCTCTTCTCTAAGTTCTAGGTCAGTTTAAATATGTTAGAATTTTCTGTTTCTTGAAAATTTTCAATAATTCACTAATAAAACATTTAAGTCCAAAGCTTCTCAGATTATGTTTTGAATTACTTCCCTGGCCAGTGTTCTGTTTCATTTTTGTATCTCTTTGGGACCCCTTTTGTTCATTTATATTTTTAAGAAAATCATACATGTATATGGAGAAAGGGGAGCCTTCCCGCACTGTTGATTTGCAAACTGATGCAACCATTCTGGAAAACAGTATGAAGAGTCCTCAAAAAGTTAAAAATAGAACTACCCTGAGGTGCCCGGGTGGCTCATTAGGTTAAATGTTGGACTTTGGCTGAAGTCATAATCTCAAGGTTGGTGAATTGGAGCCCCGCATCAGGCTCTCTGCTGTCAGCACAGAGCTCACTTCAGATCCTCTCTGCCCCTCCCCTGCTCATCTCTCTCTCTTTCCAATTAAATTTAAAACCATAAAAAAAAAAAAAATAGTGGGGCACCTGGGTAGCTCAGTTGGTGAAGTGTCCAGCTTCAGCTCAGGTCATGATCTTGTAATTTGTGAGTTCTAGCCCCACATGGGGCTCTGTACTGACAGCTCAGAGCCTGGAGTCTGCTTCAGATTCTGTGTCTCCCTCTCTTTCTGCCCCTCCCTTGCTCACACTCTGTCTTTTGCTCTCAAAAATAAATAAACATTAAAAATTAAAAAAAAAAAAAAAACAGGGTGCCTGGGTGACTCAGTTAGTTAAGCAGCCGACTTCAGCTCAAGTCATGATCTCGCGGTTCCAGAGTTTGAACCCCATGTCGGGCTCTGTGCTGATAGCTCAGAGCCTGAAGCCTGCTTCGAATTCTGTGTCTCCCTCTCTCTGCCCCTCCACTACTCATGGTCTGTCTCTCTGTCTCTCAAAAATAAAAATAAAACATTAAAAATAATTTTTAATTAAAAAAAATAGAACTGCCCTATGATCCAGCAATTGCACTACTAGGTAGTTACCCAAAGGATATAAATACTAATTTGAAGGGACACATGCACCCCAATGTTTGCTGCAGCATAACTGACAATAGCTAATCTATGGAAGCCCAAGTGTCCATCAGCTGATGGATAAAGAAGATGTGGTACATCTGTGTGTATACAAACACACACACACACAATCGAATATTACTTAGCCATAAAAAGAAATAAAATCTTGCCATTTGCAATGATGTGAATGGAGCTAGAAAATATTATACTAAGCAAAATAATCAGAGAAAGACAAATAACCATATGATTTCACTTATAGTGGAATTTAAGAAACAAAACATCGAACATGGCAGTGTGGAAAGAGAGGAAAACTGGGAAACAGACTCTTGATATACAGAACAAACTGAGGGTTGCCAGAGGGAAGGTGGATAGGGGGCTCAAGGAGTGCACTTGTCACAATGAATACAAGGTGTTTGTTATGTGTTAGTGATGAATCACTAAATTGTACATTTCAAATTAATATTATACTGTATGTTAATTAACTAGAATTTAAATAAAAACTTTAAAAAATATCCATGTAATCAGCTTTTTAAATATATTCATATAGGGGCGCCTGGGTGGCTCTTTCAGTTAAGTGTCCGATTCTGGATTTCAGCTTAAATCATGATCTCACAGTTTGTGAGCTCTAGCTTAATGTTGGGCTCCACGCAGAGTATGGAGCCTGCTTGGGATTCTCTCTCTGCCCCTCCCCTGTTCATGCCCTCTCTCTCAAAAATAAATAAACTTAAATATATATATATATATACACATATGTATTTATATACATATACACTTATTTTTAAAGCCAACTATACATGATCCTTTATACAAGTTGACCATCGAGTTCCCTATCATTAATAACATATTGATTTACACTATCTTAGGTAACTTGTACTCACAAGTAAATAAAACTGCTAGGTTATGTTCAGTTTATGAATAATGATCTTATGGGAGAAAAATCATGTGCACAAGCTCATAGTAGTCTCTTAGAAATTACAGAAAAAGAAAATCCATGTATGCCATGGTCAGTAAATCTCACTACAGTTTTCTATTTTATTCTTTCTCATTTTTTGTTCATCTAGATCTTTTCTTACTAGGAAATAAGAATGGGTTAGGCAGGTAAGCCTCAAAATCTTTTATCCTAAGTGGACAACAATAAAAAGAAAGAAAAGATCTGTCCACAGGTTTCCATTTGTTTCCTACGGAGGAAACTGCTTTTGACTCAGGTATTTTTTTGTTTTAATAAGAAGCACTTTGTCAAGAATGTATCTCTTAGTACATCTGAAACTAATAGAATGTTATTATGTCAGTTATGTCTTAATTTTTAAACCTTTGGAAAAATATATCGTGTATAGCAGTCCACTATTTATAGAAAATTGCCAACCCTCATTGAATTCAGTTTATAATCCTAGCCTTTTAGCCAATAAAATCATCACATAGTCCCAGCTAATACAGTTAATATGAATAAAGAAAAGCCTGCATTAGTATTTTTAAAGACATAAACAACTCTATGTAAAATTCTGCTATAACACTAATGGTCCGATGAGAAGCACCTTGGTGGCTGGCTCAGTTGGTTAAGGGTCTCTTAGTTTCAGCTCAGGTCATGATCTGACCTGCATAGCTGATGGCACAGAGCCTTCTTGGGATTCTCTCTCTCCTCTTTCTCTCTGCCCTTTCTCTCCCCCTCCCTTACCAAAATAAATAAATAAACATTAAAAAATTTTTAACACTAATGATCCAATGAGAACTAACATTTTACTTTTGTAAATAAAATGGTTAATGTCTTATTTGCATATATTCCAAATCATACTGTTTAATTTCAAAATGCTTGTGAGCAGTCAATCTCAAGTCCTCACATAACTACACCCTCATTTAATATTTTATGTAACTAATTTATTTAGAAAACGTCCTTTATAACAGTACCAAAGAAAATTTCAAATCAACCCTTATCTAACTAGTCCAAATGATGTTAATAATTGGGAACTAAGAAAAAGCTCCCAACTACTGCAGGGCAAATAGACTTCTCATGACCACAAACATGTGAAAAACACAGTTACAGGCAGGTAAGGTACTTTTTGTATCATCTCATTTATTCTTGCAACAATCCTGCAAGGGAAGTGATGTTAGTTCCATTTGAAAGATACGGAAACAGGCCCAGAGAAGCTGGGACTTGCCCAGGATCATACAGTGTATGCTCTTTCCATTATTCTACGTTGCTGAAAAGGTTAATCTTTAACTCAAAGGCGGCCTTTGAAAGTCATTTTGTCAACATGGCACTAGCCAAACATCTTGGTTGTTTTCTGAGAGAACTCACCTTTCTACCAAGGAACACCAGCTTGATTCAGAGAAAGGACTGTGGAAACATAGGTTTCTCATGGTATTTGAAATAATACTGCCACCTCGTGGACTAATGGAGAGCGAAGTTAAGTTGTCCTCACACACAGTTTCAAGTTGACCTGATTAAAATTCTCAATAGGCAATAAATAAAGACAGCTTCCAGAAAAATTCTGAATTGGAGATACCAGAAAAATAGCATGACCTTTGTATCTTGCACCCTTTGGTTAAATTGCTTATGACTCATCTACATACACAGTGATACGGAGGCCAGCATAAAATGGAATGCAGCAAAACTATATGCGTTAAGGTGTAGCAATCTGTAACACAAAGGGGAAAACTGAAATTCACAACACCAAGTGTAGTGTGTCTCTATTTGTTTAGAAGTGAGGGCATACCTGTATACTTAAAGATGTGTAGAACATCTCCATCCTCCTCCATTCCCTTCTAGGTGCCTTCAGAACTACAGAGCTGGAAAGTTAAAAACCATGTTTCCCAGATTTCTTTGTAAACAGGGCTCTGGATGAAAAATTGAGTTCCACCAGTTAGATATATTCACACCTGACGTGGAAAGCAGAAGTGAGGGTAAGGCCAGCTTCTTGTGTGTTACAGTCAGCAAGCTTCCTTCACAGTTTGCCCAAGTGCTACTCATATTCCCAGACCCCTCATGCAGCAGCCCTCGCAGGTGGGTGGGTGATACTCAATGCTGTTTCCAGATCCTTCTCCCTCACGACTCCCCAAGAAAACCTCACCTTTGACTTTCACGTCATGTGACTGCAGACCTAATCCTCCGCCTTGTTGGTCACCAAAGATCAATGGTCACTCCCCACCATTTCTTGAACATTCTAGTTCCTGGCTATCACTTTCTCCGACGTTCCTCCTGTCATAATTCTTGGTTCTGACCAGCACCTTCCATGTGTCTATCTCACTACCTCCAGCACACAAACTGTAACTCTTCAACTCCACAGAAACCAACAGCCCAGTGACCCAGTTATGTTTTCACGGTCCCTACTCCCTCATCACTTCCTTACCCACTTTGCATTCATGGTCCATTGTAACTATACGACATAAATCTCAAAAGCTACATTATCCCTTCCTCTATTATTTTGCATTCACCAATGAAAACTCCAATGCTGGTTAAGTCTGTGTCTCAGGGCACCGCACATCTACATCCTATTAGTCAAATATGAATAGAGAGAAACACAATCATGCTTCAAATCTCGCTTCAAATCCGTGACACTAACTTCACATAGGCCCTTAGTGCTGCTGGCAATCCTACTTAATTCTCTAGTCCACTCATTCTCCCCAAAATAATAATAGCTAGCAGAAATATTCCAGGCACTTTTACTTAATTCTCACAACCACTCACTGTGATGTTGCCTGATGAACAGATAAAGTAAATACAAAACGGTAAAATAATGTGCCTAAAGCCACATAGCTAGTGAGTGGCTGAGCCAAGATTCAAATCTAGGCAGGTGGCTCCCTCTGAGCTCTGGACCTTTCTAGGAGTATTTCATGTCTTATTCTCTCCTCGAACTTCCAACACCTCTAATTTCCTCCTCCAAACTGTTTTAATTGGTTATCTTGTTTCCAAAGGTACCCAGTAGAGAACTTCCACAAACCCTGACCATCACATCTACACACATAATTCCATCTGTGGCCATATATTCTCTTTCTTCTTGAACCATGCCTGAACCGTTCATTCTCTTATCTAAGCCAATCCTTCCATTTGGGCCCTTGACCACAAGTCCCTCCCAAAAACACTGCCCCAGCAATTGGTCTGCCTCTTTCCTTGATCACCAGTTTTTCTGTCTGCAGGAATCCACATCCGCATACATTCTGTATTTTTTTCCAGTTTAAATCTCAAATGAATTGTGAATCACAAAAGTTAGGCTAAGTGAAAGCCAGCCCCCCTCAACCTGAATTCTATATGATTGCACTTGTGTAAAACTGTACCAAACACAAACCTATCTATGAACCTATAGTGGCAGAGAGTAGAGCAGTGGTTGTCCGAGTAGGTGGGATCTAACTAGGGTTTGCAGAAGGGCAGGAGGAGATTTTTGAGGGCAACACATACTCATTATCTTGCTTGCAGGGATGGTCTCATGGGTGTACACGTCAAAACACGCAAGACAGAACTTTTAAGATGTACAATTTATAGCATACCAATTATACGTCATTAAGTTTTTTAGAAAACTGCCTTGACCCCATATCCCTCCAGCCATTCCCAGTTTTTCTATTCCCCTTAATGGTAAAACTCCCTCAAAGAGCTGCCTAAACATATCACCTCATTCCTGATGACTGCCTTACAACTCCTTTCCCTTGCTTCATGTCAGTTAAACCAGCACCCTACTATTCTGAACTCACCAGCCATGCTTCTGCCACAGGATTTTTCCACCGTGTTCCCTAAATGTCACTAAGGGTCTCTCCATTTCCTTAAGGCCTTTGCTCAATTGCCACAGCAACGATGCCTCTCTTCACTTCTCTGTTTAAAACTGCCACCCACCTACTCACCCCCAACACATGTATCATTTCCCATCGATTTTTCTCTAGATCATTTACCACCATCAGACCCACAATATATTGTACTTCTTTACTGAACACCTACCTCTCCCAAGTAGAATAATAGTTCCAAGAAAACAGGGATTTTGTCTATTTTGCTCATTGCTATAACCTCAGTTGCCTGACTCTAATGTAATGTGTTTCAACAAGTTATCAGGATTACTGAATTAGTCTTTGTAACTATTTGGTTGTGAATAAAGGAAACCACTCAAACTCATCTAAACAAAAAGAATTTATTAGAAGGATTCCAAAGACTCTCAGGGACCCTTTAGGGAAGTCCTAAGCGACAGCCAGAAGGGAAAAAGAAACTGCTGGGAACTATGACGGCTTCTCTCTTCTCTAGCCTGCTCTGCTGAGGCAGCACAGCCTAGTCTGGCTTATTTGCTCCGGACTTAGGTTTCATTCCCCTTTCTCTCCGCAAACCAGCTTTCTCTGCTGATAATCCAAACAGCACCCTTTGAATCCCTCATGTTCTTAGATCAAGAATTTGATTACAAATCCTAATTACAACCCCCTGCTTACATAAGACTTGAGCCAGGCACACCAGTCCTAGTCTAGTTACTCTGATCAGGGGAAACAGGCATGTAGCCTATTTACCAACAAGTATCTTTTAGTGCCTGAGGGGAGCATTTTGTTTCTAGGAAAGACAATTGATAGTGACTTGTTAAAGTCAAGCATTTGAAAACTTGAAAGTTTTAGGTCTGACTTACAAATATTCTATCCAGAAAACTAGTACATTTTCATAATTGCTTTCAAGTGGGCCTTTAATTCATGTTTGAGAGTAGACTTAAGTGGAACAGACTAAATTTTAAATTTCTTTAAACCAACCCATTTACAATCCAAATTCAACAACTTAACAGCATTTATACACTTAAAAGATTTTCTTGAAAATTGCACTTCAAATGCTTGACCCAACAAGCAAAACTTTTGCAAGTACCTAACTCTTATAAACATAATAAATTAAATGTACAGTGACTTCCTAAATTTGCTGGAACGTGTCAAAATTTTTGCATGCTTAGTAACATGTTAAAGTACTTTTAAACTGAAATTCAGGAGTCTGAAAACATTTAGGCATTTTACAGTAGAATCCAAAGGCCAATGTTACATACCATAGTATGCCTAATATGCCAATTGTGTTTAAATACTTTAAATAACAAACACCAGCTTATCCCAATGAATGTAAAAACTTATCTTCATTGTATATTGCATCTTAGAACTGCAGCACTCAGTGAAGTCCTCTCAAAGGGAAGCAGCGGTTTTGTCCTCAGAGGGTAGGCCAGTTCACAGTACCAGGATGAGGAGGAACTCACGCTTGGGGGATTCAAGAGTGGGTGAACTACTATAGCTAATTCAGCATGAAATGAGAACAGACAGTGGATGGCTGTGAGGAGAACCGAATAAAGTAATTTAATGGAGGGGCACCTGGGTGGCTCAGTCAGTTAAGCATCCGACTCATGATTTCAGCTCCGGTCATGATCTCAGTGTCTGTGAGATCAAGCCCCACACCATGCTCTGTGCGGACAACGCAGAGCCTGCTTGGGATTCTCTCTCTTCCTCTCTCTCTGCCCCTCCCCTGCTGGTGTTCTCTCTCTCTCTCTCAAAATAAACAAACATTTAAAAACAAATAATGTATGGGAAAACCCTTGTCACATGTTACACTTGATGGCAGCTAGTTTTAGACAGAATTTCATCTTCTCATTTTGACTAGTACACAAACTAGCAGCATACTTACCAAGTATTTTTAAAAGCTTTTACATACATTTATTTAAATAAATTAATTCTTCAACATGAAGACAGTTTCTGACCTCATCCAATCTCATAATTAGTCAGGGAAGCAAACTCCTGGTTTCTCATAAGCCAGTGTGCTATATGATTGCATAAATCAATTCATAAAAGGGAAACTGACCCTATTTTTGACCACATGCCCTTACCAAAGCAAGAAATTTTTTTCTGCTTTAAAAAATAATCTGAATTCACAGAACTAAATTTTAAAAGGAGATTCCCATTACAGAATCTGCCTTTAACTAAGGGTCCTTCTAACCTAAGGCATGTTCCCTTACAGATAGTTAACACGTGAGGTGGAATAGGAATCAGGAGAAGGAGGGAGAGGCAGAGAGTGTGAAATGTGTGTGCCAGCATTCACTAGCCAGGGACTATCCATCAGGAATTGATACATCTCAGAAATACAAGAAGAAAATAAGAATATCTTTATAAAAAAATGTGACTTACATTGAACTTTCAAAAAAAATACAACTATTTTCTGAAGCAAGCTACTCTACCTTGGGTTCTAAAGCACAAGATGATTATGCAAATTGAGCGGACAAAAAAAATAAATACAAATCTGAGAAAATGGTTTTCAGAAGGGTAGGAAGCTACAAGATAAGCTCCCAACATATATAACAAGCTGAAAGGCTATTATTACAAGAAAAATGGCAAATTTTATCACTCCTTTGACCTGAGGCAAGCTGGAAACTGAGTAGAAAACTACATATCGAGAAGGAAGAAAACGTGGTCCAAGAAGATCTGTGGACCCTCTTCTGATAAGGATGGTCACAATTCAAGGAATAAAAAGAGTATGTGGAATGGAGAATACAATCGTTAGGTAGCAGAGCTGCCTCCTCACACTCTCTGCATACATACCGAACTAGCTCAGAGTCAAAACTGTCCTGAGCTGGCCACTGATGTGTCCCAACTGGAGCAGAGGCAGTCCTGTTACCAGTGGAGGCAGAACGTGGAACCTATGATAAATGAGAATGATGTCAAGGAGAGGGAGCCAAGCCTGAAAATCCCAAGGGCACTGATGAGAGTGGAGAGAGAATTTATTTGTTGCTGCCATTAGTTGTTGTCATTGTTGTTTTCCCAGGGCAGAAGTACAATATAAAGCACTGTTCCTTTAGCAGGATTTCACTTGAAGCCCATTCCAGAGTCTGAATGCCTGCCCAGATGTTCATACACAACTTTGCTATATTAAAATTAGTATCAATTTGTCCAAGGTGGACAATATACTATGACCGAGATAACGGAGATCTTCCAGCAGAAGATGCCATGGAATAATTCAAAGTATTACATGGAAAACCATGTCTTAAAATAGGTACTTATTTTCCAATTATAGTTCCAGTCTCTTCCAGAAGACTCCTTCTGTGAACAGTTTTGGGGTTCTTTTTAATGTATCAAAGAGATTCTCTTGCTTATAGTTAAGAGAATCAAATTGTTTTCAGGGTAGGAGCGCTCACGGGTCTCTTGAAGCAGACACTATGACTCCATCTTCTTGTTCTCTAGAAATCCATCAGATGCATGCTGCAACACAGAAGTGCTTTCTTTCCTGGTCATAGTAGCAAAGAGCATATCCATCATCCCCAAGGTTTCTAGCAGTTCTCTTTGGTAATCAATCTCTTTTTCTACAAGTCCTTGAAGTAATAAAAACTTTTTGTCAACTACAGGTGACTGACCAATCACAGGAAGATATATATCTGGAAAGAGAGATAAAATACATCATTGATAAGTATCTCTCTAAAGAATAAATGAATAGCCAATATTTAGAAAAAGTATAAAAATATTAACTACGAAAGTACTGAGAAGTCTATACTTCTTTTATAATGATTTACAGAAAACAAACAATCCAACTGAATAAATGTACTCAAGAAGAAATAATTACAGAAAGTACAGTGTAGAGGTTCTTTCATTTTCCCATTAAAAAAATAGTCATAATCATTGTAGATGTCTAAGATGAAGTTATTTAATCATAATTACTCTCTGCAATTCAGAGTCAAACTACTGTAAACATTTTCCTTCCTTTAAAATACATTGATTTACAATTGTTGTTTGTTTTCTTCATGACAATCTCTACTGGAGAACTGATAAAAACAAGAGGGGCACCTAGGTGGCTCAGTTGGTTGAGGATCCAACTTCGGCTCAAGTCATGGTCTCACAGTTCATGGGTTTGAGCCCCACTTCAGGCTCTGTGCTGACAGTTCAGAGCCTGGAGCCTGCTTCAGATTCTGTGTTTCCCTCTCTCTCTGCCCCTCCACCACTCACATACTGTTTCTCTCTCTCTCTCTCAAAAATGAATAAACATTAGGGGCGCCTGGGTGGCTCAGTCGGTTAAGCGTCCAACTTCAGCTCAGGTCATGATTTCACAGTTCGTGGGTTCAAGCCATGCGTTGGGCTCTGTACTGACAGCTCAGAGCCTAGAGCCTGCTTTGGGTTCTGTGTCTCCTTCTCTCTCTACCCCTCCCCTGCTCGCACTGTGTCTTTCTCTTTCAAAGATAAGTAAACATTACTTATAGCACTATATGCTAACTAACTTGTATGTAAATTTTTTTTAAAAATGAATAAACATTAAAGAAAATTTTTTAAAAAGATAATGTAATCTATTTGATTTCATTATCTGACACCTCTATTGTTGCAAGCATGCTAGGATTTTTCAAGTTTTAACAACTACTTACCAATAATTATTTCAGCAGCATTGATCAAAACAGGGGCAAATCTTGGCTGAGAAAGATTCCTACAAAGCAAAAATTGTTTACTGAAATATGCAAACTTTACCAAAAAAATCCTTAAAACAGATTTACTGAATTGATCCATCAGTTTTTTTCAAAGGTCAATCTCAAAGCAAATGTCTCTCATTTGAGATAAAGAAGGATTTCAGATGCAAAATATAGCTTCAAAAACATAAAACATACCGTATCAAAAAATTAAGAACACGACTGATTTCCTTTTCATCCCGACCTGCAAGGGCATTTGCAAGGACTCCTCTTCGATTTAGCTCCTTTATGATGGAAACTGTAATCTCAGGTGTCTTTATTGTACAACTGGGCTGGAAAATTTTTCAGAGTCAACATAAGCAGATTAGACAGCAAGGGCAAAATATCATAGTCTTGGAACTTACTAACAGTTACCAAATTTAAATAGGTTTTTTATCATTACAATTTTGAGTCATGGTAATGCACAAGGCAAATAATAAAATGATTCTTTTACAAATATGCTCCTTATGGGTTCATCAAATATAACTAATGTACCATTCTGGTGGGGGACGGTGATAATAGGAGAGGCTACGTACGTGTGGGGGCAGGGAATATATGGGAAATCTCTGTTCCTTTCCCTCAATTTTGCTGTGAACCTAAAAATGTTCTAAAAAACTAAAGTTTTACTAAAAATAAAATGTAAAACACACATGTATACACAACATACGTATTGTGTACATGTATACATGCTCCTCACTCACCTCAAGGACTCTGTCAAGTGCCTTAGAGACCCGGAAATTTTTCAGATCCCTGTCATATAATTCTAGGTGTTTCTTTGATGGCCTGTTGATCAAAATGTCATCCTGCATTACAAAGAAAATTTATAAAGAAAAATCAGTTTCTGCACAGAGTTGCATTGAAATGAAGTTTTTTCATAGTGGTATTTTTTTACACCAGCATGACCCTGAACTATCTAATAAATACTGAGCATAAGCCAGGAATGCAGACTAACTGAAAATGGAATACTTTGCCACATCAATGTGTTCTTAACTCTCCTACGATTTAACTTAAAATATATACACAATACCTCACTCTGGGCAAACATTACTCATTTCAATTCTTTTTACATGGCAGGCTGTGTGACTTAGTAGAAAGAGAAAACAGGAATGTGAGAAACAGATCTAGCCCCAACAACTCTGGTTATCAGTAATGAAATGCTGGATTGACTGTAACTTCTTTGTATCTCCATCTTCTCTGATCCAAATGGGGACATAACTGGCTCTACTACTGTTCAGGGTTGTTTAGGAGATCAAATCAGGTAGTGTATGAAAGACACTGTTCTTGACTATGGTAAAATACTGTAACATTCTTATGATTCTGGATATTAAAGAAGTCCTTATTCCCCACTACTTATTAATAATGTCCCCAATCTAACAATCTGGAGAGAAAGCTAATTTAGAGAAGAGCAAAATAAAGCTAAATGCCATGTGAACTACACATTCCAGTAATGTGCAGGGATGGAGTTGACTGCTCTAACAAACTATACCTTCTAAAAAAATGTAAGAAATATACAAATACCCGTTGCTTCATGTAATTTTTTCCTTTAATAAAAGTTCGATATGCAGGCCTTCTTCTCCTGGGAAGAGAATCCTTCTTTGCTTCAGATTTCCGATGTTTAACACTTAGTATTCCGTTGGTCATTCCTACAACTATTGTCTCATCTTCATGCTAAAAGCAATTAGAAATAGAAGTTAGTCTATTCCTAACCCATCATTTATCTTACTTTCTCTTCAAAACACCATTTATAAGTGTTTTCCGCTTATCCATACTTTCACAAGAGTTCTATTTGGATAGAATTACTCTGCCTAACTATGCAAAAAGATAGAACAAATCACTTTTTCTTCCAGGATACGATTTTACTGACAGTACATGTTATGTCCAGTGTAAATTATCACTGGCACTTTGTATAACAATAAAGAGTCAATGACATCTTGGGGAACTTTTAAAATAATTTTTTTCCTACATCCTCTTACTAGAAAAAGCATTGTGCGATGGCATGACTTTCCACAATCTTGCCAAGAAAACATTTTGTGATAAGCTTGTCCTCTCCTAATTAATTCAGATTTCTATATGATGTATTCAAATACCCACTTCTTCCATGGCTCATGAAACTTGACAGCGGACATTCCAGAAAGAGCAGTCAACAATGACAAGGAGGTTCACTTTGTTATCCCCTTTCATTTTTTTCCCCCTCAGAGAGCCAATGTGACTTTAAACCCTAAGTTAAACGTGTTGAAAAGAGATTCATCAATTTCCCAGATCCTGTCTTTAGTGTTAACAATGCCTACAGCTGTACTTGGTTTAAAGCTATATGGCGAGCAAGACCTAAAACTCAATTCATACTAAATTATTGGGACAAGTCATATAATATAATAGCAACTGCCTTAACTATTTCATGTGGCAAGAAGAAAATTAGATTTACTCAAATACAAAGTACATTCCATTTCAGTTTCACTGAAGAGACAAAGTTAGTGAAAGCTTTAAAAAGGGCTGAAAGTACTTACTGAAAGTGCAAGACTCAAAATTGAAGCTGCATAATCAAAACTGTGGACCACTTTATAGGAAGTCGTGCTATATATTTTCACCTTCCTAATAAAAAGGAAAGGTTTGTCATAAATCACCTTGGAAATGAGTATAAAATGCAAATTTTCTATTTTTTAGAAATTCAATATACAAATATTAAATTTTACACATCAATGAAGGAAAATAACGATCCATAATACTAACTGCAAACTAATTCATCACTGAATCTCTTAACAAGGAGCTGTGTACTAGCACTAGCAATGTCTGCATAAAGACCTGAGTAGCCACCAGAAGGAGAGACCAGGAACCAAGGTCGCCTGAAGATGAAACCTGAGAGTAAAGAAGAAGTATTAAGCCCACTGGAAGTCAAAAAGCAGGGTTTCTCAGGGTTAGCAGGATTTACACTACGGGCCAGGTGAGGCGTTGCTGTGGGGGCTGCTCTGTGCACTGCACATGCACAGCAGCATCCTGGACCACACCCACTGCAGGCCAAGCTCTCCACTCCCAACTGGTGCCAGCAAGCACAAGGGTCTCCAGCTGCTACTGTACATCCTCTGGGAGACACTGTCACTGTGGGCTCAGAACTACTGTGAACAGAGCCAACGCACACTTGATTTCTGAGGGACACATCAAAACGTGAGTCCCTGGGGCACCTGGGTGGCTCAAGTGGTTAAGCGTCCCCCACCTAAGCTCAGGTAATTATCTCACAGTCCATGAGTTTTAGCCCCACATCGGGCTCTGCTTCCCGTTCTGCGTCTCCCTCTCTCTCTGCCCCTCCCCCACTTGCACGCGCACACACGCGCTCTCTTTCTCTCTCTCAAAACTAAACAAACATTAAAAATAATTTTTAACTCAAGTCCCAAATTACCTAGTAACGTCATTTCAGAGAATCTGCTGGGTGTTTACATAATAAATTCCTTTGTGTTAAAGATGTTTCCTAGTTTTAAAATATGTATACTTTTTCATAAACTTACTGAAAAACCAAGACTTTCCATAATAGTTAAAATAGGAAATATGGAAACAAAACGGCCAAAATCAAATGAATATAAGTCACTACGAGAACTGTGCCACAGTTCTAGCCACATGCTACTGAGCACCTGAAGGGTGGTTATCAAAATGAAGAACCAAATTTTCTATTTTACTTGATTTTAATTAACTTGAATTTTACTTTTAAAACTGAGGCAGTATTAGAATATTTTTCTGTTAAACGAAACTGTATTTCACTTTAATCACTATAAATTATTACCATATCATAGGGCACATATTGGATGCTTAATTTGTCTCCAGTCTCTCGATAATTTTTACACTGATTACATGTTGAAATAATACTTTAGATACACTGAACTAAATGAAATATATTTTTTTTAAGTTTTTTTTAATGTTTTATTTATTTCTGAGAGAGAGAGAGTGTGAGCGGGGAGGGTCAAAGAGAGAGGGAGACACAGAATCTGAAACAGGCTCCAGGCTCTGAACTGGCTGTCAGCACAGAGCCCGATGTGGGGCTTGAACCCACGAACTGTGAGATCATGACCTGAGCCGAAGTTGGGCACTTAACCGACTAAGCCACCCAGGCGCCCCAGAAATGAAATATATTCTTAATTTTACCTAGTTCTTTTTGCCTTTTTGTGGCTACTAAAATATTTAAAATTACATATGTAACCCCCATCTTATGTGTTGGCCAGCACTGTTCTAGACCATTAACTAATGGAATACTAATACCTATATAAAAAAGGAGTATTTGAATCACATTGAAGTATAGAAATCTTCATGTGCAGTTTCAACTTTTGAAGAATATAAACTAAAATATATACATATACTCATAATAAATATTTTAAAATATACTAACATATAATAAGGATTTTTTTAAAGAAACCACAGAATAATGGACTTTTTTAATAGACTAATGTTCAAATGGTTCAATAAAATTCCTTAAGTATGCAAGTTAAAGCACTAAATTATGTCAAGTGAGAAAATAAGTTTATTGTTCTATAAATAAAAGGTCAAAACTATTTTCAACTCAATAGATTTTTTTCATAGAAATCATCTGACAGAACATTTATTTCATCACAAATAATGCAGAAATACCTCATTTCCTCAGGCAGTAAATACGTGTACAATAGCAATAATAAGGAAAGAAAATTAAAATGCTAACCTATCCAGTGACCCCGAGAGTAACCTCTGTCCAGAGCTGCTCAGATACAAACATGTCACAGTTTTATGATGATTTTTCAAAGACACTAGCAACTGTCCTCCTTTCAGAATGTCCCAGATTTTAACATAACGACCTCCTAGAGAGAGAAAGAATCATTAGTTTGAAATTCTGCCTATACATTCAATATTTAAAAGATCTGAAAAGCACTCTTTCCTGGACACTGCATGGCCTGGAGGTGAGGTGAGGGGCTCTGCCAAACCGCCTGGTCTCCACACTGGCTCTGTCACTCACCGAGCTTGTAACTCAGTGGTTACAATGAGGTTCCTACCACACAGGACAACGGTTCCTACCACAAAGAACTGTTACAATGATTAAATTATTGCATATTTGTAAAGTTCACAGAACCACCCGCAAAATAAAAAGTATAACCAAAAAGCATTTTAAGAAAATTGTAATAAAATCGTTTTGCAAAAGAAACTGTGTCACTATGGAAATAATATACTTTTATTTCCTCAAAAGTCTGTGAATCTCAACAAAACTGAAAAATTTCCCTATAACTTCTACTCTAAGAGTTAGAAGGGTCCTTAAAGGCAATTTAATCCAACAGTTTAAAAAGAATTCTTTTTGGGGTGTCTGGGTGGCTCAGTCGGCTAGACGTCTGACTTTGGCTCAGGTCATGATCTCATGGTTCATGCTGACAGCTCAGAGCCTGGAGCCCACTTCAGATTCTGTGTCTCCCTCTCTCTCTGCCCCTCCCTAACTCTCACTCTCTCTCTGTCTCTCAAAAATAAATAAATGTAAAAAAAAATTAAAATTAAAAAATAATAAATAATAAAAAGAATTCTTTTACTACGGCAAATTTTATTCCAATGAAAAATTAAACAAAAATCTAGAAGGTAAAACTGAAGAACAAGTTGGAGAGGGGGGAGCAAAGGTCTTCTGTATCCTGACTGGGAAACTGGGCCTGTAAGCCAATTCATAGTCCCCGTCTCACCATGTGTGGCAGCTCATGAGAGAGCACAGTTTAAAGAATGGATCCCATCCAAACTCCATTTCAAAATCTACAGGAGTTAAGAGATTGCCCAAGTTCATACAATTAGCTGGTGACACAGTGGAGATTCGCATACAGGTGTCCATTCTCGCTTGAACTTATTTCCATTTCTCAAAATAACACCAAGACAAATGGATACATCTGACAATGTTATCAATTTATTTTGAAATTACATAGGTACTGGAGAAGTAGTACAAAACAGGGTAATTTCTATTTGGGTTTTAGAATTAAGACAAAAATTCTATACACAAAGCCATATACGTGCTATAAATTATACACACTACCTTTGTTGTAATGTCAACACATTAACTTTGACTTGATAAAGTAAAGAAGCTAATTTATTTCTTCCATTCTAATTTTGAAAATGCTCTAGGAGGGGCGCCTGGGTGGCTCAGTCAGTTAAGCGTCTGACTTCAGCTCAGGTCATGATCTCACGGTTCGTGGGTTCGAGCCCCGTGTCGGGCTCTGTGCTGACAGCTCAGAGCCTGGAGCCTGTTTCAGATTCTATGTCTCCCTCTCTCTCTGACCCTCCCCTGCTCATGCTGTCTCTCTCTCTCTCTCTCAGAAATAAATAAAACATTTTAAAAAATTTTTAAAAGAAAAAAAAAGCTCTAGGATCAACATCACAAAAAAATACCTGTTTCAGCTTGATGAAAAACGTATCAAAACCCCTTCTGACTCCACATTATATCCTCCTCCAGAACTACTGGCTACTTGCTGCATAAAGTCACTTCAATCAAAAGAGACATAAAAAGAGACAAGCCTGATCCTAGAATTGAAAGAACTGTGTTTTCGAAAGCTGCCAAAGATCTCTTAGGTAGGAATAACAGGCATACAACCTGGATTTCTCTCGTATATACACAACGCAGGCTCTCAAGTTCTGGGATTTCAGATCTGCCACTCTATCTTGAACAAATTAGTTTAAAAACTTTTATCTATTTCCTTAGTTGCAAAATAGGGAGAAAACTAACTCACTTCTAGGCTCGATGGTATGCATATAATAGCACAGTATCTGGCTCACATTAGGTAATCAATAAATAATAATAAGTGCTCGCCTGTCCTATTTATCCACTGAACAAAACCTAGGTATGTAATTCTAGAGCACAATGTTAAATTATAAAAAGTAACTGATAAAAAAAAAAGTAACTGATAAAGACATGACTGATTCAAGACCCACAATATCAGTAAAAGCAATTTTTAAGGTACCTGCTGATACCAGAAGACCTCCAGAGGGAAAAAGCAGGACACTCTCCACTGGCTGCCCATGCTCAACAGAGATCACGCTCTTGTTTGTTCGTGCATCAAACATCTTCAGGGTATGATCATATGACCCTAAAATGCCAGTTTTTGTATTATGTGAGTTTCATTACCCAAAACAACAAAAATATATGTGTATGTATTCAAACAAATTTGAAAAGGAGAAAGGGCTGAGACAATATTTAAAGACACACACATATGTTCAAGATGAGACCGCACCTACATACTCTCTGGTACCAATGATTATTTCTGAAAAAGCATTATGCTGCCCCATTCCATATCATACAGGATCTTAAACTATTGCTATCTTCAAATTACTGCCGCTACTCAATCATCTGGGAACCCCTGCACAGACACCCGCCAAGACTGGACTGCATTATCTTCGTTTCTTGGCTGCTTGGAGGCTCTGTGAAAACCAGAGTACTAAACCATAGTTCCGACACTCAGGTTTTCAGGGAAGCCTTATGTTTCCAAACACACTTGGAAGACATTAGGAACAATCATCAAAAGATGAAAAAGAGAAGAAATGGATAAACAGAAATATATTCCTTTATAAAAAATTTTAAATTGCTCTTCCAAAAGAGTGCCAAAGCAGTATCAAATTATGTCACAATAAAATTATCAACTTCAGGAGGGAAAAAGGGTTCACCAACCTGTCACAAAGAGGTCTGGGTTCAGTTTGCTAGCACATCCACACCTCACGTAATCAGAATGCTCTCTGAATGTCAGAATCTCTTTGGAGTTTGGAATATCCCACAACCTAACCGTATAATCATCAGCCCCAGACACCACATGGTATTTGTCAGCTGTAAAATCAACCGTATGAACTGCTCTAAAAAAAAAAAAAATCAAGGGTCAATATATTAAAAAGCAAGAAAAAACTAACATAAAACAGAAAACTCTGCTTTTTCCCCAGATAACAAAAAAGCAGCTCAGTTTCAGGGAGTAATTGTAGCGGGAAATCATGAGAGAAAAATCTTTAAAATAGATGTCTGTCCCTAAGCCAATTTAAAAATTTAAACACCCCATACACTATGAAGTTAATAATATTCAACAAAAGCCTTAAAATTTATTTTCTAAGTGTTAACAATTCTACAAAATTGCTCAACAAAAGAAAATGTTCTAAATGTTGGAGCAAAGGTATTTTTAATTTAAAAACTTTCTAAATGGGGGGCGGCAGGCGCCTGGGTGGCTCAGTTGGTTGAGCAATGACAGCATCAGAACCTGCTTGGGATTCTCTCTCTCTGTCTCTCTCTGCCCTTCCCCTGATCACTCACACCCACTCTCTCTCAAAATAAATGGATAAACACTTAAATTTTCCAGGGGCACCTGGGTGGTTCAGTCATGTAAGCTTCCGACTACTGATTTCAACTCAGATCGTGATCTTAGTTTGTGGGATCGAGCCCTGGGTCAGGATCTATGCTGACAGCACAGAGCCTGCTTGGGATTCTCTCTCTCTCTCTCTCTCTCTCTCTCAAAATAAATAAATAAACTTCAATTTTAATGTTTCACTGATGAGAAAAGACCTTCCTGATAATACATTATAAAAAACACTTGAGATTTTTAAATCAGTAGCAAATTTCAGAAGTGAAATTGGTAATCCTGGTATAAAGTTATAATACAAAATTGCCCTGACCATTTATCAAGGAGCAAAATATTAAAATCAAGAAGAAGAAAATCAACCTTCCACCTTGAC
This sequence comes from Crocuta crocuta, assembly GCF_008692635.1. Lineage (NCBI taxonomy): Eukaryota > Metazoa > Chordata > Mammalia > Carnivora > Hyaenidae > Crocuta > Crocuta crocuta. The sequence continues at coordinate 8,722,057 of NW_027529433.1, forward strand.
TTCAAAATGAGAACCTCTAGTATAGTTCAGCCTATAGTGTTCTCATTCATAGCTGGGAGGTGTCTTTAGATCAGTGGTTTGTCACCTTGACTGGTCAGAACTCACTGAGAAATTAAATGAAAGCTACAGGAAATCTTCCCAGATAAACGTACATTTCTTAAAATGTCACATACAATTCTACAGAATTCAGGAGCCCCATCAAACAGGACTGCAGGACTGGACCAGATTATGCCCTCTGTCTTAGAACAACCAGGAAATAAAGTATATATGGGTACATAATCTTCACAGAACTGCTCTGTGTTTTCATTCAAAGCCCAAAAAACAAAACAAAAAAGCGTACAACATAACAACAAAGAACACATAAAAACCAACAGTCTGTAACAGATGATGACAGATGTTAACTAGACTTATGATTATTCTGCAACATACACAAATACTGAACATACACCTGTAGCTAACATGTTTTGTTAATTATACCTCAGTTTAAAAAAATTTTTAAATTTTTAAACACTGGCTCTTACTTAGTATGGCCTTCGAACTGCCTGAGGGGAGCTCTCCCAGTTATATCAAAAAGCTGAACTCCACCATCTTCACTGCCCGCCACAAGCAGTCTACCATCCTGACGAAAAGTAGCACAGTATGCTGTGTCTTTAAATCGGGAAAAGGTTTTTATAGGTTCTTGAGAATATCGGCCATAAATGTGAATCTACAAAAAGATAAAAACATAGTACTTAACCAGATGTCTCTAGATCAGTAGTAAATAAAAAAGACACAAAAGAAAGAAAAATTTAATATTATATTTACCCTTGAGGAAGCTGTGACAGCATAATTATATGGAGGCTGTGGAGAAAAGTCTACTTTTGACACTGCACCAAACTCCTTGATCTGAACAGGGGTCTTCATAAAAAATAATACAAAGTATTAACAGAGTTACAACTGGTAAGACTGTGTAAGCATTACATAATTTCTTACAGATGGTTTCTCTTTGTTCTTAGTAACGTTTTACTAGGTTGTATCTGATACAAAAGTATGAAAAAAGCAAAACAGGTCCAAATGCCATCATCCAGACTGTCATGGCTGTCATGAAGGTAAATAACTACGTGGTTGGAAAACCATACCCCACTCTTTGTCTTCAACTGTGGAGTTTTCCGTAATCATTGCTAGGGACACAAAGTTATGCCTAGGCCAGCCTATAATTAGCCATGTATTCTGTAACTGACACAACGATCACACCATGCAGGCTGCTCTGTACCTTGCTTCTTTTCACTTAATAACATATCTCAGCCAATTTTTCATATGATCAATAGATTTGCCATCCATCATAGGGTACATCATAATTTACTTTATCAGTCCACTACTATGCGACACAGGTTTTTCCAAAATTTCTAGTATTACAAATAATACTTTAATCAACACTGATATACATATATCTCAGTAAATTTAGGGGAGTGTAATCTTTGAGTACATTTCAAATTGTGGACCTTACATGACCAAAAGGCATTTTTATCATGATGGATAAGGCCAAACTGCCCTCCAGAACATCTGCACCAACTTTCTTCTCTCAAGCAGCAGTGATCAAAATTTTTCATTTGTGCCAATTATAATAGAATAAAAATAGTATCCAAATTATTGTTGTAATTGACATTTCTTTAATTATGAGTTAAGCTGCAGCTCTTTTATGTATTTATTGGCCATTTAAATTTCTTGTTCCGTAAACCTCCCAAACCCAAATTTTTTCCATTTTTCTATTTAGTTGTTCATCTTTTTTTTTTAAGTTATTATAAATAGTCCAGAAGAACTAATTCTGCATCACTTTTTCCTTATTTTAAAAAGGCAAAAAAAAAAAAATCTTCTTGCATGAGATTCAAATTCTAAGATTTAATTCATTTGGCATTCATTAATCATCTACTCTGTGCTAGGTACTTGCATGATTAAAATGATTAAGCCGTATGGACTTTTATAAAGAATTCTAATAAAAAACATCACACACCAAATTTTGCTCTCAAACTGTAAACTTGTGATAGATTCCTTTTGGTTATTAGTTCTCTGTTAGAGTACCCAAGTATAACCTATGTGGGAGAAATGAGCATAAACACAAGCCCCCTCATTACCACCTACACTTACCTTATAGTTGTTCCAGTATAGTGTGTCTTGGGTGATTTTTTCACCAAGTACAGGATATGTCTGAATAGCCACAGGCTTATAACCAGCCATAATTTCATATAATTGGACTGCTGTTATCCAGGAATATATAGTTTAAAATTGATGTTAGAAATAATTACAGTGACTCTGCTCTATGTCTGAAAAAGAAAATATTTTATATACACGTTATTCTTTTTTTTTTATTTTTTTTTAATGTTTTATTTATTTCTAGGAGAGAGAGAGAGAGACAGCGTGAGCAGGGGAGGGTCAGAGAGAGAGGGAGTCACAGACTGAAACAGGCTCCAGGCTCTGAGCTGGCAGTCAGCACAGAGCCCGACGCGGGGCTCGAACCCACGAACCACGAGATCATGATCTAAGCGAAAGTCGGACGCTTAACCGACTAAGCCACCCAGGCGCCCCGTATATACACATTATTCATAAACCTGTATAATTTACACACTGTGTAATTTCAAAGGGCTGTGTGGTGGCTTATAGATTAGTGACCAATAAACCATTAGACCGTAACACAGAAGAGACCATCTAAAGGAAGCAGGTGGAATACAGATAGGGCTACCAAAGTGCACCCTCTACTCAGCTATACACAGAGGCTGTACACAAATACTGTCGCATCTAACTAACCAATTTACAACACGTGGAAATCAATCTGGCTCAACCATCCATCATCCAGTAGTCAAAGCGGAAGTACATTGGATTGAACTGTTTAGTTCCTAACAACAGAAAACATGAAGGTGAAACTACAAATACAAAAGTTTCCTGAAACCAAATTTAAGATAACATTTAATCTATAGGAACACAGTCTAGGATCTTGACTTCCTGAAAGCCTTAGAAACACCAAGAGGGAAAACTTCACTTTGCGTATTTCTGTCACTAATCATGGTAAAATTGCATTTGTAATGATCTCTTTTTCCCACTAAACTGAACATTTTGTACCTGGAAGACTTTTTCTAAGTGCTCAAAGAAAACCTGTGGAGGGAAATAAAGGAAGCACTGTGCTGGATTGTATGGGAAAACACAAAACTGAAATCACAAGTGGTGTCTGTAATATGAACATTGCTACACAGGAAGAGTCAACAAACTTTCTCTGTAAGGAGCCAGATGATAAGTATCTTAAGCTTTGCTTCCCAACAGACAAAATGGAGACTATCATGCTGTTGCAAGAAAGTAACCAAGGGGGAAAAAAAATCCCAATTTTTTACTAACAACCCCCTCCAGAAAATTATGAGTACAATTTTATGTTTATAAATTAAAAGAATGAGATTTATGGAAGCAGGGAATAACATTTTACCCACTTTGGGTTCAATGTGTCTCCTATCATCAAAGAGACTGCAAACAGTTACCTGTAAAACAATTCTAGGCTCACTGGCTGGCAAAAAGGAACCATCACCCCTCCAGGTCTAGCCTGAGGGCTCCTTCCGTTACTAGTATACAAGCAAAACCATCCCTTACTAGAATAGGGGCAAAGGAGTACATAACCCTGCCTTGAAAGAAACGGCGTAAAGCTTTAAAAGTTTACAAGTGAAGGGGCATCTGGGTGGCCCTAGCGGTTTGAGCGTCTGACTTCAGCTCAGGTCATGATCTCATGGTTCGTGAGTTCAAGCCTCACATTGGACTCTGTGCTGACAGCTCAGAGCCTGGAGCCTGCTTCGGAGTCTGTCTCTCCCTCTCTCTCTGCCCGTCACCTGTTCATGCTTTGTCTCTGTCTCTCAAAAATGAGTAAATGTTTAAAAAAAACTTTTTTTAAAAAAAGTTTACAAGTGGGGAGTAAGGAATAGTAGCGGTGGTTTGCCAGATTAAAGTGAGATACAGCACTGGAGGAGACGGAGGGGGGAACACGACACAATACAAAGGCATGCAGGCAAAATGTGAAGTGAAAATGAATACGAAGAAAATGATCAGGAAGACGTCTGAGCCTGAGAAACTCGAACTAAATGAATAACAAGTACTATACCACAATACAACGCAGTATAAAGATATGCCATAAATAACGTACGGAGTACTAAGAGCTCTAAAACGATTTTTAATTCTAACCGGGAGGCTCCCAGAAAGATTCACAATGTGCATTTCAGCTCGGCCTTGACGTATAACATTAAAACAGGCGGACCTCTTAAGCTGGGCACGGGGCGAGGGCAGCATTCGAAACCGAGGGAAAAGCATGAGCAAAAGCAGAGATGGAAATCTGCCCGCTGCCTCAGAGGGATGAGGGTTAACAACGGTGCACAGGGGAGAATGCGATCGCAGAGGAGGCAAATCCGGGTCGAAGCTAAGCCACGGGGATCCCGAGAGGCTGGTTAAGGAGTTTTAGCCGGTCTGCGAAGACTGGGAAGCCCCAGAGGAGCATGCGAGATACCAAAAAAAAGGCCCAACGTGAGTCCGGACTGCGCCCACCAGGAGCCGCCTTCACCTACCTCTAACAGGCCCAGCGGGTCCGCCGGGACACTTTGTGTCCAAGGAGAATTTCTCGGATTCCGCCAGCTCCTGCCCGGACTACGGAGGCTCACTTGCGGAAGATCACGCGGACCCTACAGGGAGCTGCCGAGACACAGCGAGGGCAGAACTACCTGGCCGGTCGCACTAAAATGACGTAAGGGCGTAGGCCGACGTGACTTACGCAGCCGGGGAGCCGCAGGGGCGGGTCAGGAGGGCGGAGCCATGGGGGAGGAGGAGACGTGATCCCAGGGCTGGACGAGTGTTGCTCTAGAGACCCAGACGGGTCCTGCTCAAGTGACCCAGTATCTCTGGTGCTTGGGCAGCAAAGACTGCGCAGCGGCTGGGGAAAAAAACCTGGAAGTCCTCTCGGCTGCGGTGACGCGGAACGTTTTTTGGCCAAAAACCGAAAGAAGAAATCGGAAGTGACGTCGCGGTCAAAACAAGCCGGGGTTTGGGGGCCTGCAGTGAATCTGTGGCCGCAGATGGAAAGGCCCGACTCGCTGTCGGCTGTCGAAGGTAGTCGCGAGGCCCTGCGCGCCCACCCAGTAGGCTCCCGGCCCCTGTCCCCCTGTCCCTCCTGCCAGGGGTGAACCAGAGTTTCCGCCTACGGGACTTTTCGGGCAGAGCTGGCGGGTGGCTCCCGAGCGGACTTCCCTCCCTACAAGTGTCCCCTCCACGGGGCTTCTGTCCTGGGACGCTGGGACACCTGTCGCCTCTGAGGTGTCATTCATTTTCAGAGCACCTTCATTTTTTTTTGTTTTTATTTTTGTCTTTTTTTTTTTAATATTTTTTATTTATTTCTAGGAGAGAGAGAGAGAGACAGCGTGAGCAGGGGAGGGTCAGAGAGAGAGGGAGTCACAGACTGAAACAGGCTCCAGGCCCTGAGCTGGCAGTCAGCACAGAGTCCGACGCGGGGCCCGAACCCACGAACCGCGAGATCATGGCCTAAGCGAAAGTCGGACGCTTAACCGACTAAGCCATCCAGGCGCCCCAGCACCTTCCTTTCCTTGTAGTACAATTTCAGGAGTAGGAAGAACCAAGGGGCACCTGTTACTAGGATCCACGGCGGACTGTGTATCTCATTAGGCTTTCTCCCTTCATCCCTGGGCTCTGGCTCATCGTGGTAATCCTAGCTCTCCTTGGCCATCCGTCTTTTTCTCGCCGCCTCTTACTCTCGATTATATTTTCCCTTCTCCTTCTCCAAGTCTTCAGAATCTTAGTTTAACCAATCAATTTGGCTCATCTCTAGCGTATTCAGGACCAGTGTTCTGTTTTCGCTTCCTCCTCGCACAAGTTTTCCCCCTCAAAGACGGGTAATTCCGCGTCTATATTATGACATGGGAGATGTTTAGAGCTAGAAGGAATATTAGAGATCCCTATTTCAGCCGTCTTCATTGTGTAGATTAATAAAAGGAGTCTCAGAAAACGTATATGACTTGTCTTTCCCGGATTGCACAGCTAGATAGGAGTAATGTTGAGACCGGAAAGCCAGAGCTAATTACCAAGCCCCTGCTGGGCATCTCGCAGGGTCATTTCAGGATAAGAAACAATGTGAAACAGTGCTAAAGTTCAAATCAGATAACATTGCTGGAGCACCTGGTAAGATCCAGCTCCGTTTTGTGTGCAAAGATTAGTAAAAGTGGCGCCCAGCCTAGAGAAGTTTTCAGTTTCTTGGGAGTTTAAGTGGAAATGTTCAAGAGAATGGTAAATGCCAAAATGAAAATAAACGTAGTGTGCTAAGAGAGCTCAGGGGATTGCTCTCGTAGGAAGTCTGTGGGAGATGGGTCTGCCCTCTGGAAGCGTAGTTCATATCCTACAATACCTTTTGAAAGCCTTCCATCTCCATTTGAATCACAGCTCATTTTCCGTTCTGGTTGCCTTCTTTCCTTTTGCTAAAATTCATAGACTTTGTTATCTGTTACTTTCTTTTATTATTATTACTATGCCTGTTATTCTTTCAGCTCTTGTCCCTTGGAAGTTCGGATTAGCTCCTTATTTTAGTGTTCAGGGTGATGCAGTCCAAAGAGCTAGACAGATCCTTCATGGTACATAAGCTCCTTTCTTCTCTACATAGGAAATAACTACCCTCACTACTCAAAGGACTGATACCAATCTTGGAAGATGTTTTAGAACTGTAAACAGTGGTTATCTGTAACCTATGGTTTCCCAGCCTCTGCTCTACTGTGGTCTGAATGCATTTCTCTTTCTAAATTCCAATTTCAAACACCCTCTACCCTCTCAAAATTTCTAAGCGCTAAACCCTAACATGAAAAGATTTACTAGATGTTGTAATTGTCTTCCTGTATCAGGGATTATATACAGAGGACAATTATAATCTTGGAATTTTTCATTTTTTAGAAACATTTTTAGGTACATTAATGAAATTTCTCTTGAAATTATATTAAGGTTCACAGGGAAATGCCAGTGATTACTGAAAACTCATTAAAATTATAGTGAATGATTCAGGGGCGCCTGGGTGGCTTAGTCAGTTAAGCGTCCGACTTTCGCTTAGGTCATGATCTCGCGGTTTGTGGGTTCGAGCCCCGCGTCGGGCTCTGTGCTGACTGCCAGCTCAGAGCCTGGAGCCTGTTTCAGAGTCTGTGTCTCCTTCTCTCTCTGACCCTCCCCTGCTCACACTGTCTCTCTCTCTCTCTCCTAGAAATAAATAAAAATATTAAAAAATAAAATAAAATAAAATTATAGTGAGTGATTCGAAAACAGGTGTGTTTATAATCTATGCTTTGAGAGTTACTATTTATTGAATTCATGTCTTGATGCTCTATATTTGAAAATAAAAATCTGTAGTTTTTATTAATACTTAATTCCTGGGGTTCCTGGGTAGCTAAGTTGGTTAAGGGTCTGACTCTTGATTTCAGCCCAGGTCATGATCTCACAGCTTGTGAGTTCAAGCCCTGCATCAGACTCTCCACTGGCACTGTGGAGTCTGCTTAGGGTTCTTTCTCTCTCTCACTTTCTCTCTGCCTCTCCCCTGCTTGAGCTCTTTCTCTCTGTCAAAATAAACATTAAAAAAATTAAAAAGACTTAATTTTTATTTCTTAATACTTACTACAAAAATAGAGATCTAAAAGTTAAAGTTTGATCCTAGTGCCCTAGAAATGATAAAGCAAAGGAAGCTGATCTGTAATCTACGGTTTCTGTAGTAACAGTTTTCATAAAAGCCTGTATTAAGTTGCTAACATTTTTAACTAAACAAAAACTGATAAATAAGTATAGCTTCAGTTCATCATAACCAAAGCTTTGTGAAGCCTTTAACTATCCAAGAATCAGGTGTTATAGATGCTAATAGACATGGATACAATATGAGTTTTATTTTAAATTCAAACTGAGAGCCACTTATAAACATAGTATGTTAAAAAATGAACTACAGGTAAGAGGTTAAAGTTTTCACATCAATTCATTTTTTAATGTTTTATATGTTTTAGTTTATGGAATGAAGTCTTGGCACTTTAAAATTAGAAGGCGGTTTGGGGCGACTGGGTAGCTCACTCGTTTAAGTTGTCAGCATGGAGCCTGCTTCATATTCTCTTTCGCCCTTTCTCTGGCCCTTCCTCTCTCATTCCTTCTCTCTCTCAAATAAATAAGCATTTTAAAAATATAATAAATAAATAAATAAATTTAGAAGATTGCTTAAGTGATCTATCAGTCAATTAAAAAGTCACTCACTTGAACTATGACAATAACAAATGTCCAGTTTTTAAAAGAGAGAAAGATGCTATTGAGAATTTTTTACAATGTTTTCTCCCAACAGGAGCTAGCTTCTTTGCATCTTGATGAAGTGCCTCCCAACCCTCTCTGGGCTTCTCCTGTAGCCAGAACTTTGGGTAGTTCTGGAGGCTGGGAAGTCCAAGATCAAGGTGCCAGTATGGTTGTGCTCTGATGTAGGCCCTCTTCATGGTTCATAGCTGCCACCTTTTTGGTCTGTGCTAACTTGGTGAAAGACCATGAAAGTTTATTTTCATTGCTAGCTTGATCTTCTGTCCATTTGGTACTGTTCAGGAATCGGAAAGGAGACTAAAAAGTAAAATTTGTTGGAACCTAGTGATGAAGGTGAGAATGTTCCTGTATTTCATTTGGTCTTTACCAAGATCCTATGTGATTAATGGTGATACCCCCATTTTACAAATGAGACTGAGGCTTAGAGAGGTTGAGTAATGCCGGGTTCACACAGCCACGTAGTAAAGCTTGAATTCATAGCCAGGTGTCTGCCTCCCAACACTGTATGCTTACTGTTATGTATAGGGGCTTTTAGGAGCACTGTTAGCATACTTGATTGAACAATTATTATTTTATGTACTTTTACCTAAGTTGATATAATATTTTAATTTTTTTCTTTCAGGTTTTTCAGTATCTAAATTCCAAGAACACACTGGGTACCACTCCTATAAAACAAAGAGGAAATCATGAAGGAATGTTTTAATCATTGAAACTACAGTTGGAATCATGGCTACGTCGACAAATCTGGATATCGGAGCCCAGCTGATAGTGGAAGAGTGTCCCAGCAGTTACAGTCTACCTGGCATGCCAGACATCAAAATAGAACATCAGCTGGACTCAAATGCGGAGGAAGGATCAGCTCAGGGTGTTGCCATGGGAATGAAATTCATATTACCTAACCGATTTGATATGAACGTGTGTTCTCGATTTGTGAAGTCCCTAAATGAAGAGGATAGTAAAAATATTCAAGATCAGGTCAACTCTGACCTGGAAGTGGCATCTGTCCTATTTAAAGGTTGAAAGTTATGGTATAAGTATCTGCATTGTTGTTCTGTTTTTGTTTATTTATTTTTTTCCTTTCTAATCATGAGATTTTTGAGTTCGGGAAGAGAGTTTGGATGTCATCTTTTAATATGATTTTCTAGAATCTCACAGAAACCAAAATTAAGTAATTTCATGTTATGTCTATGTGTATGTTGATTTTTTTCAATTTTCTAGTTTGACCTTTGTTTATTTACAAATGAAAGTGTCTTATTTGCTCCTTTAAAAACGATAGGAGAAAAAATTATTTGTGCCCTTTAAGAAATGAATTAGCTTAATATTCCCTATTCCACGAATATTTGATTGGCCTCAGCTTCTCATGCATTAATGCAGTGAAATCTATTATCATATTGTAGATTTACTTTTATAACAGTCTATTGAATAAAAAACTAATCTTGGAATAAAATTGCTCAAGATGAATACAGATTTTTTCAGGAACTTTCACTGTGATGACATAGTTTTTTTTATGGTAAAGAATAATTTAATATCATTTGAGAAACAGTTGAAGATATACCTTATGTATTTCTTTTTTAATGTAAACATTGACATAGAACTTGGAAATGTTTTATCATTAAAATATTGTGTTAATGTGTTTAAATTTATTTTACTTAGCTGAATGCAATATCCATACATCTCCTTCTCCGGGAATTCAAGTAAGGCATGCCTACACTCCCTCTACAACAAAGCACTTCTCACCCATAAAACAATCAACTACTTTAACCAACAAACACAGAGGAAATGAGGTCTCAACCACACCTCTATTAGCAAATTGTAAGTATTTCCCACTGGTATATTAAAATATTCTTATTACTAATATAATGCTTTCAAGAGTTTTGCCTTGAAACATTATTTTCTTTAAATGCGTATTCTATTTGGAAAGTGATGTCTTGATAGTTTTAGTAATTTAAAATTCACAATATTACTGAATAGTCACACATTTCAAGTTTTATATATTTATGTTGAGAAAAACTATAGATTTTTAATACAGATTTTGTACAGGTTTATTCAAATATAGGTTTATGTATGTTCACACACATACAGATTTTATACAGCTTTTCATTCTTAAAACCTTTATAGTTTGACTAAAAGAAACAATTTGTTATTCTGAACTTTGTGCAAAGTAAGACATTGTGAGTGTTTTTCTATTGGAGTGCAATGCTTCACATTTCACTTTTAAACTAAGTCGATGATCAGCAAGTGATTTGTAGTAAAAGCTGAGTGATTTCTACTGTAATTTTGAATTTGACTGTAATAATATGAATACGAAATTACTTTTTAAAATCTTGAATCCACAAGTTTTTAAAAATTAGAATCATTCTAGAAGAAATAAAATGAATCTTTTCTATATAAATCAGAAAACATGCTATGTAGTATGGGTGTGTTAATGAAAGAAAACCGGTTAGCAGGTTGATGTTAGGAACTGCATCTGAATATACAGTGTAAATGCATCTATATTTTAAAGCATGGTGAAATGTTTGTTTTTACTTTGGAAACACTGTATCCCTCCTGATTTTAAATGGCATGCTATAGCCGTTAAGCCAGGAGGAGTCCATGACTCTTCCTTCACCTATTAGCCAAAGTTTTCTACTTATTAAGTTTACATGTCTTTCCTAATTGCTTTCCTTCCAATTAAGGCCACTCAGTCATATCACTGAAATCAAGGGTCAAGTGATACTAATTTCTAAGATGAACTCTCATAGAAAAGCGCCTGTTTAGTTTTGTTGTAAAATAAAGATGTTGTCTTAAGAAATATAAATGAGAGATGCCTGGGTAGGTCAGTCAGTTAAGCTTCTGATTGTTGACTTCAGTTCAGGTCATGATCTCATAGTTGTGGGATCAAGCCCCACCTGGGCGTCTGCACTGATATTGCAGAGCCTGGTTGGGATGCCCTCTCTCTCTCCCTCTCCCTCTCTCTCCCCTGCTCCCTCCTCCCCCTCCCCCTTCTCTCTGCCCTTCTCTCTCTCAAAATAATAAACTTTTAAATATAAATATACAAATAATGAATGAATGAATGAAATAAAGATACTATCTTAAAGTAGTCCAACCATATATTTTTTTTTAATTTTTTTAATGTTTTATTTATTTCTAGGAGAGAGAGAGAGACAGCGTGAGTAGGGGAGGGTCAGAGAGAGAGGGAGTCACAGACTTTGAAACAGGTTCCAGGCTCTGAGCTAGCCGTCAGCACAGAGCCCGATGCGGGGCTCGAACCCACGAACCGCGAGATCATGACCTAAGCGAAAGTCGCCCCAAACCAACCATATTATTTTTGAGCTGAAAAGAAACACCTAGAGATTATGCACTTCCCCTCCCTCATGTTATAGACAAAACATTTAATCATTTATTCAAGGTCACACAGCTAATTAGCCACAATTAAGTCTGCATCAAGAATTTACTCTCAAGTAGTTTTCCATTTACTAATTCACATGGGTTAAAAAAAAACCCATGGAGTCTTGAAATAATGGTATTTGGGATTTCAGAGGATTCAGTCAATAAAAAGACAGGTGTGTCTTTAAATACTTTGCAACTGTCAGATTGCTTTAAACACATCGGTCCTCAGATATAGGTGTATTTCAAGTTAGATGTTTTTAAACAATAAAATGATAGTTTTTATTTTAGAGAAGAAAATTGCTGCACACATAGAAATAATGACATGGTGAAAGTGCACCCTGCAGGTAGAAAACCGTGAAGCTTTTTATGGTATTCTTTCAGCTCTGTCTGTTCACCAGTTGGCTGCTCAGGGAGAGATGCTCTACCTAGCTACTCGGATTGAACAAGGTAACAGCCTGTTTTTTCGAATGTACTTAAATGCAGTGGAAACGTTTATTAGGTTTTTGTTGTTTTATTTTAGTACTGGAAAGTATAAAGACCAAAAAAAAAAAAAAAGTTGAATAATCTCACCGGGCAGATAACCCAATAGATAGTAAAAAAACAAACAAAAAGTACTGTAAAGTATAAAAATGACAGCCTCCATTACCATCCTAGCCTTGTTCCCAAAGGCAAACATTATAAATTTCTTATGTCTTCAGAAAGCTTTTCTAGAAAACATTCCTGTTTTTTTTTTTTTTGAGTTCTCTATGAGAATATATATGTGCTTTTTTGTTACGTACACAAGAGGGAAAATACTGTAGACACTGTGTGTATTACACTTTACTTTTTTTCACTTAATATTTTAGAGACCTTTCCATATAAGTACATAAAGCTCTATTTCATTTTATTTTTTAACTAATTCTCTTATTTTTATATATATTTCCAGATACTTGTCCTGTCTCTACACCAAAGTTAGTGTTTCTATTTCCCATACCCTCACTGATAAAAGATATTATCAGACTTTAATCTTTGCTAATCTCATAGATGAAAAAATAATCTCTTGTATTGGGTTTGTTTCAGTTTTTTTCAATTATGGTCTATTTAAGCTTTTTTGTGTGTGAACTGCCTGATATATATTGATTTATATGAACTCTTATCTAAATTAAAGAAATTCACTCTTTGTTGTTTATGTTGCATTCTTTTTTCTTACTAGTTTGTCATTTTCCTTTGATTCTGATGTTTTCAAACAAAGTCTTAACATTTTGTAGTGGTAACTTTATTTTTTTCCTTGCAACTTTTGAGTTTTATATCCTGCTTTGAAATGATTTTCTACTTCAAAATTATAAATAAATTCACTCACATCTTATTCTAGAATTTCTGTGGTTTGTTTTTTTTTTACATTTCAGTCTTTGACGCATATGGAATGTTTGGTATAAGGAGGTAAAGATCAAGCTTTACTTTTATTTTCATGTTTCAGAAAGTTAGTTAGTTGTCCCAACATTATTGATTGAATACAGGACGCATGATAAGAGAGGTGGGTTTTTTTAATCATGTCATTCTTTTAGAAGACATACTTCATTATTATATTTCTCTTTGTTCATAAATATTTGAAGGTTTCCTTCTCAGTCTACTAAATAAACTCAGAGAAAACCTGTGGACTCTATAACTAGTAGAATGAATCTAGGAAACAAAATGGGGTTCAAGGTAGAATTGCATGGGACCATGTTTCAGAATATTCAGTCTTCATCCCAATTGTATTATGTTAGCAAACCACCAACAGTTAAAAAAATAACAATGTAGAAGATAATTTTAATAAGATTTTGGAGGTCTTATAATATATATTGATATAATTCTGAGGGCTATTCTATAATATTGTTATTATTGTTTCTCCCAACTACACATTGAGACAAGCAAAGTATTATTCCGTGTATTGGAGAAATTAAACAATATACCCAGAATCATACTGCCATAAAGTGACGGAGGCAGGATTCAGACTGTGGTTTCCTGATTCTGAGTCCAGTCTTTTGTGGACTGCCTTGTATCTAGCATTACGTCCCGTGCAGTAGTAACACGCTGTTTGAACTGAGCTGCGTACACCGAAGCACATTCTCATACATTCAGACTGCCAATTGCAACAGCACATAGTAGGACTTCAGCAAATAAGTCAGCAGAAAGTGCACTGCAGTGAGTAGTATAATCACCTTTCTAGAATGCCAGTATTTTCTTAATGCTATGAATAGTTGGTTGTTAAATTAGATGACAAAAATTGCTTTTCTTTTAAATAGAAAATGTTGTCAATCACACGGATGAAGAAGGATTTACTCCTCTGATGTGGGCTGCAGCACACGGGCAGATAGCTGTGGTAGAGTTTCTACTTCAGAATGTAAGGAAAATGCCTCAGAAAATGTCTATGTACAGTACTTAAGTCTGTAGTAAAGATTTTGTATCTCAGCCAACTAGATGTCACGGTGGAGGATCCAGAAAAATTTTACATGCTTTTCATATTCTCGCAGAACCTGGATCGGGTTGGGCAGACAAGACTAATCATATGTGAAACAGCAGGAGAAAATTTAGTGCCCAACTCCCTCGAAGTAAAATGGGAATAAAAGTAGCATCAGCTCTCTGGGAGCAGCTTCGTGGAGGAGACGTAACTTGATTCCAGAGCAAAAGGACAGTGAGGACCGAGATAAAAGGGAGGAAGGAAGGCATCCATGAGTAGAAATTTGCGTTATTTCCCCCAGAGCATTACCTGACTGAAGTATTGAACCGTATTCTTATTGACAGAAATAACAGTCTTATTTACATGAATTGAAAGGTCTCTTCTCTCCACCTACCACTCCAGGGTGCTGATCCCCAGCTTTTAGGAAAAGGTCGAGAAAGTGCACTGTCATTGGCCTGTAGTAAAGGCTACACAGATATTGTCAAAATGCTGCTTGATTGTGGAGTTGATGTAAATGAATATGATTGGGTGAGTTTATAAAACTGACTTTAAAATACTGTAATAAACTCTAGGATTTATATAGTTCGGAGAGATGTCATACATTTCACTAAACATTTGGAAAAATAATTAACTTAAACACCTGGAAGAAAAAGTTAATGGTATAAACTTAATTATTGCAACTGATATTTCTTCACAAAACATGAAAATTGCCTTAAGCTACTTTTACATGCCCAGTTCTTAGTCAAACTCGGCAACAGCAACATTGAATTACTCAAACCTTGCTCACCTTGAAAACTGAATTACCTTTTCCTTTTGCAGAATGGAGGGACACCTTTGCTTTATGCTGTACATGGAAATCATGTTAAATGTGTAAAAATGCTTTTAGGTAAGCCATTAAAGTGAAACTATTTAGGAAATACCACATGAGGAGTTCATTTTAACTTCTTACAAGGTGGCCTCCCTTGGTAGTGCTCAGGAGAATCATTAATTACCGTTAAATATGTTACTCCTTCTGGAACACCTGCTACCAGAGCGTTGCCGTGTGAGAGGCAGCGGAGCATTTGTCCTTGGGGCTCTCCGGGAGGATCACGTGTGAATCCACAGTTGTGTCCGCAGTGTCTTTATGCAGAAATTCTGTCTGTAGTTGTTTGAGTTTCAGCTTTTCGAGAGGATGCCTGTTTGTTTGAGGTGTCTTCCCTCTGACCCACCGAAGTGAACTCTGTGCACCTCGTATGCTCTGTGCTTGATCAGAGCATCCTGAAAATACCCTCCCCTTTGCTGAGAATCTGTCCTGCTCTTTGCACATGAGCCAGTAATAGGCAAACATGTCTACATTTTCACTTTATTTATGTAGATTTTTCTATTTTTATATAGAAAATGGAGCTGACCCAACAATTGAAACTGACTCTGGGTATAATTCTATGGATTTAGCTGTAGCCTTGGGCTATAGAAGTGGTAAGTATTTTAGAACTGTCAGATTGTATTTTAGTTAGTAAAGCTCTATAAAAAGTACAAACTAGTGGTCTAAACCATTTTTATCACTTGCAGTCCTAAAACATGATATGTTATCCTAATTCCTGACATATACTTTGAAGTGTGGGCAAAATCAACAACTTCTTACAGAGAAAAGAGTTTGTTACTGTTAGTTTTCACCAGTCCAAATCACTAGTTGCTAGAGTGCACACCTATTTATGCACGAGATTTGTTTAACTTAATTTTGTAACAGATTATTTATAAAATGCTTTCTGGTTGTCCTTTCTCTGTTCTTTAGAACAGTTTGTACAAGAACAGAATCCAGTAACTTGCACAATTACTAAGTCAGTGACAGACTAAGTTTTAAGTGTTGTTAACTGTTGCATTGCAATCTTCTCACCCTCAGACTATGAGTATATATCACTAGGAGTATATCCTGAGAGTATTATGAATAACTTTATTTCAAGAAAAAGTTGATGGGGGTGCCTGGGTGCCTCAGTCGGTTAAGTGTCCGACTTCAGCTCAGGTCATGATCTCACGGTTCGTGGGTTCGAGCCCCGTGTCGGGCTCTGTGCTGACAGCTCAGCCTGGAACCTGCTTTGGGTTCTGTGTCTCCCTCTTTCTCTGCCCCTCCCCCGCATGCACTCTGTCTCTCTCAAAAGTAAATAAACATTTTTTAAAGTTTTTAAAAAAGAAAAAAGTTGATGTTAATTTGAATTTGATAGTTCTGTTTAAAATTGTGTATTCAGCATGCTGTGTCTTGATACCCTATCTCTTCTAGTTCAACAGGTTATTGAGTCGCACTTACTGAAGCTGCTTCAAAATATCAAGGAGTAGACACAGTCGTCAGGGTGTGTCATCTGCCCTGCCTTTTACTTTTTGGCTCTGAAAAATGATAGTTTTGTTTACTTACAAATTTTTACCTCAGTTGCAAAATTTACTGGTTGGAGTAAGTTTTAATAAATATTCCTCTCGGCAATTCACTGGTTTATAATAAAATTAATATTGATGCTTTTTTAATAAATGTGTTTTACTGCATATTTAAAGTTATAAATTAATGTGTGGCATGTAAATTTTTATGGTACAGACGACAGTTATCTGTCTTTGTATCGAGTGCTGTAATTTAACATTTTCAAAAACTATCCTACCCTATTTGTCTTCACTCTTGTATTAACTCACTGACTTCACATAGGTTTGCTATAAATCTATAGAAAAAAAATTTGTTATTGAATTTAAAACTGCACAGTGTGATTGTTTACAAAATGATGTTATAAATAAAGTACTTTTTCTGTTTGGATGCTAGGCTTTTTTTTTTTTTTAATTTTATAATTAAGGAATTACTTTAGGATTATTGGTTTAACCCTTCTGTCCTGTTAGGATACTGCATTAGATCAAACAGTATAATTAAAATAAATCAAATGTAAGTCAGTCAACAAAGATTTGATTGTCATTTTTAGAAGTATATTTAGAATATTTTTCTCTTGTAAGTCAGTTTTGCAGCAGGAAAAGTCCTCCATGAAAGAAAAGTCAGCCCTTAATAAAAGTCAGATGCTCTTTAATTCCACTAAAGGAGCACTATAAATGCATATATTGGTTTTAAAATAAAAGAGAACAGAGATACAAAAAAGAACCATAACATGATTGAAACCTTTTAGATGTGCATTTAGACAGGAAATACAATCATTTAATAAAAAGGATACATCATAAAGAGAACTGTATAAATATTCTTTGGTTAAAGGAACCTTCAAAGAACTTTTCTGGTTTTTGTACAGATGTTCCTCTTAAGACAGTTAAGCTTTTTTGTTGGAGGGACAGCTAGCTGTGTGCACAGGAATACAATTCACCTGCATGACTTTGTCAGTGACTCCGAGCAAGAAACTTGATTACTGGTGATTTTATGTTCAGTGGAATTGAAATTACAATTGGATACATAATTATTACACTCAAAATAGACCTCCCCAAACCCATTGCTTGCTGAGGTCTCCCTGTGAAAAGTCTGGACCACCATTTGATACCTTTGCCCCATGTTTTATTTTTTATTCATAAATTCAGTGAAATTGCTCTCCATTCAGACATATTTGCTCATGTTACTTTATGGGCCTGGAAAGCATCTCAAAATTTTACATGTTTCCATTATGTTTCCTTTTCACATCCACTGAGAATAGTCAGACATATTACATACCCCAGAATCAATTCATGGAAAGTGTCATAAACTCCTTACTGGTACTCAGTCTTCTGTTCACTGTCTCTTGTCCAAAAGGTTAAATATTTGAAGTAAAAAAATTCCCCTAAACAGTGATTCAATCCTTCAGTTGAGCTCATACTCCGTGTTAGATTTGGGCTGGACTCAGGAGACGAGTGGAAGAGACCCACAGGACCTTTTCCCTGCCCTGCCTTGAAGATCTTATGTAGAATCTGCCTCTAGGGGCACCTGGGTGGCTCAGTCAGTTAAGAGTCCAACTCTTCATTTTGGCTCAGATCATGATCTCACATTTCATGGGATCAAGGCCCAAGTCGGACTCTGCACTGATAGTGCAGAGCCTGTTTGGGATTCTCTCTCTCCGCCCCTCCCCCACGTGTGTGTGTGTGTGTGTGTGTGTGTGTGTGTGTGTGCACTCCTTCTCTTAAATAAATTTTTTAAAAAAGAATCTGCCTCCCAGCGAGCTTGGTTTTCTTCAAAATTATCTCCTGTTGTCCCATACATCCTGAGGACAAGTTAAACATGGCCAAGTGTTGGGGCGCCTGAGTGGTTCAGTTGGTTGAGCACTGGACTTCAGCTCAGGGCATGATCTTGCAGTTCATGGGTTCGAGCCCCACATCAGGCTCTGTGCTGACAGCTCAGAGACTGGAGCCTGCTTCAGATTCTGTGTCTCCCTCTCTCTCTGCACCTCCCCTGCTCCCTCACTCTCGCTCTCTCTCAAAAATAAACATAAATTTAAATGATTAACTGAGGCATGTTCAAGGCCCTAAAATGCCTAGCACTGGGTTTATCATAACGCTGATTGCTCTGCTGTGTCCCAGTCCTCTCTATGTCCTGAGGGGAAACAGAGAGCCGAGGGTCTGACGTTAGCCTACGCCAAGGACAATTGGTTCTCAAGCTGGGATCAACAATGGAATCACCTGGAGGGCCGCTGAAAAGGCTAAGGCCGGGGTCTCACTCCCGGAGAATCTGTTTTATTAGTCTGGGATGCCAAACGGGGGCATGTTATAGCTTCCTGGGTGATCCTCACGTACAGCCAAGGGTGACAACCTTGCTCTATCTGGGAGAACCAGCATGTTCCACACCACATCCTAACATTTGCCTTGTACACTGCCACCCTGTCTACAAAATAACTTTATGGGGGCGCCTGGGTGGCTCAGTTGGGTAGGTGTCCGACTTCGGCTCAGGTCTTGATCTCACAGTTTGTGGGTTCGAGCCCCACATAGGGCTCTGTGCTGACGGCCAGCTCAGAGCCTGGAACCTGCTTCGGAGTCTGTGTCTCCCTCTCTCTCTGACTCTCCCTTGCTCAGGCTGTCTCTCTCTCTCTCTCCCTCTCAGAAATAAATAAAACATTTAAAAAAAATTTTTAATAAAAAAAATAACAAAAAATAACCTTATGAAAGAACATAGTTTATCCTTTCTCTCTGTCCTGTTGGTACTCACTATGACTCTTTTGTAAAGGTAAACATGTTCCCTTTTTAGGCTGACATGACATAGAATTTCAAAACATTAATCTTACCTTTCATGAATAACTCAGCTTTTGTCATTCAGTGAGCTGTTAGTTGTAACTGAACTTCCTTTATTAATCTGAAAGAAACATTTCTGATGCCATACAATTAGTTACTAATTTTGCTTCTCTTTTGGATTTAAAAAAAAAAAAAAAGAGCCCTAAATGCCCAGGACAGTGGTTTATACCAACAAATGTCAAAGAATTTATTATTCCTTTATTCTGGAATTTCCTTGGGGACACAGGCAATGACCAAAACTCGTGCCAGCTCATGAGTTCCCCCATAAGGACAAGGCCAGGTGACCCTCCTCCATGATGTGTGTCTGGTATGAAAACTTCTCTCTTCTTGTACTTGGCAACACTGGTGTTTGCCCCTCTGCCAAGGAGACTGTCAGTAAAAGAAAATCAATTACATGGACCCATGTCTCAGTGAGCTCCTGCCTCAGAGGTCCCTTAGCTGCTTCAGGACAGTAGGCATTATTTAGAAAAGACCTCACTTGAGCCAGAGTTTGGCCTTACTGCCTTCTTCAGAGAATAAACCACTCTCTTTGTGCCATTCTAGGTTCTTCTTTAAAAGATAACATTGCCTTCCTTACATTGATAAGATGTTAGAGGGCCCTCTCCAGGAAAGCACCATGTACTGTGTGTGGTCTGCTTTCACACAGCCTCCTATTTGGGGGAAAAGTCAAATATATGAACTGCTATTGGCTTATGAGAAACAGTCCAACACAAATGTCAAAGCGTGTGCCAGGTGGCGAAGCCATGGCCCTGTGCCTCTGTGATCTAGTCAGGGAGAGAATGCAGTACAAATTCACTGACCTCAAAGCAATATGAAGTGATAGGTAAGAAAAGTTGATGTCAAATAGAAATTGATTTTGGAAAGAAAATTATTTCTGTGGCTTCAGGAGGCCAGGGTCAGAATCCCTAGTACCTAGGCATTTAAAAAAACCTTTATCTTTATTTTTTTTCTGAATATAAAAGTTATGTACACTTCTTGTATCTGTCAGAATGCTTTCAGCTGTCAGATAAAACCCACTTGAGGTGGCTTAAACAAATAAATAAATGTATTTGCTCACATAGAAGGAAGTCCAGAGTTAGGAGGACTTCAAAGTTGGTTGACATAGCAGAGCAACAATGTCAAGTAAGACCCAAGTTATTTCAGTCTGCACTCTGTGGGCCATAATTCAACCCCATCTGAAGGCTGGTTCCCCTCAGGGCCATGGTGTGGTGTCTAATAACAAGGGCTGTATGCTTCTCCATTGCTGTCTAGCTTAGTGAGAGAAAGAGCTGTCCCATCCCCCTTCCAGAAGAGTAAGGAAGAACTCCAGAAGCTTCTAGAAAACCACTCCTCTAGTCTCATTTACAACTGGCTTACATGCTCCTTCCTGAACCAGCTATGGAGATTAAGACTAATTGAGCATCCACCAGTCATACCCATTCAACTGAGAGCCACCATCTTCTGTAGCACTTGGGCTGAGTGGGGAGAAATACCAGCATCTGTTAAGAAGGGGGGAAAAGAGGAACAATACTTACAGAGAGCCTGGACGAGGCACCATAAGTAGATAAGCAAAAGAAGAGAAAATGGGATAATAAAAAAAAATGCTTGATTGATTTGAAAGAAGGCAGGAAGCAAGAAATAGGAACAAACACTAGATAGGACAAATAGAAAGCAAGTAGCAAGATGGTAAACTTAAATTCAACATTAAATGTACAAGGACTAAACCTTTCAATTAAAAAACAGGTTGAGAGGGGCATCTGGGTGGCTCAGTTGGTTAAATGTCCGACTCTTAATTTCAGATCGGGTCTTGATCTCAAGGTCATGGGTTCAAGCCCCACATTGGGGTCCACACTGGACCTATGAAGCCTATTAAAAAAAACAAAAAAAAAACAAAAAAAAAACAACAAAGAAAAGACAAAGGTTGAGAGGCTGGGCTAAGGAAACCAAACAAGAATCACCATTTGGCTATTTTAAAGAAACAAACTTTAAATATAAGGATGTGGACAGATTCAAAGTAAAAAGCTAGGAAAAGATATAAACATCAACAAAAGATGTTGATGTGGCCACTTTAATATTGGCATGTCAAACTGCAGGTCCTAAAATAGCCAAAACTTGAAGAATAAAGTTAGAAGAGTAAAATGGTCAGGTATCAAGACTTACCATATAAAGCTATAGCAGTTAATACAGGAAGTGACAAAATAAACCAATGAAATAGAATATAGTGTAGACCCAGATCCACACCTGTACAACTAATATATACAAAATTACCACTGTGATTCAGTGGAGAAACAATGTTTTTTCAACAAGGCTTTTTTGTCTCTAAAAACTTTGTATGCTGCCTGGTAGTCATGGGTAACTGTTTTCACATGGGGAAAAAATAAACTAGAAAAAAATAAACTTATTCTTTTTTCTTAAAAATAATTGTCTTTAGAACTCCCCCTTTTTCTCTTCTTTTGGGCATAAAGGTAAGTAAATAGAAGGCTAATTGATTCATCTTAAAATAAAATGTTCCAGTTTATTCCAAAAATTGATTTGTCATTTTAATTCTAGCTTTTGGCTTTATGTTAATTTTTTTCAGAGCATATATACTTTATTTTGTGTAGTTAGATTCAGCAGTAACTTTGGGCTCCCTCGACAATGTGTCAAATCGCCTTCCTTTAGAGAAGCAAAGAAGTTAGAGGGCTTTCTTTCCTAGCTTCCCTGGCTTCCTCCCCCAGGCTCCCCTGACGGCTAGAGTGCAAGCCTGTAATGGAGCTTTAACCAATCAGATGCTCTCAGATGTGTCATACAATAACTGGCCACCAGGTGGCAGTCAGGATGTAGTACACATGTGACATCGAACCCTCCAGAAAGGTCCCAGAAACTGTCAACCTCAAAAGCACCTTAGGCTTGATGAAATAAATGATGACTTGGTTGAAGCAAAATATAACTACAACAAGAGTTTATTTTAAATGGGGGGCAAATAATACCAGGAACTAGGTTATATTTTAATTCTAGCTTTAGAATTCTCCAGCCATGAAGCCTTGAGACAGAAGGCAGCACCCTCAACCCCAAATGAAGAAGGCTCTCCCTCTCTTTCCCTTTCTCTCTTTCTCCCCCTGACCTGACTGCATGACCCCAGGTGTGCCATGTTCCCTCCAGGACTTGTGAGTAATAAACCTTGTTTTTTTCTGCTGTTCCCTGGTGGTTGTAGTTGAGGTGTAATTTGCAGACATAATACAAGCTCCAGGGCAGGTGCAGCTGCAGCACTGGGGGCGTGGGGGGATGAGGGGGGTGTCTGTGAGGGCTGCCGTGCATAGACAGGGCGCAGGCATTCCTAGCTGATAGGATCACCATCAATCGGCTGCCACTAACAGAAAACAACTGTGTTATAATAGCTCATACCATTATTTTATGTGTGTGACTTTTTGTAGTTTGTGGCATAGATAGAAACTTAACAACACACAATTTCCTTCTTCTCCATTCCAGCCTTCTGCCCATCTGTCCTCACTGCATATTTTATAAGCACACAAATCAGTATGATTCAAATATCCCTACAAAGACAGCCAATCTTCAAAGACGTCAGTAAGACATGACCTATTGCAAGAAAAAGAAAAAAAGGGGATTGTTTCAAAACAACCCAAAAGTCAACATGGTTTGAAAGAATCCAATTAGCAATACAGTTATAAAGATGCTACACTTGTGAGAAGCTTGATTAACAAAACAATGAAGCCTATTAGAAAAATTTGAGTAAAACATTGCGGTGTTGAAAGCTTATCTTTGATGAGCTGGAAACGCAAAGAAAAATAATCCCGAAGCATTTCCCAGTTTAGAAGCATTTTGTTTATCCTTCACTGCCAGAGTTGGAGCCAACAATTCTGATGGTTTGGATTAGCTCTTAATATTTCTAGTCATTGGGGTATTCAAATCACTGGTGCATTTTTGGCAACAAGCTGTCTCATCTGAGACAAAGGAACGAAGCTTCTCCACACATAAGTCACAGGGCTTCTCTCTCACTTTGACCAGTGGTCTTTAGTCAGAAACAGGCAAAGGGAAGTAGTGAACCCAGGACATCTACACACCAAGGAGATCTGTGCACTACCCTTCAGTCCTCCTTAGTTTTCAGAGTTTCTAATGTGCTCAGCTGTCTGCTGAGTTTTCCAGGCGTAGAGCCAGTTAACCGTTCCTATTAAGCCTCTCGGTCACATTAAACAAAATAAATCTACACTACTGAAGCCGAGGCGGTACAAGAGTGACAGAGAAAGGCAGAGTTAGTGCGGATAAGAGTCTCATGCAGTTTTTAAGGCTGGTCAGAGACAAAAAGAATGTTTTCACATAGAGAACTATTTTAGACTTGAAACAAAGTTCATGCATTCGCTTATTCCTTCACTGTGTAAACCCATTCACTTTACAAACTGCTGTATATAAGATCTATGCCATAGTGAAAATAATGAGAGTTTCAGAATCAGATGAACCTGGATTCAACTCCTGACTGATGATGCTTTTCCTGGGCCCAAGTTTTCACAGCTGTCAACATTAAAATACTAATACTCTGAGAGGAGAGATTTCTAAGGATTTGAGATAATGTATGTACAGAGAGAAATTCACATTCCTACCAGCTTTCTACTGCCTCATCTCAACCATGGGAGATCTCAGCTCCTGACCAAACTTTAGTCAAGGTCCTCTGAGCCCTCTTCTTGTTTTGACCTTGACTTTGGGTTTGGCCTACTGCCCTTGACCGTGGCCTGCTCAATCTAGTTCTGGCACAAATCTCCTAAACCAGTTTACTAAGACTCCCTTGCACCTTGAAAGCTGGTCATGTTGGCCTCCATTAGCAGGGATCCCCTTACCCTTTATGGCTAATCCAGTTCCTCTTAGTAACTTTCCATCCACAGCCCCCCCTCACTCTGCTCACTGGCTATACATCCCCGGTTGTCTTTCCTATAGTTGGAGTTGACTTCACTCTCTCACCCCAGTGAAACGGTCTCAAATGAAGTCTTTCTTACCATTTTAACAAGAGTCAGAATAATTTTTCTTTTATGCCCTTTATCTCTGCATGTCTATTTCTTTTTTTTAATGGTTATATATTTTTGAGACAGAGAGAGACAGAGCATAAGTCAGAGAGTGACAGAGAGAGGGAGACACAGAATCCAAAACAGGCTCCAGGCACTGAGCTGTCAGCACAGAGCCCAACACAGGACTCAAACGTGGGAATGGTGAAATCATGACCTGAGCTGAAGTTGAACGCCTAACCAACTGAGCCACCCAGGCTCCCCCTCTGCACCTCTATTTCTGACCGAATGGGGTCATTACCCATAAAGACAGAAAATGCGGGGGGTGGGGGGTGTCTGGCTGGGTCAGTCTGAAGAGCATGTGACTCTTGATCTCAGGGTCCTGAGTTCGAGCCCCACACTGGGTGCAGGATTACTTAAGTATATAAAACCTTAAGAAAAAAAAGGCAGAAAATGGAACTTGGTGTCCCATAGAGTTAGGACGTGTCACCAGGGCAACCCAGTTGATCCCCCTGAAGCCCAGCCGTCACTAATCTACATGCCACACTGGAAAAACACCCGTCTTCTGAAATGGAAGCACAGGGCTGACTCCACTGAAAGCCATGAAAAAAGTGCAGCTGGCTCCCTCCAGGCCAGAGCCCCCCAGCCTCCCTGCCCCCACGCACCACCCGGGAAAAGCTCACGATAGTCTTTGTCCCTTGCCCTCTCTCTCTCGATTAACTCCTCTGATGAAGCTCACCCATTTTGATTTCTTAGTCCCTCAGACTTTGCTGGCTGACTCACTCACGGCTCCGGCTCCGACAGCAATCCTCTTAAGGACGAGAGCTGACCCTGAGCCTGCTCAGAGCCGCGCTTGCAGTGCCCTGGGGGCTTCTGCTGACAGAATTTTGGAGCTGGCACAGGCCCGGGGTTCATCTGGTTCTGCGTTTCCCTGCTGAGAACAATGAGCCGCGGCCCTTGATAAACGCAGAGTGCCAGGCATCTCCCCTGGGGATTCCAGATCTGGGCTGGGGCCCAGGAATTTGGGTTTTTAAGAAACACTCCAAGGGACTCTTAAATTTAGAGAAGACTGGGAACCATCGGAAGTCTACCATAATCCTGACCATTTTATAGAACAGGAAATGGAGGCCCGTAGAGGGGCGGGGACTCGCACAGGGGCGCTGACGTCAGTCTTAGCGGTTCCGAGTCTAGGTTCGGTTCTGGTCTGTGCCGCCACTGTGCCGATGGCGCCGTTAGTCACTGGCACCTGCGCCAGGAAGCCGGAGGCGAGGACACAGGGAGTCGGGCAGCAGGTTGGCCAGCGGGTGAGGAGTCCCCTGAACCAGCAATCGCCTTCTCATAGTGCCTTTTGTGATGCCAGCAGGCGAGTCTCCCCCATGGTAGGAACGGGACGTGAGCAGGCCAGGGACAGTAGGGCTGCCGCTTGCCTGGGCAGGAATGCCAGCTGTAGCCTCCAGTGACCTTGAATTCGAGGCATGTTGTCCGCGAGGCCCCAGCTTCTTCTTGTGCAAAATAAGGTAACTGGACTAGAGTAGGATCTCAAAGCTTTTCCCAAGAAACAGAGGCCCCGGATGGGCCCAGGAGCCCAGCGGTCCTGGAGTGGGAAAGGGGAAGCAGCAGGGACATAGGACAGCTCCCTCTGGGGTAGGTGCCTCCAACCCACGTCCGGAAGGAACCCCTGCACATTTGGAAAATTACTGCAGGCCCCAACTCTCACCAGGTTACCACCATTTTAATTTTTATTAAACTGTACAATCATGAAGCAATGTATAAACTCCATGGTTAAAGGTACTATACAATTGGGAAAAAGAGAAATCAATTACCCGAAAGGCAGTAAAATTCAGATTTGCAACATTAATTTAATGTGATAGGTAAGTGGATGGTAGCGTCTTGAGTAATGAAATTGCCAATTTGGGGTTAACGGTAGAAAAATGTTAGCTTAGTTGTTGATCCTATAGGGAATCTGTTTGTGTATTGTGAGTTTGAAAATACAACTCCTGAGAACACCTGTTTGCATGCAAAACAGGAGTGTTGATACATCCCTTTGTTTGTAGTTCAGGAAAAACAAACCTGTCATTTAACCAAGGCTCTGTAAGTGAGCAAAGCAGATGTCACTTGAAAACTCTAAAGTTCTCTCTTCATTTGAAGATACCAGTCTGTATTCAGAGGGCAACTAAGCCAATTATTGCTGTGTTCTGGAACAGAACCAGGGCATACTTACTACTAAAATGATTTTTAATTCAATAATTAAAAGTTGATATTGTCAATGGATGAGACTACAGCGCGCAGCCACTGGAAATGTGACATGGACATTATGGGGCAAGTTACTTTTCAGTCTGACATGCCTGTTTCCATGTATCCTCAGAGGACTCAATTCTCCTACTACATTTCTATATTTGGTCTGCTGCAAAAAACCTTAGTGACAGGGCACACCATGAGGTCCACTGAATGTCACTTGGTATAAACTCAAAGATAGATACAGATTGCAGAATAAAAATAAGGAGTCTGGTGATGCATTCCATTCCTCGGTTGTAGTCTATCCAGATGATTCAGAATATGCTTATAGTGACTGTTAAAGATTCCCATCACAATGAAAACAAAAATTTAGATTCTCATAGAGGACATATTTGCAGGTTCTTGGCAAACTGTCCAAGAACTCTGAGGAAGGTGAGATAAGCAGAAGTGAACCTGTATTTGCTTTTAGGAGACTTGGGTTTAAGTCCCGCTCTGTCACTAACTAGCTTTCAGCAGTGGGACAGGTGTTCACATCTCTCGGCATCTGTTTCCTCAACTATAAAATGGTCCTACAAATCCCATTTGCCTCACAGACTCACTCTGAAAGTTGATGAGACCGCATGTTGGAAGGTGCTTGAACAATGCTCATGCTGCTTACAAATGGAAAACACAATCACAGTAGCAGGGGCAAGTGGCTGCAGATTAACCCCCAGACGCTTTAAAAGTCCTAGCCAGTCATTCCTGAGTAGCATGGGACAGATATGAGTATCTCCTGGTCCTCTGGCCCTTCCCGTCAGTGCCACTTCTGAACAACTTACGTGGTGATCATCAGGTTAGTGGGGCTGAAAAGATCCTAGAGGTAATTCATTAGGGCCAGTTCTCTGCTCTCTGCTGCCCTCTGCAGTATGGAAGTTGGTCTTGCAGCAGATAAAGTCTCGGCCTCAAGTGAGGAAACGTGATGGTCCTGGGCACCCGCAGCTCAACATTCCAGCGCCCCCTCTCCCCACCCACCCAGCCTCCTCAGAATCCCACTGCCCGAGGCTTGTCCTGAGTGGCTGCAGACCCCGAGGCCTCCAGGCCTTACATAAGCCCCTCTGTTCATCCCTCAGTCTGTACAATTCCTTCTCCCTCCCTCTTGGTTGTTATGGCTTAGTTAAGATGATACGTTTTAGGGCCCAGAGACTGCATAAAGCTTCCTCCTGTCTGCTGACCTGCAGGGGGAATGATTGCCAGTTACACAGCAGCCACTGAGGTAATGAAGGCACTCTCCGTTGTTCTAATTCCATTGTAATGGCACAGATCTACAGCGATGTCTAATTCTATTTTAATGATTAGTTTTTGCGTTAGTTTTTGAATTCCTTTCAGGACTGTCACGCTAAATAAGCACTGACTTTTTAAAAGTTAGCTTCATTTCTTGTTTGCCACTCACAGCTTCATTACCATGTAGAGTAGAGAAGTGATTTCCAAATGAACCACACAGGGTATGCAGAAGAATCCAGTGGGGTCAGGGGAAAAAAATATTAGAACTTTTATTTTTATGTAGTATATTTAATTTCATCCTTCTTAAATTTTAATTTTGGGCAATGCTTTACAATACATATAATGTATTAATGGACTAGCATGGGTATAGATTTATAAATAGATATTTGCATATCATGGGGGAATGATAATTTCATTTCATTTATTTCTTTTGTTACATTTGTTACATTTATTTATTTTGTTATTTTGCATATACAGTCATAAAAGTTTGGAGGCCTATATTCTAGAAGAGTATTTATCATCCTATTCATCCTGTGTTTCACAATCACTAAGGGAGCTTTTCAAAAATTTTTACTCTGCCCCAACCCCATCCTAGACTCAGTGAACCTGCCTTCAAGAGGGAGGCATGGCATATGTGAAGTTTTAAAAAGTACCTCTTCATGATTCTGAAAACTCTCCTGCCAAAAATCACATTTTCTCCAGAGTGTAAGCTCACCAAGGCAGACTCCGTTGATGTGTCTTATTCACTGTTGTATCTATAGAGCCTAGCACACTGCCTCACATAGATGTTCCATAAACATTTGCTGAAGGAATGAGCGATAAGCAAATGAACTACAATCCAGAGGAGGCCACAGATAACTTCTCCAGGCTTTGTTTTCATCCTTAATGTTTTTACATAATAGTTTTGTGCCTTTGAGGACCCATCATATATAAAACCGAGTAGTTTTAAGTCACTTTAGTAACTATGTATTTAATATGTAAAGTGAAGTATTTTAGCATTGTTTACCATTTAATATTTTCTGTTATAAATTACGGTATGTAAAAAAGTCTTCCTACATACACTTTTATTGTATATGTACTATTATACGTGCAGGGGAGAGTCCTCGAAGTGAGATTTCCAAATCACAGAGTAAGGACATTGTAAAGGTTAAAGGTACTTAGGAAGGGCAAGTTAACATTGATTTCAGGAGGTGGAGACTCTGGCTTAAAGAGGAAGGGCTGACAGGGGTTTTGTGATCCAGCAGAATCTTCTGGAGCTTTGTGGACCAGGAAGTCTGAGTTCTATTGTCTATTTCTACCACTTACTGTCTGTGACACTGAGACTCTCTAAGCTTAAGTTTCTTCACCAATAATGTGACTGTTCACAGCTACGTGACACGGCTGTTGATTCTCTCTCTCTCTCTTTTTTTTTAATGTTTTATTTTATTTCTAGGAGAGAGAGAGTGCGAGAGAGGAGAGGGTCTGAGAGAGAGGGAGTCACAGACTCTGAAACAGGCTCCACGCTCTGAGCTGGCAGTCAGCACAGAGCCCGACGCAGGGCTCAAACCCACGAACCACGAGATCATGACCTAAGCGAAAGTCTGACGCTTCACTGACTAAGCCACCCAGGTGCCCCTGATTCTCTTAACAATATTAGGTGTTGAGAGAAAAGGATTTATATTCGTACTTGAGGTACTTCCAAAGGAACAGAACTCTTAGAGCCTAGGAGGTGCTCCCATGAAAAGATGCCATCCCATCTTTCTCCTATTAAAATTTACTAGGGGCGCCTGGATGGCTCAGTCAGTTAAGTGTCCAACTTCTGCTCAGGTCATGATCTCGCAGTTTGTGAGTTCAAGCCCTGTGTCGCTTCTGATCTGTGTCTCCATCTCTCTGCCTCTCCCCAACTCATGCTCTGTCTGGCTGGCTGGCTGTTTTTCAAAAATAAACATTAAAAATTTTTAAATGAAAATAAAAATAAAGTAAAATGCACTATTTGCCCACAAGGAAGTTTGAATGCTAATTTCCCTCAGCGGGGACCCAGAAATACACAAGTGCAGCCTCTGGCCCCTGAAGACGGTTCAGAGATATTTACAAACCCTGGCCAACAGGCTGCCTCAGAAACACTAAGAGTGTCTCCTCATCTGGGGAAGGTAGGGCTGCTGAACTCTGACAGAAATGATCAAGAGCAATCTGAGCACTCTTTTTCTCTTCATGGCGTGCCAGTAAAACCAGTCGGGCAAGTTCCCACTCTGCCTCCTGCCCTTCTGTTACAGGAGTTCTGAAGTTTGCCACACCGCCAAGCGCTGGCCTTTGGAATTTCTGGTTGGAACCCAGGACCCAAGTCTGCCTCTCATCTTTGGCATAAGGCCATGGTTCTCAAACTTTGGTGTGGATGGGAATGACCTGACATGCTCAATCATATGCAGACTCCCTGCCCCATTCACTAGACATTCCAATTCTGTAGGTCTGGGGTTGGGGAAGGAATCTGCATTTCCTTGGGTGATTCTGAGGTAGATTGAAAACCAGGGTTTGGGAAACACTAACATAGTAGAAATAGCCCTGGGTAGGGAATGAGAAGGCCCCGGGTTTGAGGTGAGATCATTCTATTTATACCGGCATAAATCTCAGAAGCCATTTCACCTCACTGACCCTGTTTCTTCATTTTATTTGTTCTTTCTTTCTTTCTTTCTTTCTTTCTTTCTTTCTTTCTTTCTTTCTTTCTTTTGTTATAGTAGTTTATAGTTTAGCTTTTTGTTACATTAGTTTAGTTATTTTTTATGTTTATTTTTGAGAGAGAGAGAGAGAGAAAGAGAGTGTGAGAAGGGAAGGGCAGAGAGAGAGGGAGACACAGAATCTGAAGCAGGCTCCAGGCTCTGAGCTGTCAGCACAGAGCCCGACACAGGGCTCAAACCAATGACGATGAAATCATGACCTGAACCGATGCTGGACGCTTAACTGATTGAGCCACCCAGGTGCCCCAGTTTATTTAGTTATTTTAGGTGTACAATATAGAGATTTAATAATCCCATACATTCCCCAGTGCTCATCTGTTTCTTCATTTTAAATCTTCATTTTCACAATGGGGAGAGCAATGCTCATTCATCATAAGGCTGGTTACAGAGGGGCTCCTGGCTAGCTTAGTTGGTAGAGCATGTGACTCTTGACCTTGGGGCTATAAATCCGAGCCCCATGTTGGGTGTAGAGATCACTGAAATGTTAAATTTTAAAAAATAAGGCTGCTTACCCAGAAGATCAAATTAAAAACTGTAGACACAGAAAACACCACTGTAACTCAAAGTATACATTTGAGGTCCTATAATTTTGGCTCTTGCTTTTCACACTAAGATAACCATGGACAATACAGAGCTAGTCAATGATGCCTTCAACACAAGTCTCTGCCCTGAGATGAAGACTGTTCTTTGTGCTTGCGTGTTTTGCTGTGACAGGGCAATACTGGCTAGCCTCCTACTGGGCGGTGTCTCTGGATTTTCTGCATGGCATTCCTTGTACTCAGAGTTATGGCTGCTGTGATCAGTCTTGAGATTGCTTTTGCGATACTTGTAACACCTGAGAGCATGCGTGTTCCCTATGTGGCAGACTAATAATCATACTCAACAATGTCATGTATTAGCTCAACAAACAAGAATGTATCTATACCCCATATATTTCCAAGATGGCTAGTCTCCTGATACGAGTGATTTGGGGTAAGCCTACTGATAACGGGCGATCGGCATGTGGTATTTGCCAAGCACTGCTCTGAACATTAAATATATCTCATCTTTATTTCATTCTTTTCAATGGTCTTAAGGTGGTTGTTATCACCATTCTGAACAGAGACTCAGGGAGTCTTGCCCAATATCAGGTAACTCGTAAAACAATCAGACAAGCTTCTAATCCAGGTCTGCCCAACTCTGAAGTGTACGCAGAACATGGATTCTACCTTCAAGGAGATTCTTTTGGAATTAGGGAGACTAGGTAAGTGGCGAACAATATAGAAGAGTGTGTGATTTAGTATTAAATTAGGTGGGGTGGGGTGTTAAATATTGACATGAGAAAAGTAAGCTACAATCACAATGCCAAGCACCTCATGGACTAAGGGATACAAACTGCAGATTATCTGCCCCTCAATTATCAACAGACTTCCAACTACAAAACATTCAAGCCACAAAACACACTTTCACAAAGCCCTCAACTCAACACCTAAATCTAAAGTATTTCTAGCCTGTTTGCCACTTTATACACCAAAGAGGAATTTTCTGGAGGCACATTATTGCAGGTGTAGTTATGTTTGGGATACAAGTGTTATCATTCTACTATTTACATCTTATCTTCAAAATTTCAGAGTTTAAAAAAATGTTTTAAATACCATCACATTAGTCGGACAAACTCCCATTCCTTTTTTGAGCGAGTGGATCATTGTATTTAAACAATGATACCAATTTTAAAAAATGATACCAATTTAACTCAGTGTCCCCTTGAAATTGTTGTAGCAAGGCTTCTTTGTTCCATTTCTAGCTAAGAAAATAATGGAAGGGGCTACATAGAACCAATCCAGGCAAAGCTCAAACCAGAGCCCAGGCCTGTTGACTCCCCGTTAGTCACCTCTGATACCTTCTCAGGCAGGAATAAGCCCACACTTGTTTGCCCAAATGCCAGTAGTTTTGCAGGAAATGCAAGCCAAGTAAGCCTAAAGAGTTTTGGAGGATGGAGGAGAAAAAAGAAAGAAAAGGAGGAGAAGAAATAATGGGGAAAGGACCCATGGAAAAAAGCAGAAGGGGAAGGAGAAACAGGTTATTATTATATTATTAAAGCTTTATGTGCATGGTCATGGATGCATATGTCAACGTCCAGCACTTGCGTTATAAACCTTCCAGATTTGTGATATCGACAATGTAAAACAGCCTTGTGGCAACTTGACTTTTTATGTGATGACTCACTACTTGGCTGGCCATTCTCCCTGCTTTGGAACAACAAGCTGGCCTGTGGTCATGGTGAAGATGAATCTGCTACCTACTGCGGTGAGCTGGCCAAATAAGGTTACCAGCCACTAATAACTAAAATACAGAATTTTATTTAAAACATTAAAATGCAGGAATGCTTTCTATTAGAAATAATGCCTCCGTTAGGGGCACCTGGGTGGCTCAGATGGTTAAGCGTCCAACTTGGGTCAGGTCATGATCTCATGGCTTGTGAGTTCAAGCCCCGCATCTGGCTCTGTGCTGACAGTTCAGAGCCTGCAGCCTGCTTCAGATTCTGTGTCTCCCTCTCTCTCTCTGCATCTCCCCCATCCATGCTCTCTCTCTCTCAAAAATGAATAAACATTAAAAAATTTTTTTAAAATCAATAATGCCTCTATCTAATACAGGCCAAATGCCCAGCAGTTTCCCACCACAAAACTTGATGTTCCAGTGTCCCAACCAGAAGACTTGGCCATACATGGACTAGGTGTGTGACACAAGAAACGACTGTTGTGATTGTTCAGTTGAATCCCATAAAACTGAAAATAAGTGTAATTAATGTGTTTTTTTATGGTAATATGCGCATCCAATTTGATATTATTTATGTGATGAAGATAACTGATAATGTTTTATAGTTAGCCAAAACAATATTTTAGGAGTGAAAAATTCCCCATTTTGCATATCTCCGTGATTGTGGAAATTCCCATTCTACATATGCGGTAACTGATGGATTTTTTTTGTTTGGTTGGTTTTGTTTTGTTGTTTTGTTTTGTTGTGCTGTAACTTTATTTTTTTTTACTGAAGTATATACTTGACACAATGTTACATTAGTTCCTGTGTATAACAGAGTGGTTCCACAAGTCTGCATGTTCTCCTATGCCCACCACAAGTGTAGCCGCCATCTGTCAGCATATGACACTGTTGTACCACTGACTGCACTTCCTCTGCTGTGCCTTTCATCCCCGGACGTATTCATTCCATAGCTAGAAGCCTGTACCTCCCGCTCTCCTTCACCCATTTTACCCATCCCGCTAATCCCCCTCTCCCCTGGCAACCATCAGTTTGTTCTCTGTATTTATGGATCTGTTTCTGCTTTTTGTTTGTTTATTCACTTGTTTTGTTTTGTAGATTCTACATATAAGTGAAATCATATGGTATTTGTCTTTCTCTGACTTATTTCACTTAGCATGATACTCTCTAGCTCCATCCATGTTGTCACAAGTGGCAAGTTCATTATTTTTTGTGGCTGATATCCCATTGGATGTCTATACTATATCTTCTTTATCTATTCATTTGCCTATGGACACTTGGGTTGCTTTCATACCTTGGCAAATGTAAATAATGCTGCCGCAAACATAGGGGTGCATAAATCTTTTTTTGAATTAGCGTTTTTGCTTTCTTTGGGTAAATATCCAGTATTGGAATTACTGGATTGCATGGTAGTTCTATTTTTAATTCTTTGAGGAACCTAAAGACTGTTTCCCAGTGTGTGCATTAATTTATATTTCTACCCACAGTGCATGAGGTCCTATTTTTCTTCACATTCTCGCCAACATTTGTTATTTCTTGTCTTTCTTTTTATTCTTTTCAATGTTTATTTTATTTTTGAGAGAGACAAAATGTGAGTAGGGAAGGGGCACAGAGAGAAGGAGACACAGAATCTGAAGCAGGGTCCAGGCTTGAGCTGTCAGCACAGAGCCTGACATGGGGCTTGAACTCAGAAGCTGTGAGATCATGACCTGAAGTAGGATGCTTAACCAACTGAGCCACCCAAGGGTCCCTATTTCCTGTCTTTTTGATACTGGCCATTCTGATAGGTATAAGATGATGATGATTAGTGATATTTAGGACCTTTTCATGTGTCTGTTGGCCATCTGTATGTCTTCTTTGAGAAAATGTCTCTTTGAGTCCTCTATTTTTTAATTGGATTTGGGTTTTTTTGTTTTGTTTTTGTGTGTGGTTTGGTTTTTTGTTTGTTTTGTTTTGGTGTTTGGTTATTTAAGTTCTTGACATATATTGTGGATTTAAAAATATTTTTTAATGTGTATTTATTTTTTGAGAGAGAGATAGAGTGAGAGAGAGACAGAGAGCACACAGGGGAGGGGTAGAGAAAGAGGGAGACACAGAGACTGAAGCAGGCTCCAGGCTCGGAGCTGTCAGCACAGAGCCCAACGTGGGGCTCCAACTCATGGACCTCGAGATCATGACCTGAGCTGAAGTCAGACGCTTACCTGACTGAACCACCCAGGCGCCCCTGTATTGTAGATTTTAATCTCTTACTGGGTTGCAAATATCTTCTTCCATTTATTAGGTTGCCTTTTTGTTTTATTGATGGCTTACTTCACTGTGCAAAAGCTTTTCATTTTAATATAATCCCAGTAGTTTATTTTTCTTTTGTTTCCCTTGCCTTGGGAGACATATTTAGAAAAATGTTTCTATGCTCCATGTTGAAGAAATTATTGCCCATGTTTTCTTCTAGGGGTTTTATGGTTTCAGGCCTCACATTAAGGTCTTTAATCCATTTTGAAGTTATTTTCGTATATGGTGTAAAAGCAAAGTGGTCCAGTTTCATTTTTTTGCATGTAGCTATCCAGTTTTCCCAGCACTGTGCTCTCCCCACTGTATATTCTTGCCTCCTTTGTTGTAGATTGACCATATGAGTGTGGGTTTATTTCTGGGTTCTCTACGTTGTTGCACTGATCTATGTGTCTTTTTTTTTTTTTAATGTTTATTTATTTTGAGAGAGACAGGGAGAAAGAGACAGAGTGTGAGCAGGGGAGAGGAGACACAGGATCTGAAGTAGGCTCCAGACTCTGAGCCATCAGCACAGAGCCCAATGTGGGGCTCGAACTCACAAACTGTGAGATCATGACCTGAGCTGAAATGGGACACATAACCGACTGAGCCAACCAAGTGCCCCCTCTATGTGTCTTTTTGTGTTGGTACCATAGTGTTTTGATTACTATAGCTCTGAGGTATATCTTGAAATCTGGGATTTTGATGCCTCCAGCTTTGTTCTTCTTTCTCAAAATTACTTTGGCTTAATTGATGTTTTAGTGAGTTCTTGGAGTAGCTACCTTTACATTTCAACCACAGAAATTAATTTATACTGAGAAACCAACCTAAGGATATTTACACCCATGACTAAGCAGTTCTATCATTTCCAGTAGTTTGCATATTTAAAGTAGGTTTGTTCTCTATCTAGTAAGCAAATACAGTCAGATTTGCAAAGTTTAACAAAGGAAATAACCTTGATGGGCAACTCTAATCTGTTACCAAATTCCTTTTAGATTTCTTTAGAAATTTTGGTAAAGGTCAAAGAAAAGTCTGTTGAACACTTTGGGTCTCAAAGATTTTTTGTGGTTTATTTGTTTAACCTTGCCCCTGCTCCTCCACCACTCTCCTCTATGCCTCCCACAGTAGCACCCCATTCCGCCCTTCCATCACTTTTTATCTGGCAAAGCGGTTTTGTTCTGAAACCATGGTGGTAGATGCAATTCGAATACCTCATGGCCCCAATCACAGGGTAAAAGGCTTACCAGAAATACCGTTCGCTATATAGATCCTTCCTACCTTTTGTCTGGTCATATGGAAGCTTCTTAGGAGTTTCATGTTATCTAACAATGTGTTGACAACAAAAGGCAAGAATATAAACACATTCTTGTCTTCTTGCTAACTGCCCGTTAGCAAACACTGATTCTCTTCCCTGCTTATTGAACACATAAACTTATATGGCCCCTTCCTTATTTATGGACTGTGTCAGTATGTTTATTTTCAAACTGATGGAGAGAGGCAGTGCTCTTCTTGGCATCTCAAAGTATGGATTCTTTCACCCAAACATGTAGAATCTTTAATAGACATCTGCAGTTTTCCCCATGGGCAGTTTTCACTCATCATTTTAGGATCCAAGGGGCCGTTTCTTTTCCAATAGCATCTTTTTGAGGCCACCTTGACCTTCTAACAGTTATGTTTTTAAAAATAAATAAAACTATCTAGTTTTACAGTGCCCAAAGTGTGCAGACTACAGATGTGATACTGTTTTCTTTGGTGACTATGCCTGCATTCCCCAAACACGCTGCAAAAATGGCATTCAAGACTGGGCTGATTGGAGTGATGAAAATTTATGTGAATAGAAGACTTTTCCAATCATTGTTCTGGAAAAGTTTTTTTTTTTTTAAATCCTGTTATTCATTACCTTAAGACTTCTCTCAAAAAAAAAAATGACATATGTATCTTATTGGGGAGAGAGGAACCTCCTAATGCATGAATCCGGTGTTATGTAATGGAGAAAAATGATTAGTAGGAATCAGACCCAACCTTTAATGACCTTCAGCCCATTTCTAAACTTGTTTCCAAATTTTAGAATGCAGCTTTCTGTCCTGTGCACCACAGGGTTATTAGGGGATGACACAAAGGTACTCTAGTTTAACTATTTCAACAAAGAAAAGGTATTAATCCTAAGAGTTCTCAAATCAAAATTTGATCTCTGTCTCTTCATTAGCATAGCCTTGGTTCTGATTCAGCTGAAAGCTAGTTTGGCCCAGGACTAGTCTTAAAAGTAGTGGACAACAGCCAGCATGCAGTGACAGCATCCAGAAGGTCGACCAGATGAGAATCATCTGCCCCTCTAAGCCGGCCAAGGCTTACAAATCTTTCTAGTCGTTGCTGAGGTCAAAAGAGCAGACCTAGTTTGACTCTCATGCTACCACACAGCAGGCCACGTCGACCTGACCCAAACTAGTTTCACCTCTTGAAGATGGCTTCCTTATGTGTTCCACGTGACTCTTTGGGGGGTGGGAGGGTGTTATTATAACCAATGAGATTATATAAAACAAGTGATACAGAGCCTAACATAAAAGAGCTGCAAGAATTGTGGGCAATTAAAAAAAATTGTAAGGATATGGTAGATTGCAGTATTGTTAAGTATTTGCTGTCCTGCTCTGAGGGAGTCTATTTCCCCAGTCCTCGTGGCCATCAGACTGGACTATGCACGTGACTTGCTCTGGCTGATGAAATTTGGTTCATGATGTGCTTTGCTTCCTAACAAGTTTTCAGAGCCAGATGGTTATTTGCCCTCTTTTCCCTGTCCTGAGACTAGCAATGTTCTGATTAGATGCCGTTCTTGGAGTACAGTTTAGCCCAGCCACAGGCAAACCACAAACATCAAGTGTGACAGAGAAATCTTTGTAGCAACTAAAATGTTTAGTCATTTGCAACTGTAGCATAATCCTACCCATGATATTGAAGGTGTTACAAGGAAAACCTTTCTTATTAATCTATTGCCACTAACACACCCCAGACCACTGAAAAAATGGACCAAAGAAAAAACTTTTCTCAAGGTTGTTGGAGAGTCTCTGAGTATGGACAAAACAGAATTAACCCTACCCAGCATCTGCTAAAAGCAGCAAGTTGCCCTGGGGAGGCCTGGCCTGGAAACCTATTGCATTTCTTCATTTAGTCCCTTTCCTGTACAGATCTTGGGCAAACACGTGGGAGGATGCTCAGGTAGTAGCATATTCTTCACATGCCCAAGTCAGCCCGTCACTTTGACCTGTTTCTTGTGATGAGGTGAGAAAATCTGTAACTTAAAATCTCATCTACCCAAAGCATGGTCAGTGGACCTGCAACATCAGAATCAGCTGGGAGATCAGAAATGCAAACCCACGGGTCCCACTCTAGCCATTCCACTCGCTCAGAGACATACACAGGACGTTTTTTGAGTAACAGCTTTAAAAGCCAGCAATGACCCCCATCTTCTCACTCTGCAGGGAAGCTAAGGACTCCAGATAGAGGCTGCCCGTCAGTCTGGCACCTGGAGTGACTTTGTAGCAGAGCCCAACCTAACCCACAATAGTCTGGAAACATGTAGTTCTTTGTAATTTTGTAGACCTCTGAGACTGTGGAGTCCCTGTTACTGTAGCAGTGTACTTTAACAAGACTGATACATCCTTTGAAAATAATACAATGTTTAGGGGCACCTGGGTGGCTCAGCTGGTTAAGTGTCCCAACTTCCACTCAGGTCATGATCTCACGGTTCCTGGGTCCGAGCCCCATGTCAGGCTCTGTGCTGACAGCCAGCTCAGAGCCTGGAGCCTACTTCGGATTCTGTAACTCCCTCTCTCTCTCTGACCCTCCCCTGCTCATGCTGTCTCCCTCTCAGAAATAAATTAAGAACATTAAAAATTTTTTTAAATAAAAAATAACACGTTTAAATGTGCAAATACTATCTGTACAAGCATTTCGTTTTTGGTATTTTATAGTGACTTTTAGATATAGTTGTCTAGTACCCTCAAAAGATACTTGCAAATTAATATGGAAATTTAACATTCTTATTGTTGCAAGAAAAAGCTGGTAATTTTTTCATCTGGCCTTAAAGCAGATGACTTTTATTTTAAATGCCATTTGTAAATGTTTACTTCAACATTATGATTGCTAATGTTTTTTTTAATATTTTTTTATTTATTTCTAGGAGAGCGAGCGAGCGAGCGTGAGCAGGGGAGGGTCAGAGAGAGAGGGAGTGACAGACTCTGAAACAGGCTCCAGGCTCTGAGCTGGCAGTCAGCACAGAGCCCGAAGTGGGGCTCAAACCCACGAATCGCAAGATCATGAACTAAGCAAAAGTCGGACGCTTAACCGACTAAGCCACCCAGGCGCCTGATTGCTAATATGTTTTAAGTAGCCTTATATTGAGAGAACTTTTGGGGATGAACTTTTTCAGATGACGTCCTGATTAGGGTACAGGCACAAGTATTGTGTATTAAATTTATTGCAACTATATAGATGTTATTTTTACTGTTATTTCAAAAAGGAAATAGGGGAGGGGGGGAGCACCTGGCTGGCTCAGTTGGTAGAACATGCATCTCTTGATCTTGGGAGTTTTGAGTCTGGGCCCCTTGTTGGATGCAGAGATTTCTTAAAATAGAATCTTAAAAATACATACATAAATGATAGTAAATTTTTTTAAAGAGAAAAAAGTAGCCCTATTAAAGTGTTACTACTTAAATTTAATTAAGATAAGGTGACATTCCTAATACAAACACTACTTTTTTCAGGTTTCTTACAGAATATCCTGTAAGGAAATTAAAAGACTACTTTTCCTTTTTTTTTTGGTAACTTTGGGTTACAACTACAAAATGGAGTTACTCCTCCCTACTTCACAGATTGAGGATTAAATGAGAGAAAATTAAGTGCAGTAATATATTAAAGGCACTTAGTATATACATTTACAAGATAGACAATATTAAGAGAAAACACTCATGCTCAAAGGAATATTTCATTCTCAAATTTACAATTATACCCATTGCATAAACCACTGCAGACCTGAGGACTGCTGAAGAAAAGTTTTAAAACACAGCTTTATATCACCTTTGTTACATTATATGGCCATTTAAAATCTTTAATCAAATTTCATCAAAGATTACCAGCCATTATTACCTGCCATGATTATCTTTCTATGAATAACTTTGCTTTCTGTGTACAAACCAGTGTCAGTGAAATAAAAAAAATAAAACCATATACTAGGCAAAGAACTTTATTAATCTTGTTTCAAACTTTATTCCCAGGCTTCTTCAGCTTAATTAGCTGCAAAGAATGAATTGTGTATAAGCAAAAACTGAAAAGAGCTGCAGTGTCCAAGGGGCTTGGGCTTAAAAATATTAGAGATCTAGATTTTATCAGATCCATGAACAAAATTTTTAAAAAGCAGTCATAATATAAAATAGCAGCTCCCAGTAACTTCTTCAAGTTTTATCTTCTTCAGAAGCTGACTCAATTCAGTTTGCTTCATTCTTGGAAGCTTCATCAAAATTCTCCACAAGATCTAGAAAAAGAAAACGGTAGAAACTCTGAAAAAAGCCAAACCTATCAATCAATGGATTTTAAAAAGAGATTTACCAAGTAACAGCTAAGAGAGAAAACTCCTAACTGCCAAGGGTTTTTCTGATTTTAGAAGAGTTATACCATACCCCCAATATGGTTGAACAACTTTTCTATGCCTTCTCATAAATTTATTGATCTCAAAGTAGGAAATGGGTCATTTGTGATCTACTAGTTATTTATGTGTCAACATACTTTATTATTCAATATTTAAAGTTAGATACCTATACCTACTTGGGATCCCAATCAGAAAAAACCAAGTCTACAAATTTAACTCCTAGTTAAATAACACTGCATTATTTTTTCCATTCTAAAGAAGGAAGGTTCATGTCTGCATTTCCTGTCCTTTACCTTATTACCACCCCCCGCACCCCACCAAGGTACTTTCCTACAGTATAAAGATTTTTTATTCTTCCTCACTAAGATTCTGTAATTTAACCCCAAGTGAAGGTTCCTACCTGGAACTTCATCGTCATCATCCTCTCCGGTAGCAAGTGGTGCCTTTCCATCCACAGCTATGAAAGGGAAATGTATATGTTACACATTTGTTAAGTTTTTAAAAAACATTAACCAAAAAAAGATGAAAGGCCAGGCATTGTTATAACTTACAGACATGATTACAAGAGTGACATTTGGGATTTCATCCCTAAGTACAAGCATTAACATGGTAATCTACAAATGTCTAAAAATGAACCAGAATATTGTTAACAGCCAACAAATCAAATTCCATACCCATCCTTTCAAGCCATCTAGCCCACCACAGGCCCTGAGGTGGTATGAAAACAAGAGAGTGCCCCTAGGGTAGAGGTAGACCCATATACCAAATTATGGTAAGATTTCTTGTGGGAGGCAAATCAAGAGGCAGTTCCTGCAAATGTTTTGTTAATGACATAAGGGAGATACTCGACAAACCTTCACTGAAATGAAAATAAAATGATCAAAACATTAAGTCCCTTTGATTGGTGGTAACCATCCACATTTTACAACACAAGAAAGTGAACTACACTTAGGAGTTGAGACCTCACAGTACTAGCCCTATAAGATTTTCAG
This sequence comes from Crocuta crocuta, assembly GCF_008692635.1. Classification (NCBI taxonomy): domain Eukaryota; kingdom Metazoa; phylum Chordata; class Mammalia; order Carnivora; family Hyaenidae; genus Crocuta; species Crocuta crocuta. The sequence goes on from NW_027529433.1 coordinate 8,763,696, forward strand.
TGGAATACTTCCAAAGCCTAGTTCAGTTCTGAAAGCCCAAGACTTTCTAGAACCTCTTATGTCTCTCAGCAATACCCTCCCCCAAAATATAAATATATATACACACATCTCTCTAGATACATATATATATATACACACACATATATGTATGTATGTAAAAGGTCTAACAGAACACGAAGAAAAACATGGATGACTAAATAACAGACCATGTAATAAGTCTGTGTTGCTTCTACATTCTTCAAAATTTTAATCAGAGGACCACAGCATAAAATAGCTGTGTCTCTTAACGCACTATTTAACTGTAGGATTTTCAGCCCTGAACAAAATCCTTGTATTATAATTAAAAACACCCAAATAGTGCCAGGCCAGTTCTTAAAACTACTGGTGATACCAGTTGTAAACAATTTAATAATTTGTAATATATTTTAATTAATTCTAAACTGTCAGTTATCAAAAATGCCCAAAACTAACATTTTCATCATTTCCAGCTAATTAAGGTAAAAAACATTAAATCTCTGATCCAAGCAAGAAAGTTAGAAAACAACCCACTGAATCAAGTATTAATGATCAATCATAGCATACTAGTTAATTTATGAACACACTAAGAACACTTGCTTAAAAGTAGTGTAAAAATTATTTTTTAGAGGAAAACTGGCATTTCCAAATTTAAAGATACTCGTATCTACTAGAAATCTTAGAAACTGACTGATCCATTAGTAACACTGGGCAAAACCACTACTAGGAAACTTACATTGTTTGGGCAGAGCTTCAGCCAGCCTTCTTAAACTAGTCAGACTGTCTGCACCAAGCTGGTTTAAGATACTGGGTAGCATTTCTGTCAGCTGCTTTGTCTCAGCATGGCCTGTAATGGTGAAAGTGTTCGCCGCCAGGGATGCCTGAACTTTAGGGTTGTTAAAGTGGATCACTGTTCCTTGGTTTGTGAACATTTTCACCTATAAAGAAAAAAAGTTTAATTAGGAACACCCACCAAAAACTCCTTTATTTTTTTTATTAAAAATTTTTTTTAATGTTTTATTTATTTCTGAGAGAGAGAGCACGCGCGCGAGTGAGAGCACGCGCGCGAGTGAGAGCACGCGCGCGAGTGAGAGCACGCGCAGGGGAAGGTCAGAGAGAGAGGGAGGCACAGAATCCACAACAGGCTCCAGGCTCTGAGCTAGCTGTCAGCACAGAGCTTGACGTGGGGCTCGAACCCACAAACCGTGAGATCATGACCTGAGCCGAAGTTGGACACTTATTAACCGACTGAGCCACCCAGGCGCCCCCACCAAAACTCCTTTAAAACCAAACATTCTATTAAGCAAAAGCCACAGTGTGGCTAACTAATCTGCTATTTCTCTGTGAAGTACAGGTGCTATTTTGCTTGGAATGGAGAGTGCAATCTAATCACTTTCAGACTTAGCAATCTCCCTAATGTTCATTAGTGGAGTGAAAAATTCAAGAAATCATTTAATTCATAACCATTAAAACTTTTTCTATCCATATGTTGTTTTAGAAAGAAATGAAATTTGGGGGCGCCTGGGTGGCTCAGGAGGTCGAGCATCCAATTCTTGATTTTGGCTCAGGTTCTCCTGGTTCATGGGATTGAGCCCTGCATCAGGCTCTGCGCTGACAGCACGAAAACTGCTTGGGATTCTCTCTCCCCTTCTCTGCCCCTGATGACGTTCTCTCAAAATAAATACACTTTAAAAAAATAATAGAATTTGACACTTACTTCCTCAATACCAGAAATATTGTTTACCCCTAACTTCTTTAAGGAGAACTGAAGTTTTTTATCATCTGCTGTAGCTGTTCTATGAACCACCTTCTTCTTTCGGCGAGCAGTTCCCTAGAGCGAGAAGACAGCACACATGTATACCGTAACAAACAGAAACAGTTTCTGTCTAAGCAAATTACCCTAAAGTACAAAGTTTTAAGCAGCAAGTAGGCAATGACGGGAGCCAAAAGGGGATAACAAAGCAATTGTCTACAAATCCTTGATAACTTCTAAGCTTCTAATTTTGTCAGATATAAACGATATATAGATATAAAGATATATATCTTTTCAAAGTCCTATCTTTTAGATTATCCACTCTAGAAGAACAGATAAAAAGGTGGCATTATCAACCCAAATTAAGCCTCATTTACAAGCCCCATTGCCAGAACTATTAACCTTTTCTGTTTTTACATTAATTGATGAAAAATCAACGTCCATTAACATTCATAGACAAGACCACACAACACATTCAAATGAGTCTGTACACAGACTTCTATCACACCTAAGAGTAAAATCTGAAGTTCTTATGTTAACCTACAAGGCCTCTACATGATCTGCTCTGCCCCTATTATGCTGTTCTTGACCACATCTCTATCACATACATATTCTCATCTTCAGCCAAATTAACCTCCTCAGAGTTCCTTCAACAGGCCAAAAAGAGCCTCTGCACATGTTGTTCCCTTCTTCCCCTAGATCTGCATTGGCTCCCTCCCTTACTACAGAACTCTGTTCTTCTGTCACCATACCAGTGGCCTTTCCCAACCACCTGATGTAAAAAAGCAACTCCTACAGTCATCATCTTCTATCCAAGTTTATCTTCTTTATAACAATTATTACTGTAAAAAATAAATGTATTTTATTGTCTGTCTCCCCTCACTAGAATGAAACTTCCTTAACACCTTCCATTCTGTTTACTGCTATAAAAAGTTTAAACCTTTTACATGGTATATAAGACTCTTTACGGAAAGGTTAACACCCACCTACCTCAATATACCCCAACCTGCATACCAATTCCTATTTGTCCTTTAAAACCCTGTTCAAACCTCTTTGATGCCTTCCCTACATTCTGCAATTAACCACCCCCAAGCAAAATCATTCCCACCCCTGTATTTCGAAAACACTTCTACTGCACTGTGTATATTACACTATGAGAACAGGTTCTTTAAAAAAAAAAAAAAAAAAAGATGCCTATTTCCCCTGCTACTGTTAAAGCTCCTCAGAGGCCATAAGCTTCTCAATATTCATATTCTCAGGCTTGAGCACAATAAAGTCTTAAATAAATGATAAGTTTAACTGAATAAAATATCAAAGCTACAAAAATACTGGTTAACCAAACCCAAAAAAGCTTATTCTGTTAGTAAGAATAAAATTCTTAGTATTTCTATTAAGAATAGAAATCACTTTGATGTAGTCGTGTAGCTATCCAGTTTCCAAAGAATTGTCTCTAATATCTCTCTGAAAGACGTTCTAAGTAACTACTATAAGACTTTAAAAACCAAAGTGACACACCTTCTATACATTCCACACACTTCACTGCTGTAGAGTTCAATTTTTTACGTGTGTAATTAATTTATTATTAATGCTCTGATCAGATACTCAATAAAGCACTTTATATCATCAGAGTAACAAGAGAAAGATAGCATAGAGGCACATTTTTCAAATTATTTCTTGTGAAACTTGTACTAAAAGAAATGATAGTTAAAAACACCAATATAAGAACATCCAAACACTGACCCACAAAGGCTGTAATGAGTTTTTCTGGGACCTGAAGGCCACACCTTGCTTTTAACAATTGCTAAGAAGGACAAGAAACACCTACTCTCTATTAATGGGCAGGTGCAGATCCTGAAGACTACCAGCTTTCAGGAAAGCAAAGGATCAGGATACATTCATTGTTTGCAAAGTCCAGGAATTTAATAGATGCACATCTCATTATTTAAGTCTAAGTGAAACTTTTGGCTATTTCACAGAATACTCTATTTGAAAGCAAATGTTTAAAGTTGGGAAAAACTAATAGGTAATAAGCTTGTAGTAGGGAAGCTTTACAAGTTTTACCAAGTAAAGACAGGCTCTGTTCGGACAAGCCTTGTTAAAGACTAGGAATGTGCTAACACAATGCAAAATACAACTCAACTAAGTAATCTCTGTCCAAAGCGGTCTTCTGATTTAAGTAAATTACTCAGAAAAAAATCTAAAAATTTCCAAGCTCAATACTCTTGAAGATCAGTTCAAATAGGAAAAAACCTATTAACCAAAACGTACCTAAAAACCTAGCAATCCATCTCATTCTCTCAGTTTTAGCATATTCACAAAGTCAAAATTGAAAGCTATCTGCTTAAATAGTATTTTCAAATTCATAGTCACTGCTCTTAAATTTTGTGATGTTACCTGGAACAAAAGTATCTTCCAAATATCCTAGAAAATATACAACTACTCTGGAATGCATTAAGCTAAGAAAGCATTACAGAAAACTCTTAATGTCCAAGAGACACAAACTTCTTCCTAACAAGTACTTCAAAAGACAGGTGGAACTTGAGTTCAGAGTTAGCTGAATTATGGATGGATGAATGGAAGGAAGGAAGGAGGCAGCAAAGCACTGAACGTATACAACTTAGGGCAAAACAAGTTAAGAGTGCGATGGCCAGCCACAATGATTAACTGAAATGACACATTTTCTTGCTAATTAGGAAACATTTTGTTGTGCTAAAACACTGTAACACTGAAAACATATTTACACACAAGTAATGCTTCTCATGTGGTCTTCCGACCTAGATTCATTTTTTTCTTTTACTCTACAACGCGCACGTCTACTGATACACTCTGTGTATCATTTAACCCCGCCTCCCCCCCCCGCTTTGCGAACTCGATGAAATGTCCTCTACAGACAGTGACAAGCCAACAATAGCAAAAAAGCAAAACCAAAAAAATCCAAACCTGAAAACTTCAAAAGAGAAAAAAAAACCAAAACTATTAAAACTTACTTTCCCACCAATGCGCACTTGTGCTTGCAGTTTGGCGAGTTTCTCCTGGTTCATGATAGTCTCTTTCATCTAGAAAAACAGGAAACCCTCAGCGAGGAAAGGTCTCGTTCTCTCTAGCATTCCACGCTCGTTATTTCCCAAGGCCCGAGCAGAAGAAAAAATGTCCTCAACAGGCCGAGGCCTGAATCCCCAATCCACCCCGCAAAGCTCCCAATTTCACTTTTGGGGGAGCGCAAAAAGCACCCACCTTCCTAAAGCCCCCCTCCACAACTCCCCCCTCCCTACAGGCCCGAAAAAGGGGCTCTAAGCCATGCCTGCTCAGCACCCCCCACCCCCGGCCCTGGCCCGGCCTCGGCCTAGCCAGGGCCTGCCCGNTGGAGGAAGAGACGGCGTCGCCTCGCCCCCAGGGCAGCCGCCCCTGGCTCGACCTCGCCCCCGAGAGTCAGCCTGAGTGGGTGCGCCTGTCCGTCGCATCGCCTTCCTCTCCTCAGCCCTGTCCCTCCCTGTCTCGCTCCTTCCGGGCACTTCCCGCCCCCGTTCCCGTCCTCCTCCCACGCCGGCGTCCAGAGCCTTTTTGTACCTTGTTGGAGCGGAAATGGGACCGCGCGGGGGACTAGGGTTGGCGCTCAGGAGGTCTCGGGTGGACCAGCTGAAACTAGGCGCACACACGCGGGGACGCAAGATGGCAGCTAGAGGGAGGCCGGAAGTGATGCAACGCGGCTTCCTCCAAAAGTCAGGAAACGGACTTCGCTGCGAGCTCAGCGCCTCGCTGCGCAGGCGCGGCCGGAGGCCCCCGCGTTGAAGACGGTCGCGTGGGTCGAATTACTCGTCACAGCGGGCCAGGTAGAGACCTCACGAGGGACTCTGCTGGAGGCACCGCGAGTAGTACTGGGAAAGGCCCTAGAGGAGTCAGAAAGAACGGTTCTTTGCACAGTTAGGGTTGAGTAAGTCGGCCCTGATCCCCAAATTCTTTACAGAAGAAACGGCAGTTCTCATCTGCGGAAACGCTTGCCGCGCCCCGCGTGTGCTCACCTCTTCAGTCGCTCTCGCTTTCTGGATGGTGTAGATTGTAGCAGTCGTCTGAATGTTTTCGAATTAAGCCGTAATAAGCCTTTCACAAGACATTTTGTCCAAACGTTGTCAAAATAAGCTAATTTTGCCTTTTAGGATGAGGAGGTTTGGGTAGGTCGCAGGACCGTGCAGTTTCTGGCTTGAGAGTTCAGAATGTTTCCTGAGCCGCACTCCTCAAAAGCGCTTCAGTAGGTCTGGGGATAGAACCGGGTAATCTGCATGTCAGCAAGCGTAGCAGGTACCACCCGAGAGCCCTGTACTTGATTACCTTATTTCTCGTTTCTTGAACAGACAAAAAGTTGGCTCCTTGATAGTAGTTGGCCGGGATTTTACATTTAGCGATTCTCAGTTGAACAAACTTTGTTTCTAAACTAGGTAATGCAATCAAAGGAGAATTTGTGCCTGGTGTGTTGAGAGAGACTACTTTTCCGGTGTGAGTTAAAGTTTCCCAAACGGTAGGACAAGCTTTTTAAGACAATCTTAACGTCAAACAACTTATATTTAAAATGGCAATTTAAATCAGAATGGTCTCTGGTCAGCCTTTTTGTGGTCTTAGCAATGAAAAGCCTTCTCAGGTTTAAAACTGAGTCCCAGATCTCTAAGAAAAATACAATCTATATAGCAAGGAAACTTGTTTAGGTGCAGATTTCTAATTAAGAGTAATCTTTCTGTTTTTGTATACTTTCCACATGTACGTTTGTGAAAATGTGATGTCCCTAAGAAAGTAGAACAACTGTTTTTACTTGCTTAGGGTAATTGTAACACTTGCACAAGTCTTAAAAAAAAAAAAAAACAATGTTGCTCCTATATGAGACAAGCTTAGTACAGAAAAAGATGTACAATTATTAGGCTATGCAGAGGTCAAAATTACAGTGCAGACATCATTCAGTGCTACGGAAATATTACAAATTATATAGAAATCGCCCCCTTTTTGAAAGTATCTCTTTGTTCAGGAACAGATTCCCCCCCCCTTCTTCCATGTTGCACGAGGGCATTTGATATTTATATAATGTTTTCTGAGCATTTACATAAACTTGATTCTTCCGCCTGTCACCTGAGTTACCCTTTATACACCTGTTTTCCGAGTGTGTCCAAGGTTATTTTTATTTTCCTTTGACTCCCATGTCTGTCTTGTTCTCTTCTAATTTTTAAGACTTGTCTTGGGGCACCTGGGTGACTAAGTCGGCTAAGCATCCAACTTTGGCTCAGGTCATCATCTCATGGTTTGCGAGTTCAAACCCCGCGTCGGTCTCTGTGCTGACAGCTTGGAGCCTGGAGCCTGCTTCAGGTTCTGTGTCTCCTGTCTCTGCCCCCTCTCTGTCTTGTGCTCTGTCTCTCTCTCAAAAATAAATAAACACTAAAAAAAAAAAAAAGACTTGTATCACGTTGAAAATCATGAAAGCTGCCCTAATAGTAAGAAAGGAAAATTTTGAATTTTTGACTTCTGCTGCTACGTTTGCTTGTTTTGTGAATGGTTAGGAAATTCAGACTCTGCTAATATTTATGTACCAGGTTTTAAAAATAGTAACTGAAAAGGATTTAACTCCAAAAAAAGTTACTAAGTTGCTCTTTTAATCAATCATGACAAAAGAATAATTTACAATATCTGGCAAATAAAAATTCCTGGCTCCCACACTTAACTGCTTAGTTTGAACAAACCTATGACTCATTAACTGGAGCATTCAACATGGCCTCTGTCAGTAGAGTAGGCAAGGAAGGGGAAACCTGTTTGCTCTTCTTTGTTTACAGTTTATGGTCTAATCAAAGTCCATGAGTTGTTTTCACCTCTCACCTGGATTTAAGTTAGCTTCAGCAAGAACTAAAATATTTACTTTGTATAATGTTTATTAAGAGTCCATTTTGACCCACAAAAGGTAGTGGAAATCACTGAGAATAAATATTCCCATGCTTCTAGTTGCTTTGTGGCCTTTGACTGATAGCCACAATGGACCTTTTTGTTCATTTGTTTCTAAACCTACTTGAACTTTTCTTATAACACACCCATCTTTGTCAGGTTAATGTCTGCACTTCATGTAGCTTTTGGTTTAAATTTCTCAGGAAAGTCTTCTCTGACACCCTCAACACCATTACGTTACCTCCATCACTGTTATTTTTAGTTGTGGTACTTAATTGAATGCAAAATGGTGGTTTGATAATTTTGTTGAGTTAATGGACAATTGAACTAAAAATCTTAATAACAATTTCTACTAGGTTATTGTTGAGTATTGGCTCTTTAACAGTTGGATCATCAAAGAACTCTTAATGAGTTCTCTTATGAAGTAGGTTCTTCCCACATTCCTTTACATGTTACTGGCTATCTAACTAAAGCTGAGAGAGTCAAGATGTGAAGATTGATACACCTTCATCTTCCCTCCGTCAATTCTACCATCTCTGTATTATCTGAACCTATAAATATTGCTTTCCTTCTTTATGATATACAGGAGAAATATTCCTTCAACTTTTGTGTATTTCATTCAGGACCTTGATTCTTCTGTTACATCCTTCCTATATCTCTTTTCCCCCTTTCAACTAGATCAGTCTCCCTGTACACTAATATGCCTCACTATCATGTATCTCTAAAGAGAAGAAAATGACTCTTTTTGACCTCTGTTCCCCTCCAGCCACAACTTAATTTTTGTGTTCCCTTTTATAGCAAAATCTTTCCAAAGAATTGTATAAACCTCCATCTTGACATATCCAAAAGGTAAATTCCTAGTTCTTCTTTTAGCCTTTAGTTAGCATTTGACACACTTGGCTACTTCCACATTTTTGAAACTTTTTTTTCCTCTAGGCTCCCAGAAACTCTCACTTCCTGATTTCCTCTTACTGGCATCTCAGTCTACTTTGCTTTACCTTATTTCTCTGACATTTATTTATTTATTTATTTATTTATTATTTATTTATTATTTTTTTTATTATTGAGAGACAGAGACAGAGCACGAACGGGGGAGGGACAGAGAAGGAGACACAGAATTCGAAGCAGGCTCCAGGCTCTAAGCTGTCTGCACAGAGCCCAACATGGGGCCCAAACTCATGAACCATGAGATCATGACCTGAGCTGAAGTTGGACGCTGAACCAACTGAGCCACCCAGGTGCCCATTTCTTTGACTTTTAAGTATTAGAGTTGCTTACACTTTAGTCCTATGTTCTTTTCTGCCTACACTCTCCCTAAACATTTTCATCCATTCCAGTGGCTTTAAATGTCATCTTTATTTTGATGAGCCCCAAATTTATAATTCCAACCCTAATTTTTTGATTACCAGACTGAATATTCTTTTTACATTATTGTGGAAAACTTCAAGTACATGAGAGTACAAATAATAAAGTGAATTTCCATAGAAACATTATATAATGTCAACAGTTATTAAAGTAATACATACTTTTTTCCCCTCTGATCTTGAGAATTTTATTTCAGAAATCTTACAAATATAAGGTCTCTCTGGGAGAAAGCTATAGAAAGTTGAGTGCTGGGGAAAGGAGGAGGAGTAGCAGAATTTCACAGTTTCTCAGAGAACACTGGTACAGAAGCAGTTGAGTGAAGATGGTGAGAGAAAAGTGTGCTAAAGTATGCCTAAAAGGGAAAGATTTACCGAAGTTATAGGCATTGTCCAAAGCATTTTTCGTTTTTTTTAAGTTTCTTTCTTTCTTTCCTTTTTTTTTTTTTTTTTGGTAATCTCTATACCCAACATGAGACTAGAACTCATAACCCCAAGATCAAAAGTCCCATGCTCCTGCAACTGAGCCAGCGAGGCGCCACCAAAGCATCTTTTAAAAAATCTCAGTCACCTGATACAGGCTGTACTTGAGACCAGAGTGGAATCAAGGAGGTCAGTTACTTTTTTTAAAAGAAAAGAAAACTTTAAATGTTTAATTCCTGGGGGAAAAAAGCCCACTGGAAATAAGTTGCTTTCAGAATATATATTGACTGTGGTCAGACAAGGATGATAAATGGGTAGGAAGCTCCTGGAGAGTCATGAAAGCAAAGCATGGATGTCTACATTATACACATTTTGCTGGTTGTTTAGCATACGTTTTATTAAACACACTAAAATCTTTTTAAAGGTGTTCACCGCTACGTAATCCTCCCCAATTCTATATTTTCATAAAGTCTTTCAAATTCCTTAAGATAATAAACACTTTATAGAGGCCAGTTTTTCTTTGTGCTTATATGCTGAGAATCCAGTGGAAGCCTTCTTGTGAGTCGGATAAATCAAAGTGAGAATTGTATCTTACTCTGGAGTAGAAGCAAGTGTTGCAGTAACAGTGCGTCAATATGGCTGATGGAGTTTGTTACTACTTTCAGCATTTTGGGATTAAAACTGATGTGGCAAAAAGAGGAAGAGTGACAAACTGGCAAACTTTAGTTGCTTTAGAGAGTTTGTGGAATTGTGATTTATAAAGACAGGAGAGGACTTGGCAGATAAAGAATAGGAACATAGAGAACTTCAAGGAAATGAACATCCTACAGAAAAAAAAATGTACATACTGGTTTATTTGTATATCTTTTAAGTGACTGGAAAATGCCGTCAACAAGATAGTATAAACTTGATGTCCTTTTTAAACAAATATTGTAATTTAATATTTGCTAACTTTGCCAATATCCAACATCCTTGTTTGCTTTTCTTGGGAGTCCGAACATTTTTTTTTTTATGTTTTTTAATGTTTATTTTTGAGAAAGAGAGACAGAGACAGAGTGCAAGCAGGGAAGGGACAGAGAGAGAGGGAGACACAGAATCTGAAGCAGGTTTCAAGCTGTCAGCACAGAGCCCAAACTCAGGAACCCACAAGATGATGACCTGAGCTGAAGCTGGACTCAACCAACTGAGCCACCCAGGCGCCTTGAACTTGTATTCTTGGTTTCGAGAATAAGGGAGTGGTAGGAAGAAGGTAGGTGATGAAGGAGATTGACACTGTGTACATTTTATATCACTTTGGAGCAGCAGAGGTATTACAGGTTAAAGTGGTTCAAACTTTGGCTTAAGAAGAGGATATAGAGAGCCAGAGGATAATTAAGCTCTAAAGGTATACCCTAGAAGGGGATGGAGTTAACGCAAATTTAGGAAGTAAAAGTAAGTCCTTAAACAGTTTGAAGTAGCCTTTGTTGTCTGGTAGAGTGCCAGCAGAGCTTAAATTTTTAATAGAAAAAGTGGTTTTGCCCTTTCTATTTTTGATTACATTTAAGTACCTTTGCAGATGTTTTCTGCAATTTATTGGGGAAAAATTTTTTAAAGATTTTATTTGCTAAAAGAAAGCAACCTGACTGAAGAAGCCAAATCTATAGACATTTAAAAATGTAAACTATGCGATAACTTGGTGACTACCAAATTGTAACTGACTTACCTTCTCGTTTCAGTACTTTATCTTTTCTCCAAGCTCCATTCTGGTGCCAACCAGGACCATTACACACCCCCAAGGGTATTTCATTCCTTTGCTGATGGGCCATCCTGAAGTCTACAACCTTTAGATATACTGTCAGGACACCTACTATTGATTTGTCAGATATATTACACTGCTTATGTATTATGTATTTATTTATTTATAGACAGAATAGAAGTTGTCAGGGTAGAAAATAACTTAAAAGATGAACATATAATTAGTAACTTCATTTGGTTAATAAAACTGTCCATATTTCGAACCTAGAGGACATTTCATTTTGTATATTCCTGTATCATTTATCACTGATATAAAAAAAAAGTGAAAAAATCAGAAATAAAGATTTCATTGTTTGCCTTTGGGTGATAGACTCAATATTTTTAATATATGGTAGGATGATTACCTTTTTTCATTTTTGAAGCTGAACTATTTGCAGGCTTCTCTGCTATATACGTGTTAGCTTTTGTTAAATTATTTAAAAATTTTATTGATATTGTATAGGTAATTGGGATCCTTTTATATGTTTACGAATTGTATGAATCTGCATTCAGTTGCAGTAAATAGATCTGGCTATTTTAAGTATATTATAGGGATTTAGTATAGGGATTTGGTGCTTATAATATTATCTAAAAGGCTGGAAGAGTGGACTTTAGCCTAGGCCATCAGAAATGAGTCCTAGGATAGTAGAGCAGAACTAGACTGCCAAGTGTCCACCCATCCGGTGGATGGAGAATCAAGACCCCAGGACTAGAATTATCAGTGTTGAGAATAGACTACCATAGCTACAGTGTAATCAGGAAGACACTGTAATACCCCACACCCTCAGAGCCAGTGACTAAGCTCTAGAAAGCTGCTGCAGAAAACTCCTGTATTCACTACCATGCTTGCCACCCAAAAAACAAAACAGCAGGAAGAAGGCTTTGGTTTTCCACACTCCACACTTGCATGTACCTAATTGGCAGAAATCATTTACCTCTAGAAGACTTAACTGCAAGGATATCTGGGAAATGTAGTGTTTAACTTTTCAACATTTACAGTACAGAAAGTAAGCTTAAATAAATGGTGAGTACCAGTCGGCCTCATCGATGAATAGAGCACTACTATTATTTCAAATATTTTATGTATGTATTTAACTTCTATATATAATTTTTAAAACATTTATTTTTGAGAAAGAAAGGAAGAGTGTGCAAGTGGGGGAAGGGCAGAGAGAGAGAAGGAGACCCAGAATCCAAATTAGGCTCCAGGCTCTACACTGTCAGCATATTGACTGACATGGGGATTGAACTCAGGAGCTGCATGGGGCGCCTGGGTGGTTCAGTCAGTTAAGCGTCCGGCTTCGGCTCAGGTCATGATCTCGCGGTTTGTGGGTTCGAGTCCCGCATCAGGCTCTGTGCTGACGGCTAGCTCAGAGCTTGGAGCCTGTTTCAGATTCTGTATCTCCCTCTCTCTCTGACCCTCCCCTGCTCATGCTATCTTTGTCTGTCTGTCTGTCTGTCTGTCTGTCTCTCTCTCAGAAATAAGTAAAACATTAAAAAACATTTTTTTAAATTAACTCAGGAACTATGAGATCATAACCTGAGCCCAAAGTAAGACACTTTACTGACCGAGCCACCCAGGGGCTCCTTCCTCAACATTTTTGTATTTCAGGTTTTCCTTTTTGGTGATTTTATTATTAGTTTTAAAAAATAATTTACTTTGGGGAGAGTGCAAGCAGGTGAGAGGCAATGAGAGGGAGACAGGATTGGAAGGGGGCTCTGAACAGACAGGCTGACATCAGTGAGCCTGATGTGGAGCTCGGACCCATAAACCGCAAGATCCTGATAGGAAGTCAGATGCTCAACTGGCTGAGCCACCCACTTGCCCCTTATTGTTATTTTTTTTATTCAGGTAGAGTTGACACACAATGTTACATTAGTTTCAGGTGTACAAGTGATTTGACAAGTTTATATGTTAAGCTCTGTTCACCACAAGTGTAGCTACCATCTGTCTTTTTACATCACTATTACAGTATCATTGACTGTATCCTTTATGCTGTGCCTTTTAACTCCTGTGACTTACTCATTTCATAACTGGAGGCCTGTATCTCCCTCTCCCCTCTACCCATTTTGCCCACCTCCCCTCCTCCTGCCCACTCTCCCCTCTGGCAATCATCATTTTGTTCTCTGTACTTATCGTTCTGATTTTGCTTTTTGTTTGTTTATTCATTTTTTTGAAGATTCCATTTATGAGGGAAATCATATGGAATTTGTCTTCCTCAGTCTGACTTACTTCACTTAGCATCATAGTATAGGTCTATCCATGTCATGATTTCATCCTTTTTATGGCTGTGTAATATTCCATGTATGTATGTATATGTATATATATACCACATTTCCCTTATTCGTTTTTCTTTTGATGGACATTTAGGTTACATCCACTTCTTGGCTATTGTAAATTATACTGCAATAAACATAGAGGTGCATAGAAATTTTCAAGTTAGTGTTACTGTTTTCCCTGGGTAAAAATTCAATAGTGGAATTATTGAATCATATGATATTTCTATTTTTAATTTTTTGAGGAACGTACATACTGTTTTTCCACAGTGGCTGCACCAGTTTGCATTCCTACCTACAGTGCACAAGGGCTCCTTTTTCTCCACATTCTCGCCAACTTTTTTTCTTGTCTTTTTGACAGGACAGGCATGAGATAATATCTTTTTGTGATTCTGATTTGCATTCCCATAATGATGAGTGATGTTGAACATTGTTTCGTGTGTCTGGTGGCCATCTGTATGTCTTCTTTGGGAAAATGTCTGTTCAGGTCCTCTGCCCATTTTTTAATTGGATTGTTGGGGTATTTTGATACTCACTTGTGTAAGTTTCGATAGTAACCCCTTATATGATGTGTCATTGGCTAATATCTTCTCTCATTCGATATAGGCTTTTTGTTCTACTGATAGTTTCCCTTGCAGTGCAAAAGTTTTGTGTGTGTGTATGTTTGTGTGTGTGTGTGTGTGTGTGTGTGTGTGTGTGTAGTCCCAATAGTTTATTTTTGCTTTTGTTTCCCTTGCTTCAGGAGACATCTAGAAAAATGTTGATATGGCCAATGTCAGAGAAATTACTGCCTGTGTTTTCTTCTAGGATTTTTGTGGTTCTAAGACCCATGATCAGGTCTTTAATCCGTTTTGAGCTTGGTATTGGGTATGCTATTAGAAAGTAGGCCAGGGGTGGCTGGGTGGCTCAGTCGGTTAAGTGTCCGACTGCGGCTCAAATCATGATCTCACGGTTTGTGGGTTTGAGCCCCGTGTCAGGCTCTGTGCTGACAGCTAGGTCAGAGCCTGGAGCCTGTTTCAGATTCTGTGTCTCCCTCTTTCTCTGACTCTCCCCTGTTCATGCTGACTCTCTCTCTCAGAAATAAATAAAACATTAAAAAAATGAAAAAAAAAATAGAGAGTAGGCCAGTTTCATTCTTTCACTATAGCTGTCCAGTTTTGGCAGCACCATTTATTGAAAAGACTGTCATTTCCCCATTGTATATTCATACTTCCTTTGTCATAGATTAATTGACTATATTAGTTGACCATTGTAGGTTTATTTCTGGGGTCTCTGTTCTGTTCCAACAATAAATATTTTTTTCTATAAAATATAAATCAGGTGGTAGAGAATAATATTTCTCACATTCCTGTAGTTTTATAGAACTGAAAATTTAAATGTTTTTCTCCCTTATTTTCTTTGAGCATACAGTCTGTTTTGAGCTCAGATCAGCTGAATACATGAAGGGAATGATATTTGCATTAAATCTGTGTTGAAGTATAATCATAATTTGTGCTTTCAAGTATTGTGGTTAAATTTTATTTTTTATTATCATTAAAAAATTGTTTTAATGTTTATTTTTGAGACAGAGTGTGAGCAACATTGGGACAGAGAGAGAGGGAGACATAGAATCTGCAGGCTCCAGGCTCAGGGCTGTTAGTACAGAGCCTGACACAGGCCTCAAACCCACAGACTATGAGATCATGACCTGGGCCGAAGTTGGTCTCTTAACCAACTCAGTCACCCAGGCGTCCCTTTCACTGTTGATTCAAATGAGGATTAGGTGGTTTTGTATACTGATTGTACTGACTAAAACAGAATCATAGCTTCATATTTCCATTATAAGTAGTCTTTTCATACACATTATAAAGATTGAATTGAATGTTCACTTCATCGGTACTTATACTAAAATTGGAATAATACAGAGAAAAGTAGCATGGCCTCTCTGCAAGGATAACATACAAATTTGTGTAGGGTTACATGTTTTCTTTAAGTTGTTAAAAAATTTTTATTTTTATTTATTTATTTTTGAGAGATAGGGTGTGAGTGGGAGATGGGCAGGGGGAAAGGAAGACAGAATCTTAAGCAGGCTCCATGGTCAGTGCAGAGCCCATTGCAGGGCTCGATCTTACAATCATGATATCATGAGCTAGGTGAAATCAAGAGTCAGATGGATACTTAACTGACTGAGCCACTCAGGTGCCTCCCCCCCAAAAAATTTTTTAAAAGACTGAATAGGAATTCTTCACAAAGTATGGTCATTTTTTCCAGTTTCATTTCTACTGCAGCCCTTGGACAAATAGATTTGAACCTGTTTGCTCACCTGTAAAGGTCCTTAAGCTTCATTGTGAGTCACAATCTCCTGGAGATTTGTTTCCACCTCTAGCAATTTGACAGGCTAGAGTAGACACTTACCTTACTTACTAATCAGATTTTAGTGATTTAGGTAGTTCATGGTGGGTAAGTCATTACATAGTGATAAAAATCTACTCCTCCCAATTCTTATCTGCATCTTTTGTAAGAACATCTTTTTGGCTCTAGTAAGTAACACCTTTGTAACATTTGCTAATTTCCTTTTAAAGAAAGTAGACTTGAGGGCGCCTAGGTGGCTCAGTCAGTTAAGTGGCCAACTTGATTTCTGCTCAGGTCATGATTTTGTGGTTCGGGAGTTCAAACCCCATGTCAGACTCTGCTGTTAGCACTGAGCTTGCTTCACATCCTCTGTCGCTGTCTTTCTGCCTCTCCCCTGCTTGCCCCTCCCCTCTCTCTCTCAAAAATAAGCATACATTTAAAAAAAGAGGAAGAAAGTTGCCTTAATCTCAGAGCTTCAGCTGGCAGCATTATCTAGGTAGAATTAAACACATGTTTACTATATGGCAGTTGAAACTAACTTGCGAACTAACTTTTTGGTGGAAATACAGTTTTCCTTTTAGAATAGCCTATCTGAGTAATCAAAATTGATCTATATAAAAATACTAAGTAGCTAGTTCATTGGGTACTTGAGTATGCCAAAAATTGTGAGGAAGGTATGTGAATGAATTTTTGAAGTTTGACATCGAGGTAAGTGACAAGAGACAAGACTACAATGACAAAGCAATTATGAGGGAACCTGGAGGCATGGCTAAGGACCTTGAGTTTTACTATAAAGTGAGTGGAGGTGTCATGAAGATGTAAACAAGAGAAAGTTAGACTTGGAAAGAGCCACAAAAGACAATGCCAGAGTGAAATGAAGAGGCTGGTAAGAGAGAAAGGGGTAGAGGAATTCACAAAAGGTTTAGCTATAAATAATCCAAAGTTGTTCTTCATGGATTTGTCTATTCATTAAATCAATGGAGACCCCTGAAGTGGGTGAGGTTGATCATTCTAAGAGCTTTCAGCTCCATTTAGCTGATAGCTGCAGCTTAGTTATGAACCAAATGGCTAGTTTAAGAATATAAAGCATGACACTTCACCGACTAATACAGAGGTAAAAATTTTAATAAGAAATTTGGAGTATAATAAAATTACTGTTCTCTGGTAATAGGTACCAAAAATATGTACCATTAAAAATCAAAACAGGGGCGCCTGGGTGGCTTAGTCGGTTGAGCGTCCAACTTTCGCTTAGGTCATGATCTCGCAGTTTGTGGGTTCGAGCCCCACATTGGGCTCTGTGCTGACTGCCAGCTCAGAGCCTGGAGCCTGTTTCAGTCTGTGACTCCCTCTCTCTCTGACCCTCCCCTGCTCACGCTTTCTCTCTCTCTCTCCTAGAAATTTAAAAAAAAAAAATCAAAATCAAAACAAAAAGGGGTGCTTGGCTGGCTCAATTGACTGGTAGAGCATGTGACACTTGATCTTGTGGTTGTAAGTTTGAGCCCCATATTGGGTATAGAGATTACTTAAAAATAAAATCTTCAAAAAATATAAAAACCTTCTTCCATGTAATATGGGTGAGATATTTCATACTACTGCCCACTCCCCCAAAATCTGGGTATAAAACTATTGTCAAGTCATGGTTCACACAGAGATTGGGCCAAGAGTGAATGCCAGGTGCTCTAAAACAGTGACCACGTTGGGTCAGGAACCAGATGCCAGACATCTGTCTTCTATCAGTCAGGATCAAAGTCAAGTCCTACCCACTAGATGACTTAACATGTTACATATAACCTATGTATGATTTGCCTAATCACCTGCCCATGAGATTTTAATACCACAGACATGCTCTATGTGTATTTACTATATGCATATTTCTGCTTTATATAAGAAGAGAAAGTGTAAAGCTCACTTTATTTAATGCAGGGTTAAGAACAACAAAATAAAATTTTAGTTAAATTGATAATCAGGGTGTGTGGCAGGCTCAGATGGTAGAGCACGTGACTCTTGATCTCAGGGTTGTAAGTTTGAGCCCTACATTGGGTGTACAGATTACTTAAAATCTTAAAAAGCTGTTAACATTTAACTTGATAACTATTTGCTGCATAACTTTTAATATAGTTTATTTAGAAACTAATGTATGAAGTCAATATACATATTAGCAATTTAGAAGTATATAAAAATAGCAATGTATATAAAAATAGCAATGTAATGAGTTTAAAAAGAAATCATTCAAAATGGTTATTTTTTCCAGGAAGAGAGTAACAATTGAAGAAAATTAAATTTCCTAAGTATTAATTTTTAAGTTTTATTTGATATGAGAAAATGGCTTTTAACTAGGTGCTAGGTGCTTACTCAAATATTGTTGACACTTCTTTTCAGCACTTGGTATAGTGAATGATGGTTGACTAACTTTTGTAGAATTAAATAGTAAAATATAGGCCAGTAAAAAATGTTTTAATGTTTATTTCTTTTTGAGAGAGAGTGAGACAGCATGAGCGGAAGAAGGGCAGAGAGAGAGAGGGAGAGATAGAATCTGAAGCAGGCTCCAGGCTCTGAGCTGTCAGCAGAGAGCCCAGTGTGGGGCTTGAACTCATGAACTGCGAGATCATGACTTGAGCTGAAGTCAGATGCTTAACCAACTGAGCCATCCAGGTGCCCCAAAACATAAGCCATTTTTGTTTTTCACTTTTATTTATTTAAAAAAAATTTTTTATGTTTTATTTATTTCTGAGAGAGAGAGACAACATGAACAGGAGAGGGTCAGAGAGAGAGGGAGACACAGAATCTGAAAGAGGCTCCAGGCTCTGAGCTGTCAGCACAGAACCCGACACGGGCCTCAAACCCACTAACTGTGAGATCATGACCTGGGCCGAAGTCAGATGTTTAAACGACTGAGCCACCCAGGCGCCTCCATTTTTGTTTTATAAATACAAGCTTTTTTTTTTTTTTTTTTTTTTAGTTCCCAAAGCTCAAGTCAAACACTAGCACTGAGGATCAAACAGACAACATCCTCAAAGCAGCCAGTGGCAGCCAACAGCACAGCAAAATGAACCTGAGATGGAGCAATCAAGAGAAAGTCTTCCAATCACAGCCTTGTTCACCATGTAGCGCTGATCTAGCATCCGATTGGTGTATCTTCCAAGTTAATGCTTGTAATGCACACGTGATGCCCAATAAAGCTCAACAAGAAAAATTATATACTAAGAAATAAGATTTTTTTGAGTAGGATGGAGCTTTGAAAGGCCTGGAATCCTTGTAGTCCCATTCTTTGCACACTGCTCCCCCCTCCAAGAGTGAAATTTTGCCTCCCTTGAGGGCACTATCGCTTCCACTGAGAGTGGTGGGTATGCTGACAGGTAGCCTAAAAAGCAACTTTCTCTCCCTCAGATTGAGGTGAACTCTATCTTCCAGTGAAGTTTACTAACTGGTTCTAATGTTTCCATACCAAACAGACTTAATCTCTTTTATAACAGATCCTCAAATATTTGATAACTGAAATTGTATTCCTTCTACAGTGACTAGTTCTCTAAGCTCTTCCTTTCTGAGGCTAAACTTAACCACAGGTTCCTTGAACTGGCATTCATTTGACTCAGTCCCTCTATTGCATCACACATTCTTGAGGGGCAGGCCCTATGTCTTATCTGGTTGCCCTATTTGAGTCTACTCCAGTTTGTTGTTAAAATTAGGTGTGTATCTGAACATAGTATCTGACCCAAAAATCGAGGAAGGTGATCTCTTCCCCTGTTTTGGATGGTATTCATCTATTAGCAGAGTCACCAGGGCAGCCTTGCCTATTGAGTAGTAAACTGAAATCCCTAAGCCTTTCTTCACCTTACTTCACAGTTTCTGCTGATAGGTTGAATTCTTCCTCCATCCAGTTCTAGTTTTCTGAGACCTAAGTGTGATTTTCCTTCACACCTAAGACATTGCCTTCTCTCGGGCTCTTCTAGTTATTCCTTCATGTGGAGACATTTGAAGATCCTTTTTTTTTAATTGTTAATGTTTATTTATTGTTGAGAGACAGAGAGAGACAGAGCATGAGCATGGGAGGGGCTCAGAACGGGGGAGACACAAAATCTGAAGCAGGCTCCAGGCTCTGAGCTGTCAGCATAGAGTCTGACACAGGGCTCGGACTCACAAACCAGGAGATCATGACCTGAGCTGAAGTCAGACACTCAACCAACTGAGCCATCCAGGTGCCTGCCCCTCAAGAACCTGATTTTATTATCTAGTTCATTCATTCATCATATCCATTCATTCATTACTTATACTTGCTTTTCTAAAGATATTTTCGTAAAAATAACAAATGCAAGTCCAGGTGAGGTAAAAAGAATAACTCTCCAGTTCCTAAGTTAATATGAGTACTGAGACTGAGCGCATGAAGTTCACAGCTAAGCTTTGTCCCAAAGAGGCTGTGTTCCTCCTTCATGTATCTCCTGTTGCAGGGAGAGAACAGATAAAAAAAAAGAAAAGGACCATCTGAGGAATTCCTATATGATGACTTTTTCAAAATAAATATACTTGGCAGCTGAGATCTAATCACCTACTGGTGTTAATGTACATTGGAAATTGTAGATGTTAATGGAGTAACAATCTTGTAGAAGTGAAAAATACTGTCCCTTTCAAGCCCATAATACATATTTTATCATTTTGGCCATGTTAACATATGTTAGCAATGTGACATCAAACACTGAGTCAATCAACAGTATAATTTGGGGGCGGGGGAAGACCTTGCTACTGATACTCTATAATGAAGGCTAAAGAGTGTTTCTGACTTGAATTCTTTGGACATTTAGCCCAATTCTCCACTCAGAGAGAATGGACGTGGCTTATGAGAGTTAATTCATACCACTTGGAGGTTGAAACAGTTATAAAGCTGCTTTGGAATGTCCTAAATTGTGCCTAAGAGACCTGTTTTTGACAGATGTGTTCATGTAGTCCAGTCAATTGGCATATGGAATTTTTATGTACAAGCTATGCAAAAGTTTCAACATGTAACATTTATTAGTGCTTCCCCTGGCACAGAGAGACAGATGGTATACACATTACTTACAGAAGCAGGCTTTGCAGTGGCCTTACAAGCCTGACTTTGCTCAGGCTTATAGGTCACTTAACTGCCATCACCCCCACCCCCCGTCGACACACACATGCATGAGAGGTCAAACCCTCCCTCCTCTGACCCTAGAATTTGCTATAGTAGTTCTCTCCCAATTGCTTGACTTAATATTTCCCTTCTTTCCTTTCCCTTCCTTGGCTCAGATCCCCGCCTCCTCTGTCTTTTCAATTCCCTCCAGCTGGTCCATGCTGAGGTAGGGAAGATCACTCCCCCACAGCTGTTCTCAGCCCCCACCCATCCCCAATGTTAGTCTTGGCAGCATCCAGTCCATTTCCCCAACATTAACCCCAAACTCCTCCTGTCTCTAAGTCTCAGCTGCAGTAATGAAATGCCCAGTTGCAAGAGCTGCAGATTAATCTTCTGTCCCAGTTCGTTCGTTCGTTCGTTCATTTGTTCCTTCCTTCCTTCTTTCTTTTATTTTTGAGAGAAAGAGAGTGGGAGCAGGGGAGTGGGGGAGAGAGAGAGAGAAATAAGGAATACCAAGCAGGCTCCCTACTGCCAGCACAGAGCCCAATGCAGGGCTCGAACTCACCAGCCATGAGATCATGACCTGAGCTGAAATGAAGAGTTGGACCCTTAACCAGCTGAGCCATCCAGGTGCCCCAGTATGTATGTTTTTAAAAGGCATATCTATGGAGGTGAAAAACTGAGTCTGAATTCTAATCTTAAGTTGCCCAAAGAAGGAGAGAAATTCAGAAGCTCAGAAGCTACTAATGGTTGCAGTGAAAAAGGAAGTGAGTGGGTTGGAGTGACAGGGTGTTTAACCAGGGAGCCTTTGAAGATAAATTAGCAGGAAACCATAAGAGCTCCAACTCCTTCAACCCTTGTCCCAGAGAGACCCATTTCCCCTCTGCTCCACTTCTTTGGCCTCCATCTAGATCCTCACCCTAGTCTTGTTCTAGCCTTTTTCCTCTTCTTCCCAACCTCATGTTTTAGATGCAGAAGTATAAAGGGAGGGGATCCCCCATTTCTTTATAGTGGTGAGGGGGTGAGGGTGAAAGGTAGAGGAGAGACATAATGAAGTTCTAGACATATCCATTTGCAGGTTGAATAGTGCTATTAGACACTCCTTAACAGAAAGATAGGGCTTACTCAGTAGGCCACAGAGTGTACTAGAAAGAGAACTGGCCCAGGAACCTGAAACCAGTTTTGGCTCTGTCACCCAGCACTGTGGACAGATCACTTAACTCATGTGCTAGCTTTGCAAAGCATCCATTTATACACCTTTCAAGTAGAAATTATGATCTCTGCTCACCTCACAAGACTAGGGGATTTTAGATTATATAAACAAGCAAATAATTCTTTGAAAGACATGAAAATACAGTGTTTAATAAAGGTTGTGTGCACAGATGGTGCCTGACCTATGGTGGTTTGAGTTGTGTAACAGGCCAGGGTACTCACTCTTGCTAGCAGTTGAAACATAATCTGAGAGGAAGCTTTAGCATGGGATAGGGAAACTGAAAATGTAGACTCCATTGGGCAGTGCTCAGATGGAATGTAGATTTTTATTTTAAGACCCTCAAAACGTATCTTTGGAATCTTAGAGTTCCAATGTTACATAATTAACACAGACTCTTCCTGAAGCCACTTATCAGGCCCAGTGGTGAGGCACTGGCTATCTCTTGCTATTTTCATTTTCCACCACTGCTCTCAGAAGATATATCAAAGCTTCTACCCTTAAAGTACACCCCCACAGCAGAAATCCTGATTTAACATCACAGTCATTGGTTTTCTTTTCCTACCTGTGATTTTAAACCCCTTGAAGGCAAGAATTACATCAAATTTGTTTTTATATCTCCAGTGCCTAGCACAATGCCAGGTTAAAATAGGCACAGGTAATGCTTATCGAATAATGGAAAGAACAGCTGCTAGAGAGAGAAACAGAGGTATTTCTACAACAGTAAGTGGAAAAGTCAAGCTTTGACAAAATATTTCCAAAATTCAGTTGGAGGAATAAATGTATAATAGTCTATAAATGTTTTTTAAATGTTTAAAAAAGTTTTTTAATGTTTATTTATATTTGAGAGAGAGAGAGAGAGCAAGTGGGGGAAGTGCAGAGAGAGGAAGACAGGATCTGAAGCAGGCTCCAGGCTCTGAGCTGTCAGCACAGAGCCCAATGCAGGACTTGAACTCATGGACCGTGAGATCATGACCTGAGCTGAAGTCAGATACTTCACTGACTGAGCCACCCAGGTGCCCCTAGAAATGTTTTTTAAATGTTAATAAAGAAGGATTGAAATAACTCTACCAGTTATCAAACCATAGTATAAAATTAGAGAAATCAAACCAGTGTGGTGTGGCCATGAGAATAGATCAATGGAAAGACTAGAAGGTCCAGAAAGAAACACGAAAAAAATTAGTGTATAATGAAGGTGATGCCATAAGTCAATGAGGGAAGGATGCACACATGGTCCCTGACTTAAGATGGTGTGACATAACAATGTTTTCAACATTAGAAGGTGCTAAAGTAATAACATTCCATAGAAACTATACTTTGAATTTTGAATAATGATCTTTTCCTGGCTAGTGGTACATAGTAGCGCACTCTGTTGCATTTAATTTAATAAATTTACATGAGGTACTCAGCACTTTATTATAAAATAGGCTTTGTGTTAGATTATTTCCCCACCTGTAAGTTAATGTAAGTGTTCTGAGCACATTTAAGTTAGGCTAGACTGAGTGAGCTAGGATGTTCTGTAGGTTAGGTATGTGTTCAATGCATTTTTGACTTACGATATTTTCATCTTCTCATGAAACTGTAATTGGGATGTGACCCTACTGGAAGCTGAGGAAAATGTCTGTCATTCAGTACTTGGCTTTAGGAAAAACTGGCTATTCATTTGAAGGAGAGAGTTAACTGTAGAATCCTTTTCCATACCTTACCAACAACATTTCAGATGGATTTAATGTAAAAGGTGAGACATAAAAATTATATATAATAAAGTTTGAGTAAATATTTTAAAAATCCTAGCATGGGGAACATCATTCTAAGAGTGAGCCTGAAGGAAGAAACCATAGATGTGACCATGTACAACCCTAGTGCTGCAGAAACCAGTCAAAAGACAAATTGGAATGAAGTCTTTGCTTATATATGGTAGAAGATGAATGTGCTTGCTAAATAAAGGTCCTAGTAAATCAATAAGAGCCACTCCCCCAAAAGAAGATGGGTAAAGAAAATGAAAAGGCAGGGTGCCTGGGTGGCTCAGTCAGCTAAGCATCTGATTCTCTCTCTCTTTTTTTTTAATGTTTACTTATTTTTGAGAGAGAGACACACACACACAGAGTGCGAGCTGGTGAGGGACAGAGAGAGAGGGAGACAGAGAATCTGAAGCAGGTTCCAGGCTCTGAGCTGTCAGCACAGAGCCTGACGTGAGGCTCGAACCCATGAACCATGAGATCATGACCTGAGCTGGAGTTGGACGCTTAACAAACTGAGTGCCTGACTCTTGATTTTGACTTAGGTGAGGATCTCACGGTTCATGAGTTTGAGCCCAGTGCCTGCTTGGGATTTTCTCCCTCCCTCTCTGCCCCTCCCCCAGTCACACACGTTCTGTCTCTGTCTCTCTCAAAGTGAATAAACTTCAAAAAAAAAAAAAAAAAAAAAGGAAAGAAAATGAAAGGAAAATTTGCAAAGGAAAATAATTTAAATATTTTCTGAATATATGTGTTCAACCTCAACAGCAACTAAGGGCATGCCAATTAAAATAATGAGATTTTTGTTTTACTATTTTAATGGTGAAGACTTTAAAAAGAATACAGTGCTCAATGCTGGCAGGGCTCTGGGGAAGCAGGCATTCTCCTGCGTCAAATGGATTACACACAGTTGGGATTTAGGATAGAGTGCGAGAGAAGGGGGTGGGACAGTCACTGGTGGAGAGAGCACAGTGCCCGAAGAGGTTGGGTATGTCATTAGTCCCACTTGGCCTAGCTGGAGAGTTGGTGAAAGTTCTATTGGGATAGGAAGGTGGACAGAGGAGAGCAAGGGAGAAACAGATCCAAGAAGGCACGAGGAAAGAGAGTTACTTCTGGTATCGTTACAGCTCCACTTCCCTTCGTAAATTCTTCTCTGCTCATGCTTTTGATTTTTACAGAGGATCCCAAGAACCAACTCATTACCCAGCATACATTTATACTGTTTCTTTTAAAAATTGTGTTATTTACTTGGAGAGAGCATCGGGGAGGGGCAGAGAGAGAGGGAGAGAGAATCCCAAGCAGGCCTCAGACTCCAAACTGTCAGCTCAGAGCCCGATAATATGGGGCTCAATCTTACGACTAGAGCCAAAACTAAGAGTTGGATGCTTAACCAACTGAGCCACACAGGTACCCCTAAACATTGTGTTTGTTTTCAACATTTACATCAGGAAGTGTAATGCAGTGATAGAAAGAAGCTGGAACTGACATTTAAGTGTGGTGCAGCACAGCCACCCACTTTGGGCAGGGCAGGGTAACAGTGAGAGCTTCCAATCTCATTTACTAGCTGTGGGATTTCAGGAACATCACTCAATCTCTCTGAATTTATTTCCTATATGTTTGTATTTCTGTAAGTAGGAATACTACTACTTAACTTTACAGTGTTACTGGGAGTAAGTAAAATTATGCATGTAAAATCCTGAGGAATTAGTATGTGCTCAATAAAAGTAGGTTCTCTTCCTTGCTGAGAACAGCAGCAAAGGGATTATTTTACAAGTGCCACCACTCATTTCATATGTGGTCTTTTTCCATCCTAAACAAGCCCTGAGGCCTCACGCTGCCTGAGGGCCCTGCTAACCCTTAATAAAAGGTTTTGGGCAGAAAGAAAGGGGTAAGAAGAAGAGAGAAGGGGAGGGGAGGGGAAGGGAAGGAAGGGAGAAAGAAAGAAAGAGGAAAGGAAGGAAGGAAGGAAGGAAGGAAGGAAGGAAGGAGGGAAGGAAGGAGGGAAGGAAGGAGGGAAGGAAGAAAAGAGCAGGCTGCTTCCTATTTTGTTGTTCTCCAGGCTGAGAGGAAGGCTGTAGCTTCCGGTAAAGTACTGATGGGTTCAGTCCAGCAGGGCCTCCCTCCATCTTCCTGGCTACCCAGGTTGTGGCTTGCATAAAACTGGAGATTATATGACCCCATCTGGTGAGGAAATGGAGAAGGCAGGCAAACAGAAGCCCCAAAGAGCCTTCTAAGTTACTTGAATCAAATTAGAGAGGCAGCCATCTACTAAATGCAAATGACTATTAGAATTTGGGGATTACTTGTGGCCATAATATTAAGAACACAAAACCCACATGTTAAGGCTAAACAGAAAGATCAGGGAGGGAAGCCCATAACCAGCAGGGGACATGGTGGAGGTTTGACGTTCCATCTCACACTGAGACACGTGGCATTAAGTCAAGTGACTCCTGGCATTGCTGTTGATCTTGTTGCTGTTTTCTTTTGAGAGGTACTGTGGTGTGTTTAAAACAAAAAACAAAAAACAAAAAAAACCCCGACCGAGTGGCACTTAGGTGGCTCAGTCAGTTGTATGCCCAACTCTTGATTTCTGCTCAGGTCATGATCCCAGGGTTGTGGGACTGAGCTCCGCGTCAGGCTCTACACTGAGCATGCAGCTTGCTTGAGATTCTCCTTCTTTCCTTCTGCCCCTCTCCCCTGCTCACCCACTTATGCACTCTCTGTCTTAAAAAAAATCGACATCAGAAATGGAAAATCAAGGTCTTAATTACCCCACTGCTATCTTCCTGGTCAGTGGCGCTCAAACTTTAACCTGCCTCAAAATTACCTGGTAGGCTTGTTGGAGGCACAGATCCAAGAGCCTCGCCCTCAAAATTTCTGGTGTAGGACCCCAAGAATGTGCATTTCTAACAAACTCCCAAGCGATGCTGTTGCCACAGAGGCAGATGGGCTCCAAGAAGTGCTGCCCTAGGTGATTTTTAGGGAGGGCGTGGCCCTGTTGCTAGGGGGTCCACCCTGAAGGTGAATTTGTTCCCCCGCCCCTCCTCCCCCCAGACCAGTCTTCTCTAGTTG
Source organism: Crocuta crocuta (assembly GCF_008692635.1). Classification (NCBI taxonomy): domain Eukaryota; kingdom Metazoa; phylum Chordata; class Mammalia; order Carnivora; family Hyaenidae; genus Crocuta; species Crocuta crocuta. The sequence goes on from NW_027529433.1 coordinate 8,790,640, forward strand.
CAAAAAAATAAAAATCATTATCTCAGTTTCTTCTGTTTAAGACAGAAGTTTATCAACTGCAACAGAAATGACAATTTATAATAGGAGCACACTGACATCCAGGAAAGTAATCCCGACACCGGTTGAACTTTAGAAAAATCTGGAAAACTGGACAGGAAGGAAGGAAGGGATCAAGGAATGAAGGCAGCCCGCCCAGGCCTCACACCCAGCTCTTCTGACTTAATTGGTTCAGGGTAAGGTCCTGGCAGGAATGTTACGAGCTCCCCATGTGACTCTAATTTGCAACCAGGTCTAGAACTGCTGGTCTGCATCACTGGTTGTCAAATTTGCCTGCACCTTGGGAGCTCTTGGGAAGTTTTTAAAAAAATACTGATACCTTGTCCCATTTTCAAAGAGTCTGATTTAGAATGGGCTGCAGCTTGGGGAGCCAGAGTTTTTAAATCTCCTCATAGTTTTGATCCTACTATGTCTAATATGCAGATCAGTCTATTCCAGACTTAACAAGTCAGACTGATGGCTGGGTCTTCCTCTCCAGACACTCTCTACCACACGGGTTCTCAAAACATAGTCCCTGGGCCAGCATGAGCCTCACCCGGGGAACTTTTCAGAACTGCAGTCTTCAGGCCACGCCTCGGACCCCCTGAATCAGTAACTGAGTCATAACAAGCAGCAGTCTGTGTTGTAACGAGCCCTCCTGGGGACTTGAATGCACCCTGAAGTTAGAGAAACACTCCTGCGTTATTCTGGCTGTTATTTGAGAGTTCTGATCCTCCTGGAGACCCGCTAGCCTAAGAAGCATGGACTAAAGTCCCTCTGAATGTTGGGCAATACGAAATCCCGTTTCTAGATGAGCAACGCCAAAATTCTTGGTGTGACCAAGTTTTTATATAATCTGTGAAGTTTTTGTTGGCTGGAAACTGAGGGCATCAAGTTGGGAGTGTCAGTAACGGGCTGCAGCTGCAATTTCGGTCAAAATTCTAAGCAAAGAAAAGCTAACAGGAGGCAGGCAGCGTAAAGCAAACATTGATCCCTGTTGTCTGGGATGTGAAATAAGATAATGAAATACGAGGGGAAAAAAGGGAACACAAGTGTCTGTCCCAGAGAACCCAAGAGAGCCCTGGGTTGGCAGTTTTTCCTTGAATGCTAATGCCCTTCAAGAGTCCTCTTTATAGGGACCTGCTTTCTTGCCCAGGAAAAGAGCCTGTGTGTACCGTGTTCAATTCTGAAAGAAAATTTAATTGATCATATCGGAGTCAGGCAGAGGAACCAAACACACAACAGCCTAGCTGAACACGTAATATCAAGCGGTTTGTACAAAGGAGACTTGACCTGCTCGACAAAGGACTCCTTTGCTTACTTCCATAAAACCAATTTATTCTGATTCAATTCATCCCAGGGTTAGATGCTGGGAATAGCAAGGCAGAGATGGCACAGAACCTGCCTTGAAGTGGATCAGACTCTAGCAGGGGAGGGAGGCAAGCAAGTATATTTCTACACTGTGTGTTGATTGCTCTTTGTGAACACGGTGCAGCGGAATTACAGAGAAGGATTAATGTTGGATGGGAGAGAAGGCTTCATGGAAGCAGACACTGGAGCTGGATTTTGGAGGGAAATAGGTGGTTTGGCAGTCAAGGTGGAGAGAGGGTTTTCAGCCTGGGCAGGGTCTGAGGTAGGAGCTGGGGGGAAGCAACCTACTAAGTACTGTTAGTGGGTAAATCGTGAGGTGGGGAGTGACAGGGGATGTGACTGTGACTTGAGCAGGGGTGACAGCTTTTTAGGCCAAGCTTAAGGAACTTGAATTTGATCACACTGATCTGTGGCGGGCAGACTGGCGGGCAGACCTAGCTGATGACAAGAATTACCTGGGGAACTTGGACTAATTCAGCAGGTCTGAGCGGGCCCTGTGATGTGTGCTGCCCAAGGGAGCAGGAAGGGAGAGGCTGAGCAGGAGAAAAGAGGCTCGGGAGAGCAAAGTGGCAAGAGTGTGTGGTACTGGACACGTAATTTGGAGACCAGCCCAGTGGATTGTGGAGGAACAAGGTGTCTTCCCCACTTTTAAAAGCAATGCTTAGATTCTCGAGACTGGCTTTTGTGCACTCTTTATTCAATACTTGTTGCAGAACGTTTGCTGAGAACAAGAATTTTGTTGGTTGCACAACACCAAGAGTTTTGGCGCTGCTCATTGGCGTTACTGCCTTGGGCCAGCAAGAGTGTTACTAATGCCAGTCTGGGTTTGGCAGAAGCCCCACCTAATTTTTTGCGCTTTTTTTTTTTTTTCTCTGTAAGTCAGCTCAAGTGGTAACAATAATGGCAACAAATGAGGCATGGTAAGATTTATGGTTATGGTAGGCACTTATTAATATGGTTTTCCTAAAACTTGATAAAAATGCATGTTTAAATTTACTTTGCCAACAAAATAAGATTGATAGGCATGAATTTCTCTGAGTGAAGACAAGATTGGTCAAGGGTGAACTGTGGGCACAAATAGTGAGTGTCTACTACAAATAAGCAAATCTGTAAAGGAGCTTAAAGTAGAGCAAACCCTTGGGCCAGAAATAATAATTTGCCGGAAATTCTGTTGGGAAGCACTAGCTTTTGAAGCACTTACCTTCATTGCCTTGGAAAAGTCAGCCACAGACTTTCCAGGTGTCTTGTTTGGAACCAAACACCTGGTATTTGAGCTCTCTGACTGCCATAAAAATATGAAACGTGAAAATAGCTTTCCCCCAAATTACTGTTTTATTATGTTGTGAGCTGACTTACATGAAATGAATAACATAAGCTATCATAGATTCTCATCTTGAAACATCGTATGTCATGATGTGGTAGACTATTATTTTCCAAAGTCGGTTGTAATAATATCTCCGTCACACACTTTTTATGGGGTGACTTCGGCACTCTGCCCATTGAGAGTTGGGGTCTATGTTCCTCTTACAAATTAAGTTGTGTTTCCCTCAAAATTCATATGTCAAGGTCCTAATCCTTAGCACCTCAGAATGTGGTCTTATATGGAGATGAAGGCCATTAAGTTAAAGTCATTAGGGCGGGTCTTAATCCAGTATGACTAGTGTCATAAAAGGGGGAAGTTTGGGCACAGGAGCACACAAAGAAGGACAGCAATATGAAGAGACACAGAGAGAAGATGGCCATGTACAAGCCAAGGAGAAAGGCCTAGAACAGATCCTTCTCTTGCAAATTTGAGAGGGAAGCAACCCTGCTGTGTCCAACTTGTGGACATCTACTTTCCAGAACTTGAGACTACACATTTCTGTTGTTTAAGCTCCCTGGTCTGTGGTACTTTGTTATGGTAGCCCTAACAAAGCAATGCAGTTCTCCTAGAATCTGGGGGACTTGTGACTGCTTATGTAACTTCGTAGGCTAGAGTACAGAAGGCACTAAAGCCTCCATTGGGTCTTTCTGGAGACTGGTCAGCTGTGAGGAAGCTCCAGCCACTTGGAAAGATCACATGGTGGTGTTCTAACTGCCAATCCCAGCTGACACCTAGCTGCTAGAGATGTAAATAAGTGCACTTCCAAATGATTCCTGTCCCCAGCCCTGGCTCACCCCAGCTCTCAAATTTTCCTGGCCAAGTCCCTGGATATTGTAGTACAGAGACCTATGAACTCCTCTATGAATTTCTGACTCACAGATGTCATGCGTAGAATAAAAGTTCATTTCAAGCTAATGAATTCTGCGATAATTTGCTCCCAGTAGTTGGCAACATGCCTTTAAAATGATCTTTGTTCACAAAATGTTTTTAGCTTCTATGGCTGGTATTTTCATTGAAACCATTAGGTACCTTGGATTCTAAATGATGGTCACCACTTCTCTTGGCTCTTCGTGACATTAGGCTCAGATATTAGGAACAACAGGTGACCGTGCTGTAAGTCAGTGTAATAGACCACGAATGAATGAGCTTCAGACAACTGAACAGGACAGACGACAGTAAACAGGGACGAGGGTAGGAATTTCAGAACAGCTTCTGAGATGAGGAAGACTGTACTAGCAAGCTTAGTGCAGTTTGCCTGGAGCAGAGGAGGAAACTTTGAATCCCTGAAGGCAGCACTTTACTCATGTGGGGCATAGAACCCAGAAAAAAATAAAGCAAAGCTGCCAGCTTGTCGGGAGGGCAAGAAGTATTGGCTGTTCCAGAAGAAGGAATTGGGAAGCAGATTTTGGCAGCCTGTGAAATCTCAACCAAACCAGGCAGCACTGCCAACCCGGCCACCCACAAGTTACAGGTCTGAATACCTCATAATCAGAGTCAGGAAGGAAGGCGGGGACAATCTGCACTGAGGAGCTGTGTTTATTCAGGATCAAGGTATCCAACATAAGGAAAATGCCGTTATAAATCTGCCCAATTATTTCCTAGCTTCCTCTTCTCAGTTTTTTGCTTTGCCTTTCATTGTTTTTTTTTTTTAATGTTTATTTATTTTCAGAGAGAGAGAGTGTACACATGCATGCTTGTGAGTGGGGTAGGGGTAGAGAAAGAGGGGAAGAGAGAATCCAAAGCAGGCTACGGCTGGCAGCACAGAGCGAGACATGGGACTTGAACTCATGAACCATGAGATCATGAATTGAACCGAAATCAAGAGTCAGATACTTAACCAACTGAGCCACCCAGGCTCCCCAACCTTTCATTATTTTTTGACAAAACTCATTTTGAGCAATCATAAATTTTGTTAGGAACTGGGGAAATTTAAAAAAAAACAGCTTTTTGAGGAATAGTGGACATCCAATATAATGACATATTTAAAGTGTACAGTTTGCTATATAACCATTACCGTAATCACGATAGTGGACATATGCATCATTCCCAAAAGTTTCTTGGTCCTGTTAAGTCCCTGCCTGTGTCTTTTCATGTCCTGCTAAGGGCTGGGACAGTTTTAATCCTCACACTTCAGCCTTGCTTGGGAAGCATATTGCCCCTAGAGGTAATGGCCCCCATGCTTGCTGAAGAAGTCTTCCGGATAAAAAAAAAAAAGAGGTTCTGTACAATGGTGTGTGCATGGGTGTGTGCAGGTGTGGCATGTTATAAGCCCTTTTCTGACTACCCTGGAAAGACCTCATGAGGTTGTGGTTCTGTTACCTGAGAACTTCTGATTATAGTTTCTCTTTCAAGCAGGTGCTTGTCCATACTGATAGGCACTGTGCAGGAGATGCAAGGGATGGATTCCCAGCTCACTACTGCTGTTAAGAAGAGAGAGGAACCACCTCATACCTGTTAGGATGACTACTATGAAGACAAAACAAAACAAAATAACAAGTGTTGGTGAGCATGTGGAAAAATTGGAACGCTTGTGCACTGTTGGTGAAAATATAAAATGGTATAGCTGTTATGGAACGTTCCTTAAAGAATGAAAATCAGAATTACCATGTAATCCAGCAGTTCCACCTCAGAGTATATTCCCAATAGAATCGAGAGACTCAAAGATATATCTGTATACCTATTTCCATAGCAGCATTACTCACAATAGCCAAAATGTGGAAGCAAGCCCTGTGTCCATCCACAGATGAGTGGATAAACAAAATGTGGCACATGCATCCAATGGAATATTATTCAGCCTTTAAAAAGAAGGACATTCTGATATATTCTACAACATGGATGAATCTTGAAGACATGCGAGGTGAAAAAAGCCAGACACAAAAGGACAAATATTATATAATTCTACTTATATGAGATACCTGGAGTAGTGAAATACACAGAGGGAGTAGAATGGTGGTTACCGGGGGCTGGGGGTACAGGAAGAATGGAGGGTGCTGTTTAATGGATATGGAGTCTCAGTTTTGCAAGACAAAAAAAGCTCTGTGGGTGGATGGTCGTAATGGTGACACAACAATGTGAATGTACTTAATGCCACTGAACTGTACTCTTGAAATTGGTTAGGATGGTAAATTTTATGTTTAATGTGTATTTTATCATAATTTTTTAATTCAAAAAATGAGAGGAAAAAAAGAAAATTTTGTGTGGAATTTTTGGCCTGATTGGAAGTTTATGGTGAATTTGCTTTGTATTTTTGTCCTTTTTCGTACTTGAAAACTAATATATGCAACAGGGGACTTCAGCCATATTGGTAATGTTTTCTTTCCTAGATCAAGCAATGGATACTTGGGTGTTTTGTATTTTTAAAAAATATACCTTTTGGGGGCACCTGGATGGCTCAGTCAGTTAAGAATCTGACTCTGTTTAAAAAAAATTGAGGGCTGATGAGGGTGGGGGAGAGGGGAAGGGGGGTGATGGAGGAGGGCACTTGTTGGGATGAGCACTGGGTGTTATATGGAAACCAACTCGATAATAAACTATTTAAGAGGAAAAAATGCCCTTAACTGAAAAAAAATTTTTAAAAATCAAAATAATTTTTTAATGTTTATTTTTGAAGGAGAAAGAGACAGAGTGAGCAGAGGAGGAGCAGAGAGAGAGGGAGACAGAATCCAAAGCAGGCTCCAGGCTGTGAGCTGTCAGCACAGAGCTTGATGTGGGACTCAAACTCACAAACCATGAGATCATGGCCTGACCCTAAGTCAGACGCTCAACCGACTGAGCCACCCAAGTGCCACAAGAATCTGCCTCTTACTTTCAGCTCAGGTCATGATCTCATGGTTCAAGAGTCAGACGCGTAATTGACTGAGCCACCCAGGCGCCCCCTCCTCTCTCTACTTTGAAAGAACCCCCAGTTTTATTTACCTAGAATTTACTTTGGTATATGGGCTAAATGGCTAACTTTCTTTTTCCACTCAAGAAAAACTAATCAAGTTGTTCTATACCATTTACTGACTAATTCCTTCCTTTCCCCTCTAACCCCTAGTGCCACATTTGAGTTATATACTAAGCCCATGTTCACAGTTTATGGCTAGTTTGTGGACATGACAGTTTGCACCATTGCTTTATTCTTATGTGAGATCCCCATTATTTTGATTATTGCAGCTACTTAGTATTATCTGTTAAGGCAAGCTTCAATGCCACTCTTCTTTTCCAAAACTTATTTATTCTTGGGTAGAGTCTGAATGAAGTTTTAAAAAGCCATGATAATTTTTTATTAAGATTGCATTAAACTCATAAATGTATCTAAGAAAAATTAATGTCTTTAAAATAGTCATTATGCCCATCTAACTAATTACAGTTTTTTACAGCAGAGACATTGATTTATCTATATTTGTTTCACACCAGCAAAGCCTTGCTAAACACAGCATGGCAGGAAACCTGTTAAACACTGTATATGGATACAAAGACAGCTACTATATATCTTCTAAAAGAGGTCACCTATAATTTACTCAAGTCAGAACACTATGGATGCCACAGAAGATGCAGAAGAGGGGCCCCTGGATGGCTCAGTTGGTTAAGCATTTGACTCTTGATTTCGCCTCAGGTCATGATCTCACGGTTTTGTGGGTTCGAGCCCCACATCAAGCTCTGAACTGACAGTCTGGAGCCTGCTTGGCATTCTCCCTCCCTCTCTCTCTGCTTGGGATTCTCTCCTCTCTCTCTGCCCCTCCCTCACTCACTTGTGCATGTGTGCTTGCTCTCTCTCAAAAATAAATAAACTTTATTTATTTTGGCATGCGTGCTGCAACAAATTACATTCCCATCAATTGTGCAAAAGGGTTCCTTTCTCTTCACATCCTCACCAGCATTTGTTGTTTCTTGTCTTTTGGATTTTAGTCATTCTGACAGGTTGTGGAGTGATCTCATTGTGGTTTTAATTTGCATTTTCCTAATGATGAGCGATATTGAGCATCTTTTCATGTGCCTGTTGGCCATCTGTATGTATTCTTTGGGAAAGAATACAGGTCTATTCAGGTCCTCTGCCCATTTTTTGATTGATTGTGGCTTTTTTTTTATATTCACTTGTATAAGTTCTTTATTTATTTTGGATATTAACCCCTTATTGAATATATCATTTGTAAATGTCTTCTCCCATTCAGTAGGTTGCCTTTTTGTTTTATTAATGGTTTCCTTCACTGTGCAAAAGCTTTTTATTTTTGTGTAGTCCCAGTAGTTTAATTTTGCTTTTGTTTCCTTTGCTTTTGTTTCCTTTGCCTGTGGAGACATATCTGTAAAAATCTTTCTCCAGCTGATGTCAAAGAAATTACCACCCATGCTTTCTTCTAGGAGTTTTATGGTTTGAGGTTTCACATTTGGTGGTCTTTAATCCATTTTGAGTTTATTTCTGTATAAGAAAGTGGTTTCATTCTTTAGCATTTAGCTGTTCAGTTTTCCCAGCACCATGTGTTGAAGAGAATGTCTATTTCCCATCGTATATTCTAGCCTCTTTTGTCTTAGATTAATTAACTATACAACCGTGAGTTTATTTCTAGGTTCTCTATTCTTTTTTTTTTTTTTTTACAAATAGTTTATTGTCAAATTAGTTTCCGCATAACACCCAGTNGTTCTCTATTCTTTTAATCTAGGTGTCTATTTTTGTGCTAGCACCATGTTTTTGATTACTGCAGCTTTGTACTATATCTTGAAATCTAGGATTATGATACTACCAGCTTTGTTCTTCTTTCTCAATATTGTTTTGGCTATTTGGGGTCTTCTGTGGTTCCATACAAATTTTAGTATTGTTCTAGTTCTGAGAAAAATGTTGGTGTTTTGCATTAAATTTGAAGATGTCTTTGGGTAGGATGGATGTTACTGGTTCTTCCAATCCATGAGCATGGCATATCTTTCTATTTATTTGTGTCATCTTCAATTACTTTAATCATCATGTTATAGTTTTTGGATTATAGGTCTTTCACTTCTGTGTTTAAGTTTATTCCTAGCTAATTTTTTTTGGTACAATTGTAACTTTAAAAAATTATTATTTTTTATTAAACATTTTTTAAATGTTAATTTTTGAAAGAGACAGAATGCGAGAGGGGAAGGGGCAGAAAGAGAAGGAGACACAGAATCCAAAGCAGGCTCCAGGTTCTGAGCTGTCAGCACAGAGCCCAATGTGGGGCTTGAACTCATGAACAGCAAGATCATGACCTGAGCTGAAGTTGGATGCTTAACTTTTGAGCCACCCAGGTGCCCCTAAAAATATTATTTTAATTTTAATTTTTAGAGGGAAAGAGTGCAAGTAGGGGATGGGCAGAGGAAGGGAATCTTAAGCAGGCTCCGCGCTCAGCAGGGAACCCCACGTGGGGTTTTTTAAGACTTTAAGATCATGACCTGAGCCAAAATCAAGAGTCAGATGCTTACCTGACTGAGCCACCCAGGCACCCCGGTTTTTGGTACAATTGTCAATGGGATTGTTTCCTTAATTTCTCTTTCTGCTGCTTCATTATTAGTATGTACAAATGCAATGGATTTCTGTATATTAATTTTGTATCTTGCAACTTTCCTGAATTCATGTATTAGTTCTAATAGNTTTTACTTCTTCCTTATCAATTTGGATGCCTTTCATTTCTTTTTCTTACCTGACTGCTCTGACTAGGACTTCCAGTTACAGACCTAATTTTTAGGGATTGCAAATGATTCCACTTTAAAGATAGAGAGTAAAACATTTAACTCTTGAGCATTTAGAATGTTTCCAAATTTTTCCCTTTAAAAAATCACTGCAACAAACATTATTGTACACAAATCTTTGTTTATATTTCTGGTTATTTTCTTAGGTTGGAGTCCTAGAATGATTGATTCAGAGAGCATGGGCACTTAGGATACACCTGCCAAATTGTTTGCTAGAAGGTTTGTACCGATACACTTTACATAGGAAGTGTATGATTGAGTTCCAACCATTAAACCCATCGTGTTCATGTACTTTGCTAATCTAATAGAGGAAAATGGCATTTCACCTTTTTCCAATTCACGTGGCTTTTATTACTAGTGATCATTATTTTTTTTTTACTCTTCTATAAATTTTGGGTTCAGGTCCTTTCTCAGTTTTTTTCTCCTCTAAAAGGCTAGCCAACCAAAGCTTTCCAGCAAAGGCAATTTGCTCACACGCTTCTCTAGTGGAAAATATTAAGACCTACCTTCTGCACAGGGGCCTATGTTTGTATTCCAGACCATGATATCAGGTGAAGGGTTGCTCCTGAGGGTGGATACAGAAATGTTTTGGTATGTTTGCATATGTAGAGCAGAGGGGTGATAGTTTAGTCTTGGTTTAAGCCTGGACACCAAGCAATAGAGTGTATGTGTGTGCATGTACGTGTGCATGTGTGCATGTATGTGTGTGATAGATAAGGGTGGTCACTATGCGTTTTAAACACACACAAAAAATTGCAATGAATGACAAGGCTTTTTCATGGTTTTATAAAAGATCCTTTTTATTTTCAATGTGTCTAGATAGGTACACCCCTAAAATCACCTTAGAGAGCCCTATTCTTCCTAAGCAGAAAGATTTCTTTTCATAGAGAGCCCCTGGGTGAATTACAAATAAAAAATAAATGAATAAATAAATAAATAAATAAAAGCATTCTTTCTAGATATGGTAATATTGTTTTTAATTCTTATATTAGCATTAAAAATAATAAGTCTATTTCCAAGAAATTAATTTACTAAACAATGTAAGTAAACATGAGAAGATTACAGAGTTACAAACATGTACACTTTTTTTTAAGGTTTATTTATTTTTGAGAGAGAGAGACAGAAGAAGAGAGAGAGAGAGTTCAAGTGGGGGCGTCAGAGACAGAGAGAGAGGGAGAGACAGAAACCAAAGGAGACTCCAGGCTCTGAGCTGTCAGCACAGAACTGAACACCCACGAACTGCAAGATCATGACCTCAGGCAAAGTCAGCCGCTTAACTGACTGAGCCACCCAGGCGCTCCTGTGAACATGTACCCTTGAGAGTGTTGTATTGAAAACAACTCCCCAAAGGAGGAGTCCTCTCTGGAATGGAAATGTGTGTATTTTGCAGCTAAATTCCTGATAAAAACATCTTTTGAACTTTTCATTTGGGGACACAAAATTTAAATGTGTCACTGCAAAGCCATTGAGACCAGAGCTAAATAAGTCTCTGTGCTGGTGTGTTTGGGGGCAGGAGGGCCAGTCCAGGTTAACTGCGGTAATGAAAATCCCTGAGTCAATGTAAATAATCTTGCTGTTATAAAACACAGATTTAGACCTTTGCTGACATTCTGAATTCTTGAGGATTTCTGAATCTTGCTCAGACCGTGAAATGCTTGTTTAAGAAACTGTTGTGCAAGCATAGACTGCTTAGTATGACCCAGAAGGCCACTAAAATATCTCCTTTACAAAGGACTCTAACTTCTTACACTGTATCTCCCATTTGAAACTGGATTATGACATTTTATCATATGTTTTTTGTTAAAATGTACCTACTCTTGGGAGAGGTACCATCTACTGTTAACCAGTAATACCTTACCTTGAATTTATTTTTAGACTACCTTACTAGCCCCGAAGAAGATTTAGGGGGTGGAAAGAGTCTGGCCCATGGAGTCCTATGTTGGGAGAGGCTTCTGGAACTGGGACATGAAGATAGAGGGCTCCACTCTACCTTCGCGGCCTCTGTCACAAATTCATGCTAACCATCCACGGCTGTTTCCTCAGCCATCAGTGGGAGGTACCCACTTCATTAATTGTGACCTTGACATTAGCTCAGTGGCCTGTATGAACTAACCCTCATGGCAGGAATATTAAACCACTAGAGAATGCTGAAGTGGAGGGACCTGGACAGCTAGAGAAACATTTCAAGGTCATCTAGGGCCTCCAAGCCTTTAAGACAGGTAAGAAGGCTGGGGCGCCTGGGTGGCTTAGTCGGTTAAGCGTCCGACTTTCGCTGAGGTCATGATCTCGCGGTTCGTGGGTTCGAGCCCCGCATTGGGCTCTGTGATGACAGCTAGTTCAGAGCCTAGAGCCTGTTTCAGTCTGTGACTCCCTCTCTCTCTGACCCTCCCCTGCTCATCCTGTCTCTCTCTCTCTCCTAGAAGTAAATAAAACATTAAAAAAAAAAAAAGACACGTAAGAAGGCAGAAAAGGCATATAAAGTTATGTGTGTGCGCACGTGCGCTAGTGCATCAGGGGGAAATATTCACAATTTTGTCTGGAACTAATTCTGGTGGAGGTTTAACTCTTTGTTTGTTTTAACTCTTTTTAAAATTGAAGATAATGTGCAGAATGTGAGTCTGAAAGTCTCAAAATTGGGGCACCTGGATGGCTCAGTCAGTTAAGCATCCGTCTCTTAATTTCGGTTCAGGTCATGATCTCACAGTTCATGGGTTCAAGCCCCTCATTAGGCTCTGTGCCAACAGTGAAGAGCCTGCTTAGGATTCTCCATCTTGCTCACTCTGTTCCTCCCCTACAAAATAAATAAATAAACTTAAAAAAAAAAAAGAAATCTTAAAAAAGAGAAAATCTCAAAATTGTGAGCAAGTTGAGGTTACAAATCCAGAAGGGTGAGGAAAGACTCTTGTTATCACTTCAATAATGTGTGTGCTTTCTTAGGACAACGGGGTTCCTTTGAAGGTTTCTGGGGTGAAATAGGTGTAGGAAAATGATAAGTCTTTATTGAGTGCCCACGGCATGCATGGTGTTTTAAAGAGCTAGGTGCATGGAGGTTCGAAAAGAAAAGGAGAAAAATAACCCAATGTTCATTGGCAGATGAATGGATAAACAAAATGTGTATATATAGAAAGGAATATTATTCAGCCTTAAAAAGGAATGATGTTCGGATACATACGTTCTGATATGGATGAACCCTGAAGATACTGTAAGTGAAATAAGCCCGTCATAAAGGACAAATGTTGTATTTTTCTATTTTATGAGGCAGCCAGAATACTCAAGTTAATAGACACAGAAAGTGGAATAGTGGTTGCTAGGGGCTGGGGTTCCGGTGGGGAGGAATGGAGTTACTGTCTAATGGGTACAGAGTTTCCGTTTGTGATGATGGAAAAGTTCTGGAAAGGGATAGTCCGACTGTTGCCTCAACGTGAATGTACTTAATGCCTCTGAACTGTACAGTTAAGGTGGTAAATTTTTACTACTGTATTGTGCCACTGATGTGATGTTTGTGTATATATTCACGTTATACATTACTTAATCCATATAAGGCTCTGAGCCTATTCACAAGAAAAAAAGTTAAAAAGGAAAAATAAAGTGGTAACTTTTATGCTATGTATAGTTTAACACACACGGGAAAACAAGAAAGATCAACAAGCAAACAAGGAATAGAGAGCCCTTTGGCATCCAGACGTTTGAGATTCCAAAAAGGGAAATTCCTACAGCCACAGGGAAGGGCAGTGCAAAGTGCAAGAGTGGCTCCCAGGGCGTCGCTCAGCTTTGGCTGAGGGACCCAGAACGCACTTGTCATTGGTCCTAACAATTACCCATCTACCTGGCTCCCCTATGAGACCCCCCTCCCACCACGGACTCCAGTTTTATTCTTTCTCTCCAGAACCCAGAGTGCTAGGCACAAAGTGGTATCTCAGTACAGGTTTGCGGAATGACTTCGAGAAGAGACGCAGCCCCAGGTGTCCGCCGAGTTGGCAAGCACCTTCGTATTCACATTCCTGGCCAAACTCCTGGGATGCTCTGGGGCAGAGTCGGCAGGAGTCCAAGATCCCAACGGGGGAGTTTAGTCCCCCAGGTCTCTGCTAGCCTTCACCCACCAGAGGAGGCCCCGGGATCTTACCGAGCCCTCAGTGAGGGGGCCGAGGGCGAGGCGCCGAGACTGCGCCCCGCGCCCGGCCCCCCTCTCCGTAGTGGAAGGGCCCGCCGCTTCCTCGATTCCTGCGGCCGCACCACCCCAATAACCGCTCCCTGCGGGGCGCGGGGGAGGGGGCTCGTGAGCGCCGAAACCGTCCCAGGGAAAGCACCAGAAACCTGCGGTTCAGGGAAAGGCCTCTGCTGCTGCTCGGCCGTCCCAGAGAAGGACACGTGGGGCCCCAAGAAACAAAAACCCTGGCAGTCCGACGCCCAGTGGGAGGGAAGCCCGGCGCCCACTAGCCACACTCGGAACACTCCCGCGGCTTCCCCAGCTCCGCATCCGGGCCTGCGCGGCGGGCAGCAGGGCGCGGCGCCGCCGCCAGAGGGCAGCCCTACCCCACGTGGGCACCGCGCGGCCAGACGGGCGCCCGGAGGGCTCAGCGTGCACGCGAGCGGGGCACCCGGGAGGGAGTTCGCCGCGTCGCCCCCAGCCCGCCTCCCAGAATAGTTTCTCGTCCCTTGTGCCAGCTTGAGAGCGTCGTGGTGGCTATTTCCCAGCCGGGGCTGAGAGCTGGGAGCATGTGTGGGAGGGAGGCTCGGGGG
>NW_027529433.1:8804861-8807433 GCF_008692635.1 Crocuta crocuta
GGGGGAGGGAGGCTGGGGGGTAGGGGAGGAGGGGGGACTGGGGGCACCTCGAGGGACATGAAACGCACTCTGGGAATTTCACGAGCGCGGAGCTAAAGCCGCGTACACAAGTGTAGCTTAACTAAAGCAAACAAAGCAAGTGACACGTCCAAATGTGGGGCTCGAGTAACGCTCACCCAGATCTCTGTGAACATTGTCCCCGCAGCGTTCCTCCTGGGTTGATCTTCCGCTCTGACCTTCCCTAAATCCTAACACTCATCTCTGAGCGGCCAGAAGATAATTTGCCACGTTTTTCAAACGTTTCCAGGGAAGATCCCTTTAACCCTTTGAGGAGGGAGCTTTGGACAAAGTTCCAAACGGAACGCAAAGTCCATCTCTGCGTCCTCCTTGGCCAGACAAGTTCAGGGTGGTGGAATGGGGGCTGTTAACTGATAGTCTAAAGTAACTAATGGTCTGCGAACAAATTCCTCCCCTCCGTTTTATCTTTAGATACTTCGCCTCACACCAATCCTCAGTCTAGTGAAAATAATGGTGTTTATTTAGGTATTGACTGGGTACTTATAAAACTTAAACTTCCTAATGTAAAAGTGAACTCCTTGGTAAGGACTCCTGGCTACATCAACAAATCAATGTGATGCCTGATTAATAGTGCTGATTAATGTTGGCTCAGGTTAATGCTGAGCCCATTACAATAATTAAATGGTTCAGCTATTTCTCAAGCGAGAGTCAATGAAGAATAATTTATTTAGAATTTGAGGCGTTCTCATAGATCTTTGAAAGATCTATGATGGACTTTATGGGTCATTTGTAAGTGTAACTGCTGGGTAGCTCTCTCCATGGCAACAAAAACTCGATTTTAAAATAAGTCTTCGGTAGGGGGACAGTTTATTTTTGAGACTCTGTGATGGATAAGGGGAGTAGTAAAACGTTGGGAAACGTGAAAAACCTGGTGGATAAAATGATATAGACAAAGGCAGCTGATGATTGTTTCTACAGAAAGCCACTGATTTGATTTTTGATTCTTAGTTTTTGTCAAGTGGTTATTTTAATCAGAAAGCTATTAATTTGGAGGCAGGTAACCGCTTTGAAATAGAAGTGTTTTTTAGAAAATGCAAAAATCGAAAAGGTATGGCTATGTGAGTGTGAATTCTACAAGCTCTTGGGATTTTTACACCAGCCACGATCATTTGAGTTGATGGCAAAGATGGGAATACTCAAAATAATATTATATTTGAGTTAGTTCCACTACCTTGTGACCTGAAAAGGAAAACTGGATTGAACAGAACTTGAATCTTATTTTAAAATATTATTTCGTTTCTTTTTCACCAGTGTCTATTAAAAATATTTAGATTTTCCAAAAACATTTCTAAAGCTGGCTTGAGAGTTTTAATTAACGTAGTTCCTATTAAGCCCGAGTTAAGGTATGTGTATATGTTGGAGTTATTTATTTTGAGATTACTGTGAAGTGTGGATTAAAATGTCTCCCTTACTCAGAGCTATAGAGTCCCTTACCCATTATGAAAGAACTTTTTTGAGCTGTTCCTAGGTGCAGGATTTTTTTTTTACAATGTATTTTGGTTTTCACTAACATTTTCTATTTCTTTTCTGCATTCAGTGATTACTTTCTTTATTCCCACGAAATGTGTCAGATCCTCTCATTAGAGTGGCTTAGTTTAGCTGTCAAGTTTCTAGGGCATTCAATTGCAGATAAGTGACTATAACACCAGCCTAACCACATTTTTATTAACAGATGGCGGAAAACAAACGTCTTTGGAGAAGAACCGAAGGCGACAGGTTGAAAGGTCAGTAAACAATTATTATTGTGCTTAAACTGGGGGGTTTCTCTACAGATCCGATGGGGGAGCCGCTGGCCCAATGTGGGGGAGATGGAGCAACCCAAGAGATCTCAGAACCATTCCCCCAGGGACCACCTCGGACGACGTGGGGGAGGGGCGTTACCTCCGGGCTGGACGTCTCCTACAGGCCATCTGAGTGGTCAAACTGTCGCGTCACGGGAGTGCTTGTGAGGTTAGGGTTGAGGGCTCAGTGAAGGGAAGGAGCCTGGGAATCCTAACTCGTGCAGCGAGCTGCCCTAGGTCCAGAGCACCGCGGGCCAGCGCGTAATTCGGGTCCCAACCCCTTTGACAAGGCGTACTAAAGAGTGGTGGGGTCCCCTCTCCTCCCCCTATCTTCTCAGTTGCTGCTCCCCTCTACGGGTAAACTTTCTCTCCGGAGCTGGGCTGATTTCCTAGGCTTTCTTTCCCTTCCCTCGGTAGCTCTCTGACGTGCACACCATGTGACAGGCCTCCTGCTATAAGCCGAGGAAAGGTCCGCCCTCTCCTGGACTCAGCCCTCGCCTCGCCGAGCTCGGTCCCTAGACTCTCACTCGTCCCGCACNCCGGGCCTCGCCACCCCCTCCTCCCTGGTCGTGCGAGGGCCGCTCCTCAAGGGGAAGGTCAAGTTCCCCCCCCCCGCCGGGACGGGTGCGCGCGGCGCCCAGCGAGCGCAGAGACCGTGCGGCTCTCGCGGCGGCACAGGAGTTACAAAGTCTCGGCGCAAAAAGCCTCCGCGG
>NW_027529433.1:8807552-8816260 GCF_008692635.1 Crocuta crocuta
TGCCTCCTGTGTCTCCTCGTCCGCCGCCCTGGGGACTCTGCACCAAGGGACTGCCCTGTCCAGTGTGGAGAACTTTACTGCTAGGATTTCAAATTGTTAATAACGCTATGTTAGCGCGCTTGGGAAAGAGAAGGTAGGAATCCCGGCTGCTTTTTTTTTCTCCCCATCTTTGCTGGTTGGGTGTTTGGTACGCTTCTCCCGGCGCGGCCCCTCCCGACCTCGCACCCCCGTTTTCGCCGCTTGGGACTCTCGACAAGACTGAGTTTGGCAGCAGCGGGGGCGCGCTTTTTGGCTCTGCAGGTCCCTCTATTTATGCAAAGTCGCCCTCGGTTGCAGGCCCCGACCGGGGGTGCGGAGGAAGAGGGTACTGGTGGGGGCTCTCTCTTGGCCTAGGCACAAGGGGCTTCCTTGACTTGTGGGAAATGTGGTGGTGGTAGTGGAGTTTTAAAATCTAAGCCTTTTTGAGGTCTAGAGATTCTCAGGTCCAGGCGTTAAAAATATCAGTAATGTTCAAAAGAATGATACACAAATAGTAAAGGTCCTGAAGAGTGCCAGCGAAGCAATAGTTTTTATTTTGAGGACACTTGTCTGGTGTACTTTTTCATGAAAAAGGAAAAAATGATTAACATGTTTACACAAGGAGAAAAAAGTCAAAATTATCATTTCTTATTTTAACCTGTGTTTTGTATCATAATAGACTTGCGGAATTTTTATTTTGTACTTACTGCGTATTCTTTACAAGGAGTATTGTAAATTTTACTGGCAATTATTATTGTACTATTCTAATGTAAGATTTTTACACTTTTTCAGAAATAAAATGCTTAATTTTCAAAGAAAATCCACCAAAAGTTGGCTTCAGTCGTCCCCTTCTTAGTTTCTTTTCTGTTAAGAAAATTTCTATGGGAGTTAAACAGGAACCCAATATAGAATAGGACATTTTATTTTCAAAGAGAATTAAACAAAAGCGTCATGCCATGATTTTTCAGTTATACTTTCTAGGTCAAAGCCATTGCAAGAAACCAGAAACTACTTCTAAATGGTTACAAATTGAAGTTACTTTAGTATACGTTTTCAAATCTCATTCTATTCCATTTTGAAGAGCATTGAGGCTATTTAAAGTTAACACTAGTTAACCTAGGTAATTTTTATGGGACTTTTAATTTTATTTGTGAGCTTCCCACTTCATTTGATTTCCACTCGCTTTTGAGCACAATATTGTATTTATCTGTAAAAACTGCAACGCAACATATTGTAATGAAAGCAACAGAAGCAAATAGGCAATTTTTGGTTTAAAAATCTTATAGAATGATCAACACTCAAACAGCTTTGAAGTCCTGAATAATATTTACATCTATAAAATAAATTGTATTTGAAAGCTCTAGTTCTCTTGACAGAAGGGATTCCACGAATTGAATAAAGAAGTTTTTATTCTAAAAAGCAAACTTAACAGTAGAATTCTAATTTGAGTAATTTAAGGTATGTAAGAGAAATCTTCAATTTTAGGGTAGTGTACACTTTAAGAATAAAAATGAAAATGTATCAGGTGTTTATTGAAATGTTTATACAATTTTCATGATTTAGGCTATCAGTTTTCAAATTTTAAGTGTTTTCATTAACTACTTATTGCAGGCAATTTCTAGTTCTTTGAAAAAAATGTGAGTCTCTAGTTTTATGACTATAGAAGTTATTGTGGGCTCCAAATATAACCAAAGCATATGTAGTATGTCATTTAAATGCTCAATATTAGTAAGTTGCAGGGGAGGTTAACTATGTTTATTAAATTATTTTTCAGAAAATACCTGAGGATATATACCTAACCAGTCAAGTTAACAAAGACTGGCTCATAATAGGCCAATATTTTTGCAGTGACATTGACTCTTGATGTCCTGTCCTCTGACTCCTTTGTAGGGAGGAAAAAACAGACTCTCACAGCTTCAAAAACTGAGTTCTGGGTTTTTTTCCCCCATCAAATATTTGGAATAGATTAAATAAGAGTTTAAACGTACCCTCGAAGTTTACCACTAAGTGTATAGATACAGATTGAAACATTAGACCAAAATCTTATATGCAAAAGTTACGTTTACCCTAGCACGGCTAAAGAGAACGGAGACTTTGGAGCCGAGAACGTCCAGATGTCACAGCTGCCCGGGGTGGAGAGGAGTTAGCAGGCGGAACCCGAACGGCACAGGCACCGCTCGCCTGCCTCGCAGCCTTCTGTAAGTCACAGATCTGAAACTTAGAGCTGAGAGTCATTATGAGGAGAGAGTGAAGGAACAAGGCCCTGGGTATTGATAGTATTTGCATGAGACTTGGACGCCCTGAACGCAGGGAATCCCAGCTAATCCTGCTGTCTGTTCAAATTCCCGCATCTTTAAAAAGAGCCAGGACGGACTCTCCCCTCCATCCCCTCCACCCCGCAACCCCCTCCCAGGTTGTCCGTGCTTTTAAGAGAATGGCGAGAAGGCACTGTGCAGTCCGGCGCTGGCCTCCTTTGGGGTCTGGAGGTGGGGCCCCGCATCACCCGCGCCAGCTAGAGAGACCGCAAGCCCGAGGAAAAAGTAAGCGCAACCGGCCTGCTCCCTCTCGCGTTTTGCCTCAGCACCCTCCGGGTTTGGGGGTCCGCGGTAGGCGTTGCTGGCCGGACGGTGGACGAGACCGTGGGGAGCCAAGGCGGCGAGCCAGGCAGGGAGCGAGCGGTGGCGGACTACCGGGCGGCCGGGAACGCGGGGCTCGCCCAGTTGGCTGAGCGGGCGAGCAGGTGCTGGAACAAAGGCCGCGGGGCTGCCCGGCTACCGAGGCCTTTGATGGGCAAGGACGTCTCCTCCCGGGGCTCCTCATTCGCATGCAAATCCAGCTCTGGTCCTCTTTTCTTTGAAGGCAAACAGAAGGATGTTTGTGTGTTTGTAAGGACGAAGCTTGCTTGAACAAGCCTTCCTCAATAGGCTGGGTCTCGAAAAATAAACCAGTTGGACAAACATTGGCCACCAGCTCTCCTCCTCCCAACTACAAAGTGTGGATTTGCTACAACTCATTAACCCGACGCTTTTCTCCCCTTCGCCTTGTGTCTCTGCTCATCAAACGCCCCCGTAGAGCCTGGAGACAAATGACCGAAGCGCAGTCGGGAGGGAATTGCAGTTAATAGGGAGAGGGATATATTGGGGCTAATGGCTCAGGCAGCTCCCGGAGAAGGACCACACAAAAAGGAGCCTCTCCATTCAGGGCTCTGTTGTGCTGCAGAGATTTAATCTGCAGCTAGATTTAGCCAAATGTTATCTATTGCCGGGGTAATGAAGCCCTTATGGATTGAATTGCTCCTTGTACCACACATGATGTCATGACCTTAGATCGTTTCTTGGTTGATTTCTTTTTTCTCTCTTGGGTAATTATTTTATTTCTTTAAAATAAGAAGCCAGCGCTTCTGCTCAACATGTTTCCTCTCCGTCCCCATCCTGTGCATTTATTTAAGAGCCACTTCCTTTCCTCTAATTAAAAGAAAAGAAAAAGAAACTGGGTAGGGGAAGGAAAAATGATGAGACCCTTTCCCATTTTCTCTCACTGAGGCATCTGGACGCTTGCTCAGCTCCCCTTCCCTGTCCCCTACTCAGTGGGCCTTTCCTGCCCAAAGTTTCTGCTGGTGGAACTGGATTTGGAGTATATTTACTATCAAAATTCTTACAGTGAATGTAATAAGCATCCATCTGGGGAAAAGCTTCTGCCTTTCAGAGTTTTTTTTTTTTCCTTGAAAGCTCACCATTTCTTCCTGTCCTCTGTCCTCTGAGAGGGCTGGGGGAGGTGTTTTTTTCTGATGGAAGGTGATTATTTTGATGGACTACCAGCCCGTGTCATTTATTAAAGGCTGTCTGAGGCCAGCGGCTCTGCCTGTTTTGTTTCTCTCTCTGGCCCTGGTGGCTCTGATTTCCTTGCTTGATGGAAGACCAAGCTTGGAGCAGCTAACTGTGTTATTATAAGTGCTATAGATGGGTAGGGATCAGATCTTAGTACCCAGAGCCAGGAATTAAGGACTCTAGTTTAGTTTAAAAATTTTCTGCTGGCTACACATTTTGCTCACACTTATTTTTATGACTGACTGAGAAAAGTCGTGCGGGGACAACTTTAAGTTCCTATCTCCATCCAGCTCAATCCAAATCAGAAATCTGCACAGCAGTCAGTCTGGTCCCTCTGGGCTCCTCCAGGGGGATAACCACAGGACACATGGGCGTGCCAGGGGTCCTCTGCCCCCCTGTAGAACTGAACCAGACCGGGAGCTGGGCTGGGAAGCAGAGGACAAGTAAAGTGGGCCTGGCTTTGTCAGCATCCATTCCTGTCTCTCCCCGTTTCCTGGTGTTGCAGCTGGGACACACACACACACACACACACACACACACACACACACACACGCTCATTGCCCATCAGCTGCCACTTGCCTCCCTTCTCCCCTATGATTTTGTAATTAGGCATATGCTTTTTGTTGGTAAATGTGTTTGATGTCACGGCCAGTGAAATGTGGACTGTTTATAGGGCCACGAATGTAAATGTGTAAATATGTTTAGTGTAAAATCTGGCCCTTCGACTTTAGCAATAAATACTCTGCCAATTTGGATACGATTACATTTGACAGAAAGATGGAGAATCTGATCATGACCAGCTGCTCATGGCTCTTTGGGACTTGTACTTTCCCAACTGAATTCACTTTTCAGATAATTTCTTTGCATGTCACATCCCTCTAATCACAGCTTTCTCTTGACATGAACAGCTTGCGCTCTTTTTATTGTCGACCGCTCTGGCATGCGGGGAAACTTCCTGGTTCATTCCTCCTGCTTCTTTACTAGGAAAACACTATTCAGTAACAAGTAAACACAAACAGAAAATAACTGATTATTATCATCGATCCCCTTTTTGAGGTCTGAGCCTCCAGGTGTGATAAGATGGCTCGCAATAGAAATGAGATAAACCCTATGAGTTCCTGACCCACACTTGTACTTTCCTTCTCTTTATCATCATCATCCTGTCTTAAAAGCTGTTTTGAGCTATTTTAAGTTTTAAAAACTAACATTTTAGGAAGTACACTATACATACAGAAAAGTGCACAAATCTCCGTGACTTTTCAAAGGTGAACACACCCTTGCCACCAGCATCAGATCAAGCAGCAGATGCTTCCAGTTTCCTACGAACCACCCAGTTCTTCCAGTCACTACCCTCCCCACACAGTAGCTTTTAAAAAGGATTCTTATTAACATTCCTCTCAACCACACTGAAATAGTGAGGACAAGAATTGTTACTGATCCCATTTCCAAATAAAGATGTTAAGATTGAAAAGATATGAAATGACTTGCCCAAGGTCACAGCTACCAGGACTTCAGTATTTAAACCCCATTTTATGTCCTTCACATCACACTGCCACTTGGTGGCTGGCACTGTGATTTATTAAACACCCACTGTGGCAGGGCAATTGCCTTAGAGGTCACTGTGCAGAAGAACCATTTGTTTCTTATTCACTTTTTGCTTCCTTGCTAGATCCTCCTCCCTGCTTCCTCTACTCCACTTCATATAAATACATTTGCAATCTCTGGTCAGTTATTTCAGATATGTCAGCTTCCTCTACCTAGTGCCACACAATACCCCTCTAACATCACTCTTCCAATCTTTTGTGCATCAGCAATCTCCTTTAAAATATCACACACACACACACACACACACACACACACGTCATCTTTTCATCTTTGTACTATTTGCCCATTTCCTCTTCCTTTCTCCCTAATTTTTAATGGTTGAAATCTGCCACACTGACAGAAATTTTGCTAAGCAAGTCTTTATAACCAGATTGAAGGTTCTATTATCTCCAAGTGGAAAAAGGAAGAATATGTAAGAGTCAGATCAACTGATTTAACATTTAATGTGAAAGAAAATCACTTTTCATAAAATGTACCCACTCTTCTCTGTCCAGACACACTCTTGAAGATTTTTCTGTTTTTAAACAGCTGTGTATGATGTGGACTAAGTGGGTCCTTTTAGCTCTTGCACAATTAATCCACTGCATTGGAGCCTACTGAGGGACAATCCCACCTGGAACTCAGCACTGCGTGGTCAGGGGTTTTCCTAAAATGCTTTTGGGGGTAGGAAATTCTAGACCACCTGCCGGAATCACATCTTTTTCTTGATGTGAAAGCATCCTTGCCCATTGCCACCAGAAGCATTATTTTATTAGAGCCTAGTCTCCTCAGGCAGTTGCTGGGGCCAGTGCTTTGTCCCCTATGAGAACATCCAAGCTGGAGTCAGTGCAAGGATTGTACCTGACTAACCACGAGCTGCAGACTGCAGAGGAAAGTGTATATAGTTATCTTTTCAAGGAACAGTGCTTAATGCAAGGTAACATTGATCTTCTAGAGAAAGAGGGGTTTTGTAAAACACCCAGAAACATTTTTTCTTTTAGATTTTATGCTGTAAAAGGCAACAAAACCCCATTTCAGGAAGAAAAGCAGCCAGTTAATATCAGAAACTATATTTAGAGAACCTGGAAAGTTCTGATTCTGTATTTGAAATCAGGAGACAGTCTGGGAGGTTATTTTTCTACTGTTGTTTTTTAAGAATTACTTGATTTTTCAATGGGGTGTTTCCCTGTATTTAGGATCTTACAGTTAAAAGAGAATCTATCTAATGCATTAAGAAGAATGCAAACTATATATGGAATGTGTTCATAGGCTCAGTGCGTCTGTTGAGTACCAGCGGAGCTTCTGGGCAGGCCCAAGGTGGTGGATCAGAGGCCCTGGGGCCTTGCCTGGCCCTCTCTGTCCCAGAGGGAGTCAGGCACAAATTGAGGGTTCTCTCTTATTTGCAACTACTGATTAATAACAGACTAGTAAAGACAAAGCAGTGGCACATATTAGTTATGGCTGAAAGCAGAAGGCTCTGTGCACACTTGCGTAGGAATTCCCATTCATGTAAGTAAAAGGCAGAGATTTTCAGCAATAAAAGGACACAACACATTTCCTGAAATGTCAACAATGAAGTATAATTATGAATGAAAAACAACTTGGTCCTCTATTTCTGTTTTTTACCATTTTAATGCAAAGCTTCATGTTTATGAAAATGACCATAAGATCATGTTTTTAATGATTGGCTCTGGAGAGGGGGGAAAAAGGAAGCACAAACCAAAAACTTCTCCAAAGCCCACAACAGAATAAATAAGACTAATTTGAAATTAAATGTTAGATCAGTTTTTACACTCATTTGTAGTTTTGGGGAGCTTGGGGATAGGTTGTGAGACAAATAAGACACTTTATTGGAACCTATTTTGGAGAACATAAAACCTATACAAATGTATAGGAGTGATGATTCCTCTCTGACTTTTTCCCTACATTTCTTCCTGGAAATAAAAAGTGAGACTTCTAAACTTTGGAGGAGAACCAAGTTCTTAAATTAGTGAAGAGAAATCTTTGGCTATATATAAAAATCCCTCTTTCTTCAATTTATGAAATAAATTGTTACCTAACCCTTTCTGGAAATAATGAGAAGAGATAGGCTTGTGTTTTCTCTTACTTCAGCCAGTTGTGTATTTGCACAGATGACTTTCTCCTTCCTTCTAAAATAAACAAAGCAGTAGTGCTTTAAATCCACTCTTCTAGTCTCTTGCTCCATGTCTTTTCTCTAGTTGCTTATCTACTGATCATCTCTTTAACCTCTAGGCTTTGGTAAAGTGGGATTAGTCTGCATTATTTATTGAGCACCTGCTTCATTGCAAATCCCTTTATTCCCACTTTAAATGAAAGAATTCCCGCCACCACGTTGCCTCTGATAACATTAGCATGCACTCATGGAACCAGGGGAGGAGGCCAGTTCAGCAGGAAAACAGCGAGGTGGAGGGAAGAGTAAGGAAGATAATGTTTCCAGTTTTTTCATTTAACATACCTCTTTCAAACTGGTAAATGAAAGAGAGGTTGTCTGCTTATTGACAGTGTCTTCCTAGTTTGGCAGTTTATCCACAAAACACCTAAAGCATTTTAAGTGCCTATGTGGTTTGGAGAGAACTCAGTACCAAACTCCTCCTTGCAGATAACTATAAATTTGAGTTTCCTCCTAAGTTTTTAAGGCTTTTTATTAATAGACCATCTAGTCGTGGTACCCCTAGCCACTACTACTTCTCTGTCAAGTATTGAAAGGAAGGAGGTGCACATCAAAAAATGCTCGCTCGTACTACTGTGAACTGAGATTGTGACCTACATGGAATGAGTTTATGTTCACAGATTTTGTGAAGAGTTAAATAGAGGCACAGTGAAAAACCCTCGGACACTTTTTTCACAGGCTTAAACATTTTATTGCAAATCAAAGAAAATTTCAAAAATAAAGCACAGTCTATTTTTCTTGTATTCTTTTACAAACTTTAAGATAAATATTTTTCACTTGCAGAAACTTGTAGACACGTCAATATGCAAACTCAGCCGGGTTCTGCACCATTGGGGGTACATAGGCACCCCAGAGTTTTTCCGTATTCAGTTCAAGCATTAACCTCACCTTTAAGTTGTCATCACCGAGAAACTGGGAGGGCAAGTCAGCAAGCTTAGGTCTTGTTTTCTTCTTCAAAAGTAACCAGGGGTAGAGAGGATAAAAATAAAATGCTGAGGCACTCTGTGTTCTGTTTTCCTATGTCAGGAATTTAATATTTCTTTGCTTTCCTCCTCTTTCCCTCCATCTCCCCCCTCCCCCATAGCTGG
>NW_027529433.1:8816304-8816982 GCF_008692635.1 Crocuta crocuta
ATTTTAGGCAGTTGGTGGGTGCGAGTTGTTATTGTAACTCTATTCTGTAACTAAAGCTCTGGCATGTAATAAATCTCTCCCCAGAGACTTTTGGATCTTTGATTTGAAAAATCGGATTCCTTTTGTGGAAACAGTTGACAGGAACCTAAAAGGATTAGTTGCATTCCACATAGGATAATTTTTACTGGCAACATTTTGAACCGATTTGGTCTCTTTCAGACCTTAAACAATGTCCAGAGAAACGATCTAACGAGACTTGTATTGTTTTCCTTTGCTTGTGAATCCGTTTGCTGCTTGTGCCAACGTCTCGATACGGTTTTGACGGGGTTTTGCTCCCGAACTGTGCACCGAATTAATTTTTAATCGCCCTTTCTACTTGGTGTGTTACCTCCTTCGGCCAGGGGCGCGGCAGTGTTTTCCCAACGTCAGCCGTTGAAATGAAGCTGGAGCCGGTGGTGTGTCTCCCGGTGGCGCCGCGTCTGGGAGGGGCGCAGAGACCCGTCGTCGATCGCACGGGGCCGCGCGTCCGTCGCGTCGCGGTCAGGCCCGCGGTGGCCGGCGGCTCAGGCGCCCGGACGGAGCCGCCGTCGGTGCAGCAGCGCGCACTCCCAAACCGGCACCGTCTAACAGCCCCTGGGGCCCTCTGTCCACCGGGACGCGACGCTGAAATCCGGAGGG
>NW_027529433.1:8817499-8872152 GCF_008692635.1 Crocuta crocuta
AGTCTCCTTTTTCGCGCTCTTTTCTTTCCGGAGAGAATAAGCGACGACCCAGCCGAGATTGGCAGCATTGAGCATCTTCCTAACCCAAGTCTGTCTTCCTTCCATTTATCAACCCACCTTTCTAATTAGACTAATTAGGAGCGCTCTGGGGTGTCGCTAGGCCCAGGGACTGAAACGCTTAGAGGTTATGAAAAGAACCCTGAATGGCCATGCTGGGGGCCAGGCGGGAGCCTCTGCGACCCATTCAGCACAGAGTAACAGTGGCTACATTTATCCCCGGCCATTGAAAAGAGGCTCGATTAAAACGTTTGGGAACTAATGCCACCCTGCATCCCCTCTCTAATTAGAGAAGCCCGGGGTGATGGCGAGAACGCCCGGGACCCCGCAGACTCAAGTCCCGCACGCCACTGCTTTCCGCCCTTTCAGCGCAGCCCATTTCCTTCCCGGAGACAAAAGTCCGCCACCTCCCCACCTGTTGCCGGGGCTGCGTTCCCACCCGTCCCCAGTGCCGTCGCGCGCGTCCCACGCTGAAGGCTCGGCCGACTGCGCTAGAATGCGCAGCACGACGGAGAAAAGTTGGGGGCAGTCAAGTGGAAAGAGGCTCCTACTTCCCTCCCCCACGGCTTGAAAAGCACCCCTGGGCTTTCGGCATGCTCCGTATTTTCCTCCTCATCTGTCTCTCCTTATTTTCTCACATTGCCTGTGAATAGCTTGGTCTTAACGTCTCCCCACCCTGTTTTTAAACACGAAGTTTCCGAGTCGCGCATCTGGGAACGGCGGTCTCAGCTGCCCTCCCGATCCGCTATGCTGGCCGCACACTTTACTGTAGGAGTTCTTCACTTGCATAAATGATTTGCACTTGTTTGTCACCAGTCTTTTTTTTTTTTTTACAGAAATATATAGTGAGCACCTAGTATGTGCCTAGAGAGATTCTTACCCTACTTTTCAGCCTTCTTTCTGCCCTCTTAGCCCATCCCCAAATATGCTTTAAGAAGTTAAGCCTGACTTGGTTCAACTCCTTAAGCAAGCAGTTGATTCTGTCCCTTTGGTTTATATGGAAATTTTTTTCTTTACTTTTTTTCCCAATGGAGTCAGACACAAGAAACTAGGGAAACAAGAGAAATGAGAAATAGAAGGTATATTGCAACTACAGGTTGTATGTATGTGTGTGAGGTTGTTTGTACATTTTGTTGGTTACGGGGTAACAAAAATGTGATATTTTAACAAAAATTTGAGATACATCCTACCCTAGAATAAAGGTGACCAAGACAGTTAGTTTTCCTTACTCCCTCCCCTCCTTTCTCCCCCTTCTCTCCTTTTCTTTCTCCTTTTCTTATCCTTCCTTCCTTCCTTCTCTCCCTCCCTCCCTCCCTCTCTCCCTCCTTTCCTGTCTTCTTTTCTTCCTTCCTCAGTTTCACTCTTTCTTTCTTTTGCTCCCTAATCCTCGTTTTTGGAAAAGAGCCAGATGTACAAAGAAATATCATCAGGTCACTGTTCTTGATCTTGTTAATTTAGAAAATGGAACCTCAGCTAAAGATGCTATTAACTAAATGCCAACCCACAGCATGCAAAATTCCTTGGATCCAAACTTCAAAAAGAGGAATGAAAGATGTCTTGTGAGTGAAAGGAATCATGGAATTTTTAAGGGCCTAAATGGATCTTAATAGAGTTTTATTGCTTCCACACCCTGCTTCACAATATTTTAATTTAACAGTTACAATATGCATGACTTAGCAACATAAATCTAACGAATCAAGAAGCTGGGAGAGGCAGAAAAGAAGAAAGAGAAGACAAACATGGTTCATGAGCATTGAGGAAAATTATAACTTACAAAATTAAAAAATTTTGGAACCTTTGAAATGAAAAATCAAAATCGATTCCGTGATTTTTATCATCAAACCTCTTATTTTTTTCATTTCAGTTGCTGATTTCTGTTTTAATTAAAGAATTATGTAGTCAAGTGCTGAAATCCGAAGCATTCAACTCGGTGAAGTTTGTGTGTGTACACATGTGCCTGGGCATGCGTGTGCACACACACACATGCACACACAACACCTGTGTAACCACTACTTAGATCAAGTTACGGAACACTTTTACTGTCCCAGAAAACTCCTCCATGCTTGTTTCCAGTCAATACTACCCTACCCCCAACCACTATTCTCATTTCTATCACCATAGTTTTAAATGTTCTTGAACTTCGTATCAGTGAGTCATACAGTGTATATGTAGTCTTTGTTTGGCTTCTTTTACTCATTAGTAAGTTTTTGAGGTTCATCTGTTCAAACTTTTATTTATAAGGCAATATAAAAGGTAAGCCAATTTGTATAGGTCAAGAAGGGTAGGCAGACTAGAAAGTTTTGCCCTACTCTGAAATTAAAACCAAACAAAATTAAATTAAAAACAAACACTCCTTCTCCCCCAAAACTCCCCCAAAACACATTATTATCAACCAGCAGAGGTAATTCTATGATTACAAGTAAGTAAATAAATATGATGAAGTGTTTTAACTGTAGTAACCTTTAGGTACATCATTTTCAATGTGCAGTTGTGGGAGAGCAGAAGCCATATGCCGCTTTTGTAATTGGATTCTATTTCCTACTTGCTATTTTAGCCCCTAATACTAGTAGTAAGTACTTTGGGCCTCTTCACAAAGAATGGCGTGAACTTGAGGGGAAAAGTGAATTACATCTAGTTTGTTCTACCTTAGACATGCAAGTACTTAATGAAATAGCCTGTCAAGTGCACTTTGAATTCTGTTTGAAGTAAAGTGTTCATTTTGCAACTAAGCGAGCAGTCTATACTTTTTTTTCTTTTAATGGATCATTATACAGGGCAGTTCACATTGACCAGAAAAAAGCTGTTCTCTGGAAATGAAGGAAGCACAGCAAACTTGCAGAATTACGGTTGTCTTGCTCTCTCCCGGCACCCCCAGCCTTCCAGCCACAAAAGCTTCTCAGGAATTCAACCAGAGACAACCAGTGCTCTCCTCCCCCCTCTCCCCGCCCCGACCCCTGTAAAAACAAGACAGTGCAGCTAGTAGGACTTTTTTTCACAGGAAAGACAGCATTTTTGGGTGTGGGTATGTTTGTGTCCTGGGAGAAATTATGAGACCAAGTCCAAGTGACTGAAGTGAGGTTTCGATTGCTTATTACTGGACATAGGCAAATTTGAAGTAGAGAAAACATATTTTTATGATCTTAAATCTAAAAATAAAAATAAATATACAATGAATCTAGAAATGCATACTCGGGAAGACATTTTGAGGACAAAAGTCACCCCAACTGAATTATCATAGTACCAGTCATATAAACTGAACCAGTAATTTCTGAAAATAAGAAGAGAACTACTGAGGCACCTGGGTGGCTCAGCTGGTTGAGCATCTGACTTCGGCTCAGGTCATGATCTCGTGGTCCATGGTTTCCGAGTCCACGGCTCAGAGCCTGGAGCCTGCTTCAGATTCTGTCTTCCTCTCTCTGCCTCTCCCCCGCTCATGCTCTGTCTCTCATAAATAAATAAATATTAAAAATGGTTTTTAATAAAAAAAAGAGACCCACACACTTAAAGTAAAAAATAGCAATAATATCAATTGCTGGTGAAGATGCAGAGAACTAGGCTCTCTCATACATTACTGCTATGAATGTACCATGGTACAGTTACTCTGGAAAATAGTCTATCAGTTACGAACTAAATATATATTTACCATACAGCCTAGCACACACACTCAAGGCCATTATCCCAGAGAAATGAAAACTTATGTTCACAGAAATACTTTAAGAATGTCCATAGCAGCTTTATTTGTTATACCAAAAAAAGAAAAAAAAAAGAAAGGAGACAATCTACATTTCCTTCAATGGGTGAAACTCTGGGATGTTCATACAATGAAGAATATTCAGCATCAGAGAGGAATGAACTATTGATGCATGCAACAAACTGGATTTCAAAGGCATTGTGCCTAGTGAAAAAGTCAAAGTCAAAAGGTTACTATATGAAAAAGTCAAAGTCAAAAGGTTACCATATGATATTATTTGTATAACATTATTGAAATGACAAAACGGTAGAGAGGGAAACAGATTGGTGGTTGCCTGGGACAGGAAAATTAGGGAAGGGTCCATAGGTAAAAGGGGGCCAGAGGGGGTTCTTTTGCAGTGATTGATGGAAGAGTTCCGTATCCTGATTATTGTGGTGGTTACATGAATAAAATTGCATAGAACTACACACACATGCGAACATCATAAGACTAAGTCTTTTTATAATATATAACCTACTTACCAGCATTATACAACGTCACTTTCCTTGTTTTGATAGAGTACTGCAGTTACATCAAATATCACCATTGGAGGAAGTGGAGTGAAGAGGATAAGGAACTTCATGTGCTATTTTTGCAACTCCTTGTGAGCCTATTTTTTTTTTTAATAAAAAGTTGAAAAAAATCAGTACAAAATAAGTAATAGTATTTCATTAATAGAATTCTCTGGTGTGACAAGGGCTTCCATTGTTTGATTTCTCACAATTAATTATGGCAATGAATTTGGCCCTGTCCTTCCAACAGGTATTTTATATGTGATGTTTAAAAGACTGATGATTTTGAATTGTGTTTTCTATTGATAGGCCCAATGATGAAAACTAAAGGAACAGAAAAAGTTTTGCCCAAGGGGCACCTGGATGGCTCAGTTGGTTGAGTGTCCAGCTCTTGACTTTGGCTCAGGTCATGATCCCAGGGTTGTGGGGTAGAGCCCCACTAAGAGCTCCAGGATGAGTGTGTGGAGTCTGCTTAAGATTCTTTCTTTCTCTCTCTCTCTCCCCCTCTCCCTCCCCCACTTGCATGCTCTCTCTCTCTCTCTCTCTAAAATAAAATTTAAAAGTTTTTTGCCCATTTGTTAGATAAACTTCAGTCTTGGAGGGCGGGTTTGATTTTTTCAAATAGCCACAAGTCACTGACAGTCAAATATGGTGAATAAAACATGACCAAGTTGGGTCAGATATTTTTTTGTCAAAAGAATAAAATGTCCTTGAAGATTTACCATCTTGTATAATCTAGTTACAAAGGAGATTTCTTGAAATGTTCTTGGGAATGATAGCATCATTGGTATCTGTACAGCCTCCCAGAGTGATTGCTTAGAAGGAAACGCTCATTTGCATACATGAGTTCTCTTGAAGGCTTAAAAAGTTCACCTCATTTCTAGAGTCGGGCTTTAAGGATGGTTCTTGGAAATGTGTGCCTTATTTTGGAAATGGTATGTTAAACAAAGTTTTGAGTGTTTAAAGAGTAGCACTTATTAATGTCTTTCTAAGCCAAGCAGTACCCATTACCTGACCTGTTTTGTAATTCTGAGTTATTGCAAGTGAAATGTTTGTTAACTCTAGACATAGCTGCAACTCTCTAACCACCCCCTACCAAAGTGTAAGGGTTATTCAACCAATACCATTGGTAGTTCAGTTAAAAATCTTCATTGACAATGAGTGTGTTCAGCAGTCACATAATACAGCACAGTCTTAATGCAGATCCTGGTCAGGAGGTGTGGCCTGCCTGTCTTTAAGTGGACCATGACATAAAAGCAATCTAAATTCCTACTGTAAGCAGATCAAATCATGAGTGATTGGGTTTCAGACAAGCTTTGGGATCTGATGCCAATGTTTTAACCATGGTACTCATTCTTTTTCTTCAATGCTTTACTACTTTATTATTTTATTTCCACTAGGAATTGTGGAGTTCTAAATATTATTAGTGGTTTACCACTTTTACACACATGTATCCTATTATTTTTGGAGATCTGTATGTGGAGAGAGACTGGCTTCTTTTACTCATCCATTCATCTACCTGCTCACATAGATGGGCCTCTCTCTTTATAAATAAGCCAGAAGTGACCACACAGAATTGAAGAGAGCTGAGCAGAGACACTAGATCATGGGTGTCTGACAAAAATCTGGGTGTATTGTAAAAAAATTTTCTAGTAATATTAAATTTTTGTTCATTTTTTTTATTTGCCTGCAAATGGTTTGCAAATTAATCTTAAAGCAAATTAAAATATGTTGATTTGCTTAATTTGAACAGAAATTCTTTTTTTTAAGTTCATTTATTTTGAGAGAGAGCATGCCAGTGGAGAAGGGGCAGAGAGTGGGGGACAGAGGATCTGAAGTGGGCTGCTCACTGTCAGCACAGAGCCCGATGTGGGGTTGGAACCCATGAACCGTGAGATCATGACCTGAGCCGAAGCTGGCTACCTAACCAGACTGAGCCACCCAGGCGCCCCTGAACAGACATTCTTGAAAAAATTATAGACATTTTTATTTAAAAAATTCAACAAAATACACAAAAAAATTAATAACAAACCAAAACTATTTCCTATGAAATGCCTTTAAAGTATCAAAACTTGGGAATTTGTTACCAGATACTTGGGCCTCTATTGCAATACAGGCATAAAATGGCATAAGAGTTGAAGAAAATACAAATAAAGATCACATTAAAATATGATATTGTAACTGAAACAAATGATCAAGGGAAACCAAAGATCTACACTTGTTCATTCATTCATTTATTTATCCTGCATTTGGTGGGCACCTACTGTGTCCTGGTCATGGTGCGATGGGCTATGGATACAAAGAAGAATAATATATCTGGGTAGAGGAGTGGAAAAAGATATGTATATTAATTAAAATATTACATGATATGCTTTAATAGAAGTGTGAACTGATTAGTCGTAGACCACAGAGGAAGAAATATCTGGAAGGGTCATGGAAACCTCTGCAGAGGAAGTAATGCTTGACATCAACCTTAAAGAAGGAAGAAAAATTATATATTCATGGGAATAGAATGTATTAAAAATAGCAGCATGAAAGGGCAGAATGTTTTCAGTGAGCAGGTAAATCAGTATGGGAACCTCATCACAAGGAGTCAACCAAATGCATATAAAGTAATCAACAGACACTCCTAGTCTGATCACCAAATGTGAGGTTTCTTTGGCTGTGCCTAGTACCATTTTGGATGTAAAGAGGAAGGAAAAGGTGGACTAAGCGTCCTTTCAGTTGAGGTATGTGGTTAGCTGTTGGAGGATGTTACAGCGTATTTCTATTATATTGACTCCAAAATGGAAAAGTTCTGTGGGATATGTAACTTTCTGAATGGTGAAGGGAGAAGAATGGTGATTTTAGAGACAGGTCAGACATCTGTAGACTGTTTTTAATTTCCGTCCTGATAATAGTGGAAGGGGAAAAAGAGGTAGAAGGCAAGACTGCTCGCTGGGGCCAGTTGGGAAAAGTAAAGAAGATAGTGAGCGAGGCACAGGGAGAACAAATTCTAGTGGTGTGCTGGGGTGCCACGTACAGCCATTGGATCAGGCCTTCCGTTACTTAAGTGATAACCAACATTTGCTCCATGCTGTAGAACTAAATTCTCAACTCCTGCTACACAAATCCACTTAAAAGCCTCAACCTTTACTTTTGTTAAGATCAGCATCATTGTATAATCAGCTTCCATTCTTGACTACTTTACTTCCATCTACTCCATTTTCCTATTAATCCAGGCTTAACATTTTCAGAATCATCTTTTTTTCCTTTATCACCTTAATTTTCCCACCCAGTCATTCACCACACTTGATCAATCCTTCCTTTGCAAAGACTTGCCTTTTTTCTCTTCTCCACTCCCACTGTTATAATCAGAGATCAGGTCCCTCTTGCCCTGTGTCCGTACCACTGAAATACTTTTTCCACTCTAGCCTCCTTATTGCCCGTATCTCCATAGCCCAATATACATTGTGGATGAACTTTTCAAAGACCTCTCAATCATGTCACATTGCTGCTCAAGAACTGGAAGTGGTTCTTTATTGGTTACACGATGGAGTAGTAAGTTTGCCTTTTGTTCAAGACCTTTCACACCTCGACCAAACTCACTGTCCCAGCAGACGCTGTAATTTTCCTGCTTTTTGCACTATTGATAATATTATTCTCCATAGCAGTAATATCTTTTTCTTCTCTCCATAGTCTCTATCATATGACCCCACTGAGATGTTTCTCTTCTCCCTGAATATGAATACTACATGAATACTATTACTACGTAGTTAATCCATATGGTACACACTGTGCTGAGCGCTTTGCTAAATATGTTATGGAACTCTTCTCACTTGATTCACACAAACATCCTAGAGAAGGACATCCTTGTTTTTCACAGAGGAAAACTAAAGTATGGAAAGGTTAAGCAATTTGTCACTGTCCTATATCTTAAGTAGATGAGCTAGGATAAAGTGCTGATTCTACAATTTGGGCTCCATTTCTCTTCCTTGCTCCCAGTGAAGGACTTCTCTCTCTAAACTTGAAGAATTTGTTATTAGTACTACTTAATTGCATTAATTCCATAGGAGTTTTTATAAAGTGTCCAGTATTAAGTATCCACTGTGTTTTAAGTTGTTTAAAAGTACGGCCGTGCCTTGTAATTCTTCGTTTTCCTGTAATGCCTTGCACATAATTAGCATTCAATAAATATTTTTTGACTTATGAAAACACTTTCCAATCTACCAGATGAATAATATAGGTAAAATAATTTGGAGTTGGTTGGCAAAACAGTAAAAGTAAGAGACTGCTCTAACCATAAAATGTAGCTTAATGGATCTACACTGTTTAACTATAGTGGAAGAGTTATAATAACCTATACTCCCAGATACCTGACATTTGTACTGCTATGCTGGATGCCTATTGATTAGTCTGACCAAAAGTCATAGGCAAGTGTAGATATATCTATAGTCTCCATTTATTTGACATGAGGGAAGACCTTATTTTAATTGCTGGCACATGATTTTTGTAAGGCCTTTCCATTCAAACTGACTATACTTTTCTTCACACTTAAATTTATTTGCTTCCCAGAAGTTGATTTCTATTAAGTAAGCAAAAATTATACCCATACATTTACAAATTAATAATTGAAAACTAATTAATATAAATATTTGGGGGCATTATAATACTTTAAAGTTCTCTATAAAGGAGGGAATTGATACCATGAGATCTTTTTTTCTTTTTAAAGAATATTACACAACTGGACTAGAAGATTTGCCATATTGTATTTTCTTTGGTCACTTTGGCATGTGTGTATGTGTGTTTGTTTACTGATACAACTAACTTAGAGTAAGTCAATAGGAGGATTGGAATAGCTGGCATTTTGTTCCTTTCTTCAGCATATGGCCATAGGGTTGCCAAAGTAGGGCCATGCTCTTCAAAATTAGAGTATATACAGGATGGGTAAACTCTGTTAGTTATATCCATAGAAATCTGGGAAAGAAGTGTCAAGTACAAAACATTATTATACAACACTGGAGCTCAATTCCCATATTCACCACCCATGTACCAAGAGGGTGGTTGAGGACTTAGACATTACTGCATGGAGGTATCATTAGATACATTATTACTTGACTATATGGAACAGGACACTATCACCAGTACAATTACATAGGGATGTTGAATTAACTATTCACATTAATAAATTTAATACTTCATATAAACAATCAGAATGATTCTTTGGGAGAATCTCCCCTACAAAGATATTAAGAATCTACTCATTCTGTGCATTAACAGTTGATTAGTACGTTGTTGGCTATATTGTGTGCTCTACTGTCTACTTCCTGAAAATGCCCAGCATGTCTGAGGGCACAGCTCTGGATTCTCTAAAATTTATGGAAAGTCTAAGATGTACAACACATTATGTTAGGCACTAAGGAGAAGCAAGGGAAGTGAAGGTAGGATAATATTTATTATATACCTGCTATGTACCAGGAAATTTTTTGTATCATCTCACTTTTAATTTATGTATTAAATCAAGGAGATGGGAGTTTGGCCTCTTCATTAAGAAATAAAGGCTCTGAGAGGTTAAGTAACTTGCATAAGGTCACACAGGCAGTGAGTAGCAGAGCTTAGATCTGAATCCAGATCTTCCAGGCCCATAGTCTATATTCTTTCTGTAATGCATGGAGGCCTCCTAAAGATGATGAGTTTGAGGGGATGTTAAAGAAACCAAACGGACATGACTGGGGAAGAGTGGAGTTTGGCCACAGCAGTCCATAGCTATGATGCTCACTCACCTCAGAGATTGAGCACTACAGGGAATGCCCAAAATATAGAATTAGCCTTCTTAGCCGCCTCACACTTTAGGAGCACACCTGTGGCCATGAAAACATTTTTCTTTTTCAGAGCAGTTACGGAGTTTAAGAAGAACTCACTTAGAGAATCAACACATTTGAAAAATCTGGTGTCGAAACAACCAAATGAGGGGTTATTGTTTGTTTGTTTTTGTGCATTAAGCTTTCATGAACAAAGCTTCTGTTTTGAAGCTTTGTTCAAGTGAGCCAGTTCCCTGTGGTTCCTAAACCTACAAAGTATTAGTCTGTGGGGTTAGGTGCGCGAGGTGCAAAACATTGAAACACTGAAATCCACGATAAAGAAAAACCAAAAGAACACTTCTGGCTAAGCCATGTGAGGCACATTGTAAGATGTCTCCTGGTTTATGTTGCAAATCACCATCATTACAAAACCATCAGCCACCACTGACAGTGCTGACAATGTGGGCAGACCTTCGCACCACTGAGATCTAGGTCTTACAAGAGACAATTTGGGAGATCCAAGTGAGCTCTGCTTCCTTTGTTTTAAAGGCAGTGCTTTTCAGACTTCAGCATGCCCAGAATCCCCTAGAATCAACCAGATGGTTTGACACAGTAGTACTGAATCAGGCCTAAGAATTTGTTTTTTTTTTTTAAATGTTTTATTTATTTCTAGGAGAGAGAGAGAGAGACAGCGTGAGCAGGAGAGGGTCAGAGAGAGAGGGAGTCACAGATTGAAACAGGCTCCAGGCTCTGAGCTGGCAGTAAGCACAGAGCCCGACGCGGGGCCCGAACCCACGAACCGTGAGATCATGACCTAAGCGAAAGTCGGACGCTTAACCGACTAAGCCACCCAGGCGCCCCATGGCCTAAGAATTTGTAATGGTAACAAATTCCCAAGTGATCAATGCTGGTTCAGGAGTCACACTGTGAGAACCACTGTTCAAGAGCATAAAGTGGGGCCTAAGACACAAGCAAAGAGTACCCCTAAGAGTCATCAGGAATATCTAGGCAGCTTCTGACACTGCTCCCAATGATGTAATCTCCCAAGTGACTCGCTTCCATGAAAGAGGATGCAGCAAAAGTGATGGGTTGTCACTTCCACACTCAGGCTGTGAGACTGTGTCTTCCATCTTGCTGGCACTTTTTCTCCCTTGCGGGTCCTCTATCTTACCCCCTTGCTTGCTCACTCTGCTGAAGCCAACTGACATGTTGTGAGATGCTTTACAGGGAGGCCTACATGGGGAAGAACCCAAGGAGGCATCAGTCTACCAATCAGCAAGAACTGAATCTTGCCAACAACTATGCAAACGAGCTAGGAGGTGGATCCTTCCCAGTCAGGCCTTGAGAATATTGTAGCCACGAGAGAGACCCAGACCTAGAGGATCCAGTTAAACTGTGTTCCGAGCCCCCGCCTATACAAACTGCACGATAATAAATGTTGATGTTTTAAACCGCTAAGTTTGGAGGTAATTTGTTATGCGGGAATAGATAGCTAATACGAGTGACCTCTTGCCCTTCCATGAGGTACTAGCTGGGCGGAAGACAAGAGGTGGGAGAGAGACTGTGCCTTAGCGTGAGTGATGAGAACCTTCTTGTACACAGAGCTGTGCTGGGTCTTTATAAAGTCACTTCAAAAGTCTCTAGTCCCATTTTAAAAATGATTTATTTTGTATTTAGAGTATCAGCTTTAAATGAGAATGTTTATTCAGATAGTCTGTTACTAATTCTCAGAAGTTCTCTTTTTGGACTCTAAGAATAGCTATATGAAAAAGTAAATGCCAATGGAGTAAACAAAAAATTCCATCGGCTGGTTTGTAATGTGACTACGTGAGTATAACACATTTACACCCCTTTGAAGCTAGTACCTAGAGACAGATAATAGCTAAAAAAATCTCATGTCTAATATAACATTTGGATGTAAAGTAAATGACCAAAAGGAACATTTCAAAATTGTATGGTTTTAAGTGCTGCTGTGTATTATTTAGGTAGATTTTTATTTATTTTTATTTATTTTTCCATGGGAGAAAAACAGATCAAAGGAAATATTCTTAATGTTTTCCATTTTGTCAACATATCTGGAGACAATCTACTCATGCAAGTCAGTAATAGAATTCTATCATAAAAGACAAATAGATTATACTGTGTTTTTTTTTACAATGGCTACATGACTTTTGTGGATTAAAATCAGGATGATTTAAATATTAATAGATTAATTTATGTGGAGGAAAAGTTACAAATCATTCACTTAAAAATTGGCCTTGTGCCCACATTCTGGAGGCACACTAGGGAGAGTTGTAGCTGCACAGCTAATGTCTACACAGAGTGAATTTCTGAACATAATTTATGTAGATGAAGTGTGCAGAATGTTTTTATTTGTTCTACATCTCAGTGTCTCACCTCTGCATGAACTTCCCAAACCCAGATCTACTCCAAATACTCTTACTCCCCTTCTCCACACTTCCCTCCAACGTGTTTGCTTTGGCAACTTTCATGTTCTTGCAAACAATTCTCCCAACGAAATCAATCACTCTTGCACCCAAAGAGAAATACTGTGCACTCAGTGCGATGACAAAATGAAACATGCTTGAGGCAAACCATGTGTTCCCGCGTGTCCGGAATTATGCTATTTGCTCAAGGAACATGTTCCTAATGTGTTTGGCTTCTGTTACCCCTTGTGATCGCAACTTTCATTGTCTTTTGGAATTTATGATTTCAGAAGCGACTGCTTGGGCTCATTTAATGGGACACTTTTGGAATGTGAAGCCTAGGGGGATTCACTGGGCAACGTCATTCTGTTCTCCTTGCCAAGCAAGCTTGGTCCACATAAGGGCACATGGTATTGGAGGAGTTTGGGGAATTGATCTTCTTTTCTATTTGGAGCCCTAGACCAATGGCTTATCTGAATGACATGAATCTGTCCTGATTTGAAAGCTATCCAGTTCACCAATCACATTATTTAGGAAGAAATACTTTCTGGTGATGGAATGGGACATCATTTTAGAAAAGAATTTTTCCATGGTGCTTTCCTTGGAGGCACCCAGATTTACCCTTCAGCTTGACAGCATATTTATTTAGAACATTAGTCTTACCAGTTCCATTTTATAGACATGAGACCCATGAGCTAATCAAGACCTGAGCCCTGTTCTTTTTTCTCTGATTGATGGTTATTCAACCCTTCCACCAAGGACTGTTATAGTAGGAGGTCATTCCTAGACCCATTGGGCATTTTAACTGGGTTTCTGCACTCTCTTCCCTTGGAGCTCTTCAGGAAGTTCATTTCCTGCCCCATTCCACCTACCTACTGGGGGCCTTGGGAAACTCAGTTCCACGTAAGCCTAATTCTTTTTCTGTATTTCATCAGTCTTAAATTTTTTAGAATGACAAATGGGATAAGTAAATTTTCCCACCAGTCTGGTGTTTAATACATTTGAAAATTAAAGCTATCAATCACTCATTGCAGCAAAACAGAATGACACAGGCTCAGGGAAGGTGCACAACAGAATCAAGTCATGTGTGATGGAAAAATACCTTAGTTTAAGAAACGAGAGGGGACAAGAATTAATATGTTGTAGGAACTGGAGGTAGTTTTTTTGTTTTTTGCTAAGTAAGGAAGGTGTCAATACCCTCCAATTTTAGGCTTTTTTGATCTTCAGGGAATTGAAACAAAATATTACACTATCACCCTCCACAAAAGTTTGGTGGGAGCACTGTGTGCTTAAGAAGGGACTTAGGGGCGCCAGGTGGCTCAGTCAGTTGAGCGTCCAACTCTTGATTCCTGTTCAGGTCCTGATCTCACAGTCGATGGGATGGAGCACGGCCTCAGGCTCCTTGCTGAGTGTGGAGACAGCTTGAGATTCTTTCTCTCTCTCCCCCGGTCTCCTTCTCCCCTCTTTGTGCTCTCTCTTTCTCTCTCTCTCTCAAATTAAAAAAAAATAGAGGGGGCTTATGTGACAGTGCACTGGTTAAGAGCTCAGGCTCAAGAGGCCAGTGGTTTGAGACCCAGCTCTGCCACTTACCAACGTAGTGAATAAGCCACTTCACCTCTCCAAAACTTAGTTTTTTTCATGTGTGAAAGGGTACTAATGATACCTACCTCATAGATTTATCGTGAAGATTATATGCTATGATGCATGGAAAGCACTGGCACAAGAGACATGCCTAATCGATGTTAACTACTATCATCATCGTCTCACCACTGTTACTGCTATAACATTCCAGTTGGGGCCATGTAATATAACTAATCAAAAAACAAACAAAAAAAACCCTAATCCAAAGTAGCTTATGCTAGGACGTAAACAAGGAGGACAAAAGTAAGTGCTGTAAAAATTTTAATAGAGGAATGAGGGGGTTGAAAAAAGAACAGAGAAAGCTTGCAAGGGGGAGATGGACTCTCTGTCAGGTCTTGGACTGCGCCTTGAAGGTAGGGTGAGATTGCCACATCCTGCCAGTTCTACAGCTACACTGTGCTGACATGGTAGGGGCTCTGGCTCGCTGTTGTGGGCGAAATATTTGTGTCCCATTCACATGACAAAGTTCTAACCCCTAATGCTATTTAGAGGTGGGGCCTTTGGGAGATAACGTTTAGATGAGGTTGTGAGGAGGGGGCCCCTTGTGGTGAGTTAGTGTCTTTATAAAAAGAGGAAGAGACTGGAACTCACTCTCCATGTCCACGTGAAGGCACAGGGAGAAGTCTGCGAGCTGGGAAGGGGGCCCTCACCAGGAACTGAATCTGCTACCACTTTGATCTTGGCCCTCCCAGCCTGCAGAACTGTGAGAAATAAATGTCTGTTGTGTAAGCCACCCAGACTGTGGTATTTTGTTACAGCAGCCCGATCTGACTCTCACATGGAGAAGAAGGGGCATCAGAAACCTCCGCTTGGCCATAGGAATATGCCGCTTTCCAGATAGACAGTCTCCTCAGCCTACTAGACATCCAGGCACTGTATTGATGTCTTTTTCTTTTCTTTTCTATAAATTTCTGTGTGAGAGAGGGCATGCTTGAGTGGGGGAGAGGGACAAAGGCAGAGGGAGAGTGAGAGAGAGAGAATCTTTTTTTAAAAAATTTTTAATGTTTTATTTATTTCTGAGAGAGAAAGAGAGAGAGACAGTGTGAGCAGAGGAGGGTCAGAGAGAGAGGGAGACACAGGATCCAAAGCAGCCTCCAGGCTCTGAGCTGGCTGTCAGCACAGAGCCCGACGCAGGGCTTGAACCCATGAACCGTGAGATCATGACCTGAGCTGAAGTTGGAAGCCCAACCGACTGAGCCACCCAGGCACCCTAAGAGAGAGAGAATCTTAAGCTGGCTTCACACTCCGCAAGGAGCCTGACCCAGGGCTCCATCCCACAACCCTGGGATGATGACCTGAACCAAAATCAAGAGTCAGATGCTCAACCGACTGAGCCACCCAAGAGCCCTGATAACTTTTTCTTGACTGGCAGGGGCAAAGTGTCCTCTTTAGGCTGGAGTTGCTGAGTAAAGGAAATTTGAGTTGGGAATATTGAAACCTGTTCTTTTGTTTGATTCTGAAGAATTTAAGCTCTTCAGGTGTGTGTGTGTGTGTGTTATCTATATGTAAATATGTGTGTATATATATAGGCAGGCAATTTTTATTAGTGCTGTCATTCCTTTTCTGTTTAAAACTCAAGGCCATGGATCTCTTTGATCAAAAGAAGCCACAGGCTCTTTTCACACTTCTTGGAGACATAGATAATTTAACTTTGATTTGGGGAGTATTTGGCCCAAAACTAGACAGGTGGCAACTGTGATTAAGTCTTTAAGATCAGGATACTTAATGACCAGTGCAAACCACGCAAGTGGAAGAAGGGGAGAAGAGAGAAGGGAGACTGTCATAGCTCTCCAAATCCCTTTAATTGTAGGTCCCCAGACTGAACGAGAAGCTCTGATACAGAAGAAAGGGATGAGTGGGTTGATGGTTCCTAATGGTTTATTTTGCTTTCAGTATCCTAGTATTATGTTTGCTTTTGAAAACTACCAGATTGCATTGGCCTGTGATACTTAGCTTAGGATCTCTAGAACTTTTCAGAGATTTTTCTTCTATATACACATTCCAACGAGTCCTATGCCATCCTGCACTTGGGAAGTCTTCTTTTTCATGATGGGCACATTTACTTTCTGCTTCTGTAATCCAAC
The DNA here is from genome assembly GCF_008692635.1 of Crocuta crocuta. Lineage (NCBI taxonomy): Eukaryota > Metazoa > Chordata > Mammalia > Carnivora > Hyaenidae > Crocuta > Crocuta crocuta. The sequence goes on from NW_027529433.1 coordinate 8,833,730, forward strand.
TTCATGTGAATCTGCTGCTTTGCACTTTTTGCAGGCACTTCTTGGCAGTGATGCCCTACACGCCCCCTTCCAGAAGAACCTCTGCCCAACCTCCCCCTTTTCCCAAAGCAGAGACCCTGAGGAGTCTTTTCTAGGAAGCACTCTCAAATGGATTGTTAAAGTGTTCAGATTAATTACTAGGAGTTCGTGCCAGAGCAGCCCATTTTCGTAATTATAAGTCCAAATTCTTAATTACTGCTACGAAGTAGGAGATTTCAATCAAGTTCTCAGTCAAGAGCATTTAAAAAGCTATAGTCCAGTACTTTTGCAGATATCTTTACAATCCAAGACTATTTGCTATGAACCCTCATTTGTCCGTTTTCAAACTTGATTCGACTCAACCTTTCGTGACTTTTCCTAGATAGTCGCCAGTCGCTCTGCAATGATCGAATGAAGTAGATGGCTTAATCAATCTTGACTAGACTCAACAAGTTCAGTAAAGTTAAAAGTGAGTCCTGCTGGGGTATTGGGAGGAAGAAAAAGAGATAGGAAAGGTCAGCACGTTAGAGGGCCGTATTGAGGTTGTGTTTATTCACTTGTGTTTGTGTTCGCACTGGAGCCTCTGAGCGCTGGATTTCCTTTATCAAGGCTGGTACATTTCCCTCTATTTCCCCTTTTGTTGCTTGGCTAGGAAAGGGCGTGTGTTCCGCTTCTCATTCAGCCCAAACGTAATCCACGAAGCCTCCGTGCTTTGGGGGACATGTGGTTGTGTTCTAAACGCCATCTGCAGAAAGACGGTCTTGGGAAAGCTTCTTCCCCAGAACAGAGAAACATCTCCGGAGCGAGTGATCTCTGGCGCGCAGATTCGACAAGCCCAACCGCACTTGGCTGCGGCACAAACCTAATACGGCAGCCCATATTGTTGCTCGGGAAGTCTGCAGCCAAACTGAGTTCTTGTAAAAATAAATACTCATCAGCAAATATTTTGATTAGTTAAAAATGTTCTAAACGACTAACCCCTCGCTCCCCTGCTCCCCACCAGCGCGAGGGCGGAGAAGAGGCTTTCCCCCACTCCCACCCCCACCTCGGCTCCGGGGGGGGGGGTCGGGGTGGGGGGGCGCGGGTCCNTTCAGCTCTTTATTAACTCCCCGGAGCAGCGCGGCTGCGGCCGCGCCTCCTGCGCCCCGGTGGTCTGGCTCCTCCGCGCGGCGCACATGCTAAACAGATTAACATGCCTTGGCTGACCCACGCTTCGCAACCCGCGGATAGGGTTTCTGCAGCTCCATGTGGAAATTAACCTAGCTGTACCCGTGGTCAGCTGCGCCCGGCCGCTCCTGCGCCGGCCGGGCAATCCAAACAAACCCGGGCCGCTGGCTCCCTTTGTTACTCTTGGCTCCCCTCCCCCACTCCCGGCCGAATATTTATTGGAAAAGAGGTTCTCCTCTTTGGCCGAAGGTAGGGCACATTTCTGAGGGCTCTTTATTTGTAAATGACTTTTGGCAGGACCGGGCACCCTTGGGAGGAGGTGGCAGGGAACCCAAAGTCCACGACTGGAGGGACTGGCGGTCGTCTAGGCCCACGCAGTCAGGGAGCTGTTTATGTTTGCACCGGGCACCCTGGTCCTCGTCATTAAAAATACACGCACTGACTCTTTTTTGCGTTTATTAACAGCCCCTCTGTTCAATATGGTTGTTTGCTTTGTTCCGGTGCAAGTTTATTCCCTCGCCTCCCATCCTCGCCTTCCATTCACATTCAGTAAGCAAAGTGAGGTGACTCTTCTAGGCTTTCCTTACTGCCTAGAGGAGCTGAAAAGGCAAACTCAGAGACTGGTGGGTACCAGCCTGACGTTAAAACTGAGTCCCGGTAGCATCTACCTCTCAACCACTACCTCTTCCATGAATTGTGGGGTCCTAAGAATGACCAACGGATCTTTGGTTCAGTTGTTGAGTGTCTTTTCCCTTTAGCCCATTCTATTACACATACACAGATAGATACAGAGTGAAGGTGTCTGTCAGTTGGATGGGCTGCCCTGGAAAATGCTGCAGCTGGGAAGACAGAGGTGGGCTCTACGCACTCCTTTCCATCTTGTATGTCATGAAATATCTCCATTGTTTAGGAACCACAAAGGGCTATTTTTGGGGACCGCTGCTATTTGTAATCTGTTGTCCATGATTGCCTTGCCCATTACTCAACAAGGGCTCAGGCCATTCGAGGTTACCCGCTATGCCATCAGTCCCCTGGCATCTAGCAGCGTTGCATCACTTTGGGCTCTTCTTTAAGTGCTGTTTCTCAAGGCCTGTGGCAGCCACCCACTGCATTTTCCAGTCGGCCCTGACCGCAGTGCCCATCGCCATCTGGGCATCAGTCAACTGTGTGACACTCTCAGGTGGCACCGAGCAGGCTGTGATGGTGGCATCCATGTGGCAGGGCCAGAGGGGGCCCACCGTTGTGGAGGATGTTGGGCACAGTTGCCCCTCGGCAGATCACCGCTTGCCAGCCCAGCGAGTGACATGCAGCGTCTGTTGATTCATTTCGTCCTTTCAAGTTGTGTGTTTCTTGGATGGAGGGCACGTTCCTGAGGTAAAAAGCTTTCAGAGCTGCGGAGCTTCCAGAAAAACCATCAGGAAACAACTGGCAGCAAATTTGAGGGGTTTCAGTCTGACATTGAGGAGATGAACTAGAATTGGCGCTGATAATACGCCCGCAGCTAAGAGCTGCATTGAAACTAAGCTTTAAATAAATGTACCGAGGAAAAGGGAAATCGTGGTCCCCCCGAGTAGGCCTGGCCCTGAGAAACCTGCTAAGGCAATAGAAACTGCTGAGCTTGAAAAGAAAAAGAAAAAGAAAAAAAAAGGGTGGGGGGGCTCAAACTCCAAGACAACACAAAGCCTAAGTCAGTCGAGAGCTGACGGTTCCTTTTTCCTCTGCTTATGGATAACATCTCAGAATTCCCTCCAGCTCTGGAAGTGTGGTGTGTAATCAGAGGCGCACAGTGAGCCCCTGCATTTCTCACAAGGCAGCTGGCATCGTGATTTCTGGGAATCCTCTTTTTTTCTTCATCAGCACCTAGGCTCGATATTGTCCATATGGATCATGCGTGTGGGAACACACAAATTACAGCAACTTTTGTCTTTTGTCGTGAAGGGCTGACAGGGCAGTAAACACAGGCGGCCTCCCTCCTCCAGGAATTCCTCCTCCGCCCTGTGTGGCTCTAGCCCTGTGGATAATATCATTACAGGACTAAACAAATAAACAGTCGATCCGAATCAACCGGGAGGCACGAGGGACTACACAGTTCCTCTCTGCAAAGATGATACAAGTAAATTTACACTCGCAGCTTGGAAGTGCTCCAGCCGCTATGAATAGCCGTTCAGTTCTGTGGGGCTGTGGAGGAGGTGGGGCCCTGGGTTGACCCCCCAGCTCCGTCTTTGCTTCACTCAATGTGTGCTTTCAGGGCTCTGTTTTCCTTACTATCCTCGACTGGGAACATCAAGGACCAGTAACACTTTTTATGAACCCTGAGCTCAAAGAAGAAGCTTTCACTACAAAGTTAACATATTAAACCCGATGACATGGACGAAAGGTTAACACACTTCTGCCAGCCCAGAGCTTCCCCTTCAGATGTGATTTCCTGCCTTCAGGCTGCTGCCCGCCCTCGCCTCTGCCACAGCCCCATCTGACAGGCACCGCGACCCTTCGAGCGGGCATGGTTCACCTCAAGCAAAGGACCTGAAGCTGCCTGTAGTCAGAGCCATGGCTACACTGATTCTCATCCTGACCAATGAGTTAATTAACATCATCTTTTCCACTGAAAAGAGTCAGTTACAATGATAACATGAATACCACATGCCGTGTCCTTTTCTGAGTTTAAAAATGAGGCTTTCTCATTTCCTATCTTTATACCTGTGCCAGCAGTTCCTGGGATGTGCAAGCCTCTTTTACTGCCTGTTCTTGTGACCTGAGACTTTGATTCATTTTTAACCATCACTTTGCCTGAAACTATATGATAGTTCTGTGTGTGTGTGTGTTTGTGTGTGTGTTTAAAAAGATAGAAAAGAGTGGCACCTAGGTCGCTCAGTCTGTTAAGTATCTGACTCATCTGACTCTTGATATCAGTTCAGGTTGTGATCTTGTGTTGTGAGATCAAGCCCCACGTTGGGCTCTGCACTCAGTGTGGAGCCTGCTTGGCATTCTCTCTCTTTCTTTCTCTTCCTCTCTCTCTGCTCTCCCACTCTCTCTCTTTTTCTCTCAGAATAAAGAAATAAACTTTAAAAAAGGGGCACCTGGGAGGCTCAGTTAGTTAAGCGTCTGACTTCGGCTCAGGTCATGATCTTGCAGTTTGTGGGCTCGAGCCCTGTGTCGGGCTCTGTGCTCACAGCTCGGAGCCTGGAGCCTGCTTCAGATTCTGTGTCTCCCTCTTTCTCTGCCCCTCCCCTGCTCACACATTGTCTTTCTCTTTCTCTTTCAAAAATAAATAAATATTTTTAAAAAGTTAGAAAAGAAATACCCTAAAACATTAACGGTGGTGGTAGAATTATATTTTAAAGACTCCTTTATATTTCTCTGCTTTTTCTCATGTATCCCAGTCCCCCAATTTTCATATAAGAGGCATATGTTATACAGTGGGATAAGATAAGTATTAAAAGGTTTTTCTAAAATAACATTGATCCTCTTGAGGTAAGCAGTAATTTCAATTTAGCAGGGCCCATACTCAGTAAAGGTAGCCCTGAGGCATAGTGTTACTGGCTTTTCTGGTCTGTGTTTGAAACCTAGGGATCAGGCATTCAGAGGGCCTGCCTATATTTATTCAGGAAGGTGGAGGTGGGCCAATGGAGGGAAAACACGAATAAAACAGAAAACAGTAATATACAAACATACACACACAAATAAGACAGCATTACTTTCAACAGGTGCTTTCTGGTATTTGTGACCCACTCTGGAATCCCAAGGAAAACCACTCGACCTTCTTCCAGTGCCCAGAGGCCTCCACAGGTGAGCCCATGCTTGGGCAGTATCTGTTTTTACACCCTAAAAAGCAAGAGTTCTGGGTGAACACAAAGAAGTGGTATAGTATCTGGGAACTAACAAGAGGCCCATCAGACTCTGCGGTCAGGAGAGGGAGAGTGAAAGCAGCCTCCCACAGCTTCCCTGAGGTCTCCGTTCTAGTAACAACCAGAAGAGGAGCGAAGCAGTGAGCAATGGGGTGAAGCACAAACCCGGCTGTTCCCCAGGCACGTCTCTGCCCCTGATCGGCTATGAGAGCCAGGGGAAGTTAGTGATCATTCTCTGGGCCTTGGCTTCATTCTTACAAAGTGAAGAGGTTGGTCTGCTGACCTCAGGTCGAGTCTGAGTCAGCCCCTGTTTTCGGAGTGTGTGAGGACTCCTGCCTTGTGGACATGTCGTTGTAGAGCTCCGATAAGTAGAGCTGTCAGGTTATGAAGAAGGAGCTTTTCCTAAGAGAAAGGCCCTGAAGCGCTCCAGAAGTGGGTAAGGCAGCCAACCCAAGTCATGAAGCCTGTCATCATAATCCCAACAACTTGAGAAAAGTATGGCCTTGGGATCTGAAGCAGGAATTAAGTGGGAAGACTTTGCTCTGATCACTTGTATGAGGAAGAGCTTGGAATTTCCTCCCAGGAGATGTTATGTTGAGTATTAGGTGGGGCAAGGGGCAACAGGGAAGAGTAGACCCTGCCCCCTGCTAATAGCAAGTGTTCATGGAACCCCCAGTGCCTCACTTAGGAGACTTTTGTTTAGTCTTTAGAAGCTCCACTTTGGTAGGAGAGGGCCAGGCTCTTGGAGGTTAGGACACAGGCTATGCCCTGAGCTATGCCCTGGCAAAGAGGGTCAGGGCACTGGGCAGGTGGATGTTTTTGCTGTAGCGCCAGCCCTTCCGCTATTGTAGTATTGACTCATAGTTCTCTCCTTACCTGGAAAACCTGACTATTATGATGTCGCCCACATTCTCTTTTGCTTCTTCCATCGCGTTCAGCTATATCTTTTCTGAATGCCATCCTGTCTTACCTGCATGAAGGGACGCTGAAGAAACAAGGTTTACTTGTATCCAGGCTGAATTTCAAAGGAGGGACAGGGTGCTCCAGGGAGCCCAGCATGGCAGAGGCTGTTGGAATCACAGTGTGATACTTCTAGGATAAGAGGCAACTCTGGAAATGTCTCAGGGTTGGAGACAGAGATGGAAATGAAGATTCACTTAGACAGTCATTTCCTTCTTCGGGAGAAATCTTCCAGAGAGTCTCTTGGTTCACACTGTGTTTCCTAAGAAACGCAGGACTCTTGCAGGATGCCTTCCAGTTGTAACAGTCCACAGCCAGTCTGCCCACACAACAGCTCTTCAGTGCCTTCTTGACTCATTGATTGGTTCCAAATTCCAGGGTCCAGAGCATAGTTTGGGGAAAAGAGAGTGATATTTTCTTTCTTCCTTTCCCTTTTTAGATACACGGTGGCTGCAGAAAATCTGATCTTCGAAAACCTAGATTTCCCCTTAATCATTATTTTCAAAACAACTGTTCATTTTATGAAATGAACTTTCCCACTTAGAAAAGACTTCCCCACTAGGCTGCAACTATGACAGAGATCATTAATTGTCTCACACTATCCACTGCCTCTGAGATTTGACTCTTCCTTTCCATATTCACAGCCAACCCAAGTCCAGGTCCAACCATCTTATGCCCAGGTTACTAGAAAATATCCTAATTGTCTCCCAGCCTCAAGTATAGCCACGTTTCTGTCTATCCACCACCAGATGAATCTTCCCCAGTGGCGCCTGGGTGGCTCAGTCAGTTAAGCGTCCAGCTTTGGAGTCAGGTCATAATCTCATGGTTTATGAGTTTGAGCCCCACCTTGGGCTCTGTGCTGACAGCTCAGAGCCTGGAGCCTGCTTCAGATTCTGTGTCTCCTCTTCTTTTTTTCCCCCTCTGTCTCTCTCTCTCTCTCAAAAAGAAATAAACATTAAAAAATTTTAAATGAAAAAAAATCTTCCCCAAACATCAGTTTCTTTACTTCATCATTTCAGACACTCCATAGTTCCACTGAAACATATGAAATTCCAAGCAGGGGACTGTACCACCTTACAAATAAGTGGAAATTTCATATGGTCAACCTAATATTTCGGCTGGTATTGAAAGAACTTCACCCCTTGTGTTCATCTTTTTATTTGCAGCTCTGATTCTACCAAATGATCTCTTTATGTAGCCTGTCCAGATTTCTTAGAGTCTTCTTCACACCTGATCCTTCTTGCCGTGCATGTGTTTGTATAGATCACACTCATTTGTAAGTTTCTCTTCTTGTCAACACCATCCTCCGTTTCTCTCAAGATTAGGTTTTAGGGGCGCCTGGGTGGCTCAGTCGGTTGAGCGTCCGACTTTGGCTCAGGCCATGATGTCACCATTCGTGAGTTTCGAGCCCCGCATTGGGCTCTGTGCTGACAGCCAGCTCAGAGCCTGGAGCCTGTTTCAGATTCTGTGTCTCCCTCTCTCTCTGACCCTCCCCTACTCACGCTGTTTCTCTCTCAGAAATAAATGAAACATTAAAAAAAAAAAAGATTAGGTTCTAGACTGTCTTCCTTATTATGGTTCCCAGGAGTCAAAGTATAACTTCTTTTATATGAAGTTGAAATGCCAGAAATCAATACTTGTTATACTAAAATATTGTTATTTTTCTGGATAATGTTTAAGAAATTTACCTTTAATATAGTTCTGTTAATATCAGAAGTTAACCTTATTTTTTTAAGTAATAGAGCAAGATTTTTATGGCAGATTAGCAAATACCATTTATATGGCATCTTTCATTTGTGATAACTTGAGTTTCCATAGTATTCTCTAATTTCTATAATATTTTTCCTAAATAAACTGTAAAATATTCAAGAGCTGATCACATCCTCTAATTTTCAAATCAGTTCTTAATTAAAAAATGTTTTGCTCATAATGAGTGCTTAATAAAGGCTTTCTGGCTTGAATAAGCCATTAAAAGTCTTAACTTTTTTAGTTAGACTAAAAAAGACCCTCTCAGTAAAATGTCACAATTTTCTNCATTTCTCCTCACTGGTGAATGTGGCTTTACAAGATCTGAAAAGCACTTCCTATTTTCTTCCTTCCTCCTAACTCTTCGAATTTCTTTCTTGTTTGGAAATTCCTATATTCATAGTACATGTTGGAACTCTGGTTTTACATGTCTAGACTGTGAGTACTCAGAGGATATTGATGGATGTTTGATGAATGCATATGTGAACGGACAGCCTGGAGTTCTTTTTCTTTTTTTATTTTTCTTTTTATTTTTCTTTTATTCATTTTGAGAGAGCGAGAGGGAGGGAGGGGCAGAGAGAGAGAGAGAGAGAGAGAGAGAGAGAGAACCCCAAGCAGGGTCCTTACTGTCAGTGCAGATCCTGATGTGGGGGTCAAACTCACGAACCATGATATCAAGACCTGAGCCAAAATCAAGAGTCAGACACTTAACCCGCTGAGCCATACAGACGCCCCCTAGAGTTCTATTTCAAGTGAAAGCAAAATTCAAGGCTGGGAAGTAGTAGGTGTTTTTCAAACCTTCTGGCTCCAGCAGAATCAGAATGCTGCGCCTGGCTCTCACCGGTGCTATTTTTGTGTTACTCAAGAAGAAACGACTGGTTCTTAAGACTTGGCAGAGCTCCACTTCAGATGAAAAGTTGCCTTTGTCTCCCTTGGTGACCCCCTTTCCCAGGCTCACCACCTTCACGTCCTCCTGATGCCCCACCACAGGGCTCAGAACACAGATAGCCCATCAGCTGCTAGGTTTGTTTTCCCACTCATAAAATTTGACACAAAGGGCTGACAGGAAGGAAGGAGGAATTAGAGGCAGTCTCTACCTCGTGGGCTATTAATACTTAAGTATGTACCCTTTTTTCATGGCTAGAAATACCTTCAAATAGGATGGCTTCAGTGTGACTTCCTTGGGCTTCAGATTTTTCTAATCTGAAATATGAAATAGTGGTATCTCTTTCCATGGCCAAAGGCATTGTCTATGACTCTGGAGATGACAAGAATCTAACCAGAGTTTGTAAATGATTTAATGATTAGAAAACACATCCTAGAGGAATATTGTTTGAATTTATATTATTTGGTTTCGTGAGGGAAACAGGAATGAGAAGTACCTTTAGGATGGTACTCAACTATAAAAAAAAATTGTTGACCAGCTGTTCTCAATTTCACCTGAAAAGAATGAAAAAAAAAAAAGGAATGAATTTAAGTACCATGGAGACTGTAAAGCAGACTTTTCTGACACTATAGATCAGTGGTTCTCAAATTTTAGTGTGCACAAAACCCTTGGGAGCTTGTTTAAAATGCAAGTTCCTGACCTGTACACTTAGCAGTTCTGACTTGGTGGATCTGGGGTGGAACCTAAGAATCTGCATTTTTTATCAGCCCTCCCAAAGTTGAAATGGGGCAAGTCGTCCTGAGATCACACTTTGAGAACTGATAGGGTGGATGGCTGAATGGAATGGATTTGTAGAGGATTCACTGAGCTTTTCTTTTGTGGCATGCTTCATAAAGGCATTTTGGTTTTATTTTATTTCATTTAAACAGAGAAGAGATTATCATTTGTTTAGGGGGACATACTAGGTTGTAAGTGTCCCTCTGGGGCACCTCAGTGGCTCAGTCGGTTGAGCATCTGACTTCAGCTCAGGTCATGATCTTGCAGTTTGTGAGTTCAAGCTCCACATCAGGCTCTGTGTTGACAGCTCAGAGCCTGGAACCTGCTTTGGATCTGTGTCCTACTCTCTCTCTGCCCCTCCTCCGCCTGTGCTCTGTCTCTATCTGTCTCTCAAAAATAAATAAACGTTAAAAAAAAAAAAAAAAGAAAGTGGCTCTCCAAATTCATGTCCTTCCAAATAGGCCAGCATCTTGATGTCAGACTTCGAGCCTCCAGACCCAGAACTGTGAGGAAGAATGTTGTTTAAGCCACCCAGCTTGTCATAGTTTGTGATAGCAGCCTGGGCAGATTTATACAACTGGTCCTTGGGGTGCCTGTGTGGCTTAGTTGGTTAAGTTTCCAATTCTTGATTTCAGCTCAGATCATGATACCAGGGTCGTGGGATCGAGCCCCATGTTGGGCTCCATGCTCAGCACGAAGCCTGCTTGCGATTCTCCCTCTCCCTCTGCTCCTCTCTCTGCTCTAGCTCTCAAACACACACACACACACACACACACACACACACACACACACACACACACACACACACACCTGTTCCTTGTAAATAGAGAAGAGGCTCAGGGAGAAGGCCCTGGGACGATGGAGGCATGGATCAGAGGGATGCAGCTGCGAGCCAGGGAGTGGCGAGGCTGGTCAGTAACCCGTGGAGCTGGAAGAGGCAAGGGAGGAGCTTCGCCAGAGCCTTCAGAGAGCAGGGCCTACAGACACCTCCGTTTTGGACATCTAGCCTCCAGAACTGTAAGAAAATCAATTTCTATTGTTTGAAGCCACCCAGTTTGTGGTACTTTGTTACAACAGCCCTAGGGGCTTTGATATAATCCTGCCGTTAGGCAGAAAAGTAGGGGGCTCTCAATACAGGCATTTATGGTTTTGTAGACTTGTTTGCTCCTATGTTGAAGGATACTGGTATTCAAATATTTGGAATCATCATAAATTAGACAGTGGTTTTGTCAGTGTTTATAACATTCTTGCCCTAAACTGTCCCTTCAAACAGATATTGAATATTTGAGACACAAGGGCTTTTGATTTTTATATGATTAAGGAAAAAGAGCAAATGCACTTATTTTTGATAATAAATAGAATGCCCCAAACTTTGTTAATGGCAAATAAATTCATTGTGAGTTTGGGTTGTCAGAATAGATTTGAAGTCACTTTCTCCTCTTAAAATTCTACAAGGTAACTTTTTGTTTTGTTTTTATTTTTTATTGTATTTAATTATTGCACTTTTTTGAAATTTAAATTCAAGTTAGTTAACATACAGTGTAGTCTTGGCTTCAGGAGTAGAACCCAGTAATTTATCTCTTACATCTGACACCCATGGCTTATCCCAAAAAGTGCTCTTCTTTTTTAAAAAATTTTTTATGTTTGTTTATTTTTGAGAGAGAGAGAGTGAGGGAGGGAGAGAGAGAGCATGAGTAGGGGAGGGGCAGAGAGAGAGAGACAGAATCCGTAGCAGGCTCTAGGCTCTGATCTGTCAGCACAGAGCCTGACGTAGGGCTGGAACTCACAAACCGTGACATCGTGACCTGAGCCAAAGTCGGCCACTCAACTGACTGAGCCAGCCAGGCACCCCAAAAAGTGCCCTGCTTAATGCATGTCAACCATTTAACCTATCCCTCCACCCACCTCCCCCCCAGCAACCCTCAGTTTGTTCTCTGTATTTGAGAGTCTCTTATGGTTTGCCTCCCTCACTGCTTTTATCTTATTTTTCCTTCCCTTCCCTTAGGTTCATCTATTGAGTTTCTGTTCTGTTTTTTGTTTTTTGTTTTTGTAAGAGAGAAAGAGAACAAGTGTGAGTGGGGGAGGGGGAGGGAGAGAGAGAGAGAGAAAGAGAGAGAAGGAGGGAGAGAGAGAGAGAGAAATCTTAAGCAGGTTCTATGCTCAGAGCAGAGTCCAATGTTGGGCTCGATCCCACAAGCCTGGGATCATGAACTGAGCTGAAATCAAGGGTCCAATGCTGAACCGACTTAGCCACCCAGGCGCCCCTCTGCAAGTTAACTTTAAGGAATAAATCTGATTTTCCATTGATTTGAAGTAATGGTGAAATTTTGCACAGGGAGTTTATCTCCTTGGATGAGACTTCAGTCATTTGAACCTAGCAGAACAACTCCTGCAAGAAAACAAACTTCTTTCCTTATAAGGTGTTAAGAGAATCTGCTCTTTTTTTGGTAGTTGCTTTGTAATGGTTCAATTATGTGAATAGATTTCACTTCTCAGTGCTGCAAATTCTTTATGTTTTATGGTTGGCATTTTAATGAACCTAATATCTGAAAAGCCATTGATTTGGGAGCACTTAGTTTAGAATCTCCTACTTCTCAGATAGGTGCTATATTATGGTGTAACATGAGAGAGAAGGGGCAGAGAACTTGGATTGTTGCTGGTGTATCAGTTCTTTCCGTTAATAAAACACTCAACTGAGTCATTTTCTCTGGCCACTTTTCCATTGTAAAAAAGTTAAATCAAAGACCATGACTGCTTTTATTGGCAAAACAGTAGATAAATCAGGGATATAAAAATGCAAGAAGGATTCTGTACAAGGACTATGCAGTCAACTCGCTGGGTGAAAGGTTTACTCTGTCAATTTTCCTCTTGAGACACTTAGGTTTAAGGAAATGTTTGCACTGCTCTAGAGAAAAAGTTGGCTGTGTGTTTTTCTTTTGTGTTTAGGCCACTCTGGAAGTAATTCCTTTGGGCACAATTATCTAACATATGGTGATTTCAAAAAAGCCCGAAGCAAAGGTCATTTGGATGTTTTAGACAGGAAAGAAGAAAATCCATCTTGGAGAATAAAACGAAGTCAGGAAGGGCTGAGGTACAACTTACGGTCAAAGGAACATGAAAAGTAAAAGTGAGATAGATTTCAAGCAAAAAAATGCAACTCAAGGTTTTTGCTTTTGCTTTTTTTGTATGTTGTTTTGTTTGCATGAGGATTGTGCACATGGAGATTTTTAAAAATGCCTTGATATCAGAGAAGTTTGGTGCTGGACAAGGGCCAGAAAAAAATCAAGGCCAGCTTTGACCTGTGAGTGTGACCCATTCGGTCACACCGGCCCCATGCATAGAAGGGCCCCACACTTGGTTTAATGCTCTATTGTTCTCCTGAAAGTCTTAATCGTTTTTGGACTTTAGGCCCTATGTTTTCATTTGACACCAGGACCTGCAAATCATGTAGTCAGTGCTGCAAACGATGGTCTATTCCAAACCCTTTGTGTTTTTTCTAGATGACAAAATAAGGTCCAGAGAAGATCAGTGAGTCGCTTGGTGGAGCCAGGAATAGAACTAGTTCCTCTGTGTTGAAACTATGAAATGAATTCACATTCAGGGTGTTTAAACACAGAGAAATGCTTTTCACTTTCATATTGAAAAGAAACTTCTTCATATATCGTCAATGGGCCAAACAAAATTTTAAAGAATCCAAAAGGAAGAAAGTTCTGGGTATGCTTGGGACACAAATAAGGAAGAGCTCATGTTGATTTTTCAACTCATTTCTTTTCTTTTCAATTCAAGTTAGTTAACGTAGAGTGTAGTCTTGGCTTCAGGAGTAGAACCCAGTGATTCATCTTTTACATATAATACCCAGTGCTCATTTCTAAAAAAAACACTGGCAGGGCCCCTGGTTGGCCAGTCAGTTAAGCATCCACATTTGGCTCAGGTCATTATCTCACAGTTTATGAGTTCGATCCCTGCATTGGGCTCTCTGCTGTCATTGCAGAGCCACTTGGGATCCTCTGTCCTGCCCTCCCTCTCTGCCCCTTGCCTGCTAGTGTGCATGCTCTTTCTCTCAAAATGGATATTAAAAAAAATAAGTAGACATTTAAAAAATAAATAAAAAATTTAAAAAAGCACTGGCTGCCATATTAATTTTCCTTACTTCAGCATCAGCCCTCAGATCTTCTGAAGTCAGGACATCTTGGTGTACATGTGTTGTTTCCTACCCCAAAGAGCCAGGTTGTTAGTACGGCTCGGCAGAGGGTCAAACTAAATCACCACTCTTATGCTCTGACAAACTGACTTTCCTGCTCTGTGCAGCTTTGTCATTGGTGCTGTCCCAGTGAAAATGGATTAATTTTAACAACTGCACTTTTCTTCTTGCATGGCCAAGAAGATAGTTAAAATCTGCTCAGCACCAGCCAAGCAGCAAACAATACTACACATCAGAACTGAGCACATGCAGTAGGGGGCCATTTCGAAGGCTTCCTAACAGGTACCAGACTCAGAGGAAATCAGCTCAGGAAGCGTTCTCTGTAAACTGGCAAACATCTTCTGTTACTGTGATGTTCTGTATCTTCAGGCTCACGTGGCCATCAGGATTCATCCTTCTGGTGGATTCTAGATGAAGAGAGCTATCTTCAAGAGTTCATTTTTAACTTTCTTTTAAGGTTGGTTGGGAGATGCTTATTTTAATAATAAATAAAGCATTTAATAAACATTACATAAAATGTTTATTTATTTACTTAGAGAGAGAGAGAGAGAGAGAGAGAATATGAGTGGGGGAGGGAGACAGGATTGCAAGCAGACTCTGCAATGAGAGCAGAGAGCCCAATGTAAGGCTTGAACTTCCAAACGGTGAGATCATGATCTGAGCCGAAGTCAGACGCTTAACCAGCTGAGCCACCCAGGTGTCCCTGGTTGGGAGATGCTTTTAACCATTGTCCTTTGACCAACTCCCTACAACTTTCTGATGATAAATAATGTCTATAGAAATAAAAATGTAGGTTTGCAACTCTGCCCAAAGATTGCCACCTGAAATTCTGTTGGGCCAGAATAGGCAAAGGAATTCTCAAAGCACATTTTCCCCCACATGAGAAACATCCTACTTCAAATTCTCCTTGATGTAAATCAGAGATAGACAGGCTGGCATCCATCTCCTGGTCCACAGAGAAAAAAATGTCTGAGATAATTGAATCTGATTCAAGATAGAAGGAACCTGATGAAAATCAGCTATCTTCCTGATGCAATGCTTATTCCTATGATTTGAAGAAGTGGCAGGGATTTTACTGGCAAATGGGAGCCAACTGTGTAGAAAATACGGCTCAAGCTCTTTTATAAAAAAAAAAATTCCAGATTTTCTCAAGTATCTGGTGAGGGTGAGGAAGGGTGAGGCATCAGATATCTTCCGTGTATGGAATAAATATAGAGGAGGGAGGTGTGGACATACGAGAAAACAAACTTAAAAAATTTGTCTTGGCAAGATCTTATATCATAACAGCTTGGAGCCAAAAGACCTTCTAATCCTCCACTCACAATTTATAGAAGAGGAAACTGAGGTCTGGGGAGATTATGTGTTACCTGCCGTGACTTGGCCATTCGGAGGCAGGAATGGGTCACTGACTCCAAGTGCAGGCTTCTTTCCCATGGTGTGCACGTGTGAGGAGGTTCTGGGAGAGGAAGTGGATCTCTGGTCAACCTTGAGGCACAGTAGCACTTGGTACTTGCTAGCATGAACTCCTAGAGCCTCGATGGCCCCACGCACACACCTTGGGGCTGTGTTTCTGAGCTGGCTTGGGGTCTGACTGCTATGGCAGCTGCGGACAATTCATGCAAATCACCTTTCTCAAATCTCCCCATACCAAGACCAGGGCTGCAGACCGCAAAAGAGAAAGAACTGATGGCCCTGAGGCACTTTGAGAGTCTGGGCCACCACCTCACAGGAACAATAGCAGTGGCAGTGATGCTAATAGAGGTCCTGTCTCTGAAGAGTTCTGTTTCTGACAGCTGGAGTTCTTTTTTGACCTCTGAAACCTCAAGCCCCCTAATCTGACCATGTTTGGATGAACAGCTCAGAGGAAAAGGCTGAAGCAATGCAATCAAGCAATTGTTACAATCGTGTAATGCGGAATCAGCTTTGGCAAGGTAGCTGTCACAGAGCAGGTCACGGTGACATGCGAGAATCTGGGAGCACACATGAATCCCCTCCCACTAACACAATGGTGGTGGGAGTTGCTGTTTTTCCCAGGGTTGTGCTTTTCTTCAGTTGGTCTCGCAGTGAAAGTGATGATGTACGAGTACGGCTGCCTCTTGGACCCGGCTGGTGGACAGACACAGCAGCCTTTAAAGCGGCAACAAGTAGCAGGAGGGGTGAATCGGTTAGGGCGGTTTACCATCTGCTCACGGTCACAGAGTTTCCTGACCTATAAAATTTGCTTTTGAAGCCCTTCTTTAAAACTTATAAAAATTAGCTAACCCACCATTAACTGTTACCACTTGCATGGCTATAATAGCAACTTCTCACCATCACGGGCAGGTTACATCCAAAGTTGAGTTCTGTCCACAGTGAGAACATGAACTGCCCGGGTCCATGCTTCTAAGTTTTCCATTCCTGTTATTTGGGTTCACATCTGAAAGTAAACCAGCTTAAAAAGAAAAGTAAACCACCTGCATGCAAAGCAATGTCTCAAATCCCGCCTTCTATTTTATTTTATTTTATTATTTATTTTATTTTATATAGAATTTATTGTCAAGTTGGCTAACATACAGTGTATATAGGGTACTCTTTGGCTTTGGGAGTAGATTCCTGTGATTCGTCGCTTACATACAACACCCGGTGCTCATCCCAACAGTGCCCTCCTCAATGCCCGTCACCCATTTTCCCCTCCCCTCCACCCCCATCCACCCTTAGTTTGTTCTCCGTATTTAAGCGTCTCCTATAGTTTGCCTCCTTCCCTCTCTGTTTGCAACTATTTTTTCCCCTTCGCTTC
Organism: Crocuta crocuta; assembly: GCF_008692635.1. Lineage (NCBI taxonomy): Eukaryota > Metazoa > Chordata > Mammalia > Carnivora > Hyaenidae > Crocuta > Crocuta crocuta. Next base: position 8,850,106 of record NW_027529433.1, read on the forward strand.
CCCCATGGTCTTCTGTTAATTCTGTTGAGAAACTTAACAGCAACTCTGCTTTTTGAAAGGAGGAAATTAAACTAAGACAACATTTTTTTTTTCTCTTTCGGTAACACCACCCTCTCCCTGCATACTGGCCTCTCCTCTATTGATTTAGGGGTTCCGTGTAATGCTTTCATTCTTTTCCAATTTTCTTTCTTGACTCTGACATCCTGTTTGGCTTCCAACCATCTTATTTATTCCTGATTTTGAGCCTGTTTTTCTCATTCGAGCCTAGTGTACTGATGCCCCAAATCCCTCCAAATCCACAGCTCTAAAAATGCCTCAATTCTTCCTTCTCTGAATCCAAAGGCTCACTAATTTCAGCGGATTTAAGCCCAGGATAAGGTGCGCACAACATTGTATCTTTAATTAGGCACTTTTCAAATCTCCTGTGGTATGTACAGTTTGGATTACTAAATTATGCCAAAAGCATTTCATGCGAGGGGGGCAGGCGGTGTGTGAAGATTAATAAGTCGTGGTTTCTAAGTCGCTTTAAAAGTCTAGAATGCAAGTGTTTTGCAAAAATATGGCAATGCCTTTATTAACAGACTTTGGCTTAGTCTGCAGAAGAAGTTCTGTTTTGAGAAAATGTCTTGTCCAACGAAGCCTGGGTAGGATGGACGTGCTGCAGCAACTTGACACTTTGATGGCACAGGCTGCTGCAATTCACCCGTCCATCCATCCATTCATAAATACTCATTAGATATTTATCACATGTCAGGAACTTTGCTAGGCCCTACAGATTAAAAAAAAATCACCTTCAAGTTGTTCGTAAATCAGTATGTGCATATTTATGAGTGTGTGTGTGGTGGGGGTTGAACAGTACACAAACACGATGACATATAGAGTGTCATTTAAGGAGGAACCAAGGTACCAGAAGGGTTTAGAAGAAGGAAAGGTCACAGCTAAATGGAGGATTCAGTAAGGCACCACGAGAGAGGTAATAATTTGGATGAAGCTTGAAGGGGAAGTGTGGAATTTTGTTTAATACATTTTTAAATTCTAGACTAAGTTTAAATGCACAGGAAGTTATAAAAATTGCTCTTACATATCTCTCACTTGGTTTTCCCCATTCATAACGTCTTACATTTCCATGGTACTCTTGTTAAAACCAAGAAGCCAACGTTGATAGGTTGACATATTGATATGTTGCTACCCACACTCCACAATTTTAGGGATGTCACCAATTCTTCTGTTAATGTCCTCCTTCTGTTTCAGGATCCATGAGAGGGAACCACATTGCATTTAGTTGTCATGGCTTTTCAGTCTTCTCTGGTCTAAGACAGTTTCTCAGTCTTTGCTTGGGTTCATGACCTTGAGGTCTTGGGGAGAACTGGCCACATATCTTGTCCCCCAATCTGGATATGTCTGATGTTCTTCTCATGGTAGAGCAGAGTTATGAGTTCTAAGGAAGGACATCACAGAGGAGTTGCTTTTGATTACACCACATCAGGGGGCACCTGATGTCTGTGTGACATCATGGGCTATGTTAGCCAAGTGGGAGAATTTTAATGGGGAAGAATTGATCCATAGGTGAAAGGAGCCTGTGTGGGCAGGATGTGGGTGTACACAGTGTGTGTATGGGCTAGTGAAACATCCAGGTGGCTGACAGGTAGAGTATTTGCAAGGGAGAAGTAGGAGATAAGCCATGCAGTGGAACGGCATTTTTAAATTTTAAAAGATTTTGTGAGGGCTAACTTTTTCAAAGCTTAACACCTCATGATAAAGTAGTTGACCGGCTGTTGTAGCTCCCACTCAAAGGTGAGAAAACTAAGGCCCAAGGAAGTAAGAGGATGGCCAAAGTTACACAAATAGTTGGAGAGCCGGGACTTAGCCACAGTTCTCTTGATCCACATCCCAGGGTTCTTTGCTCTTCGTCTTGGTCACTCCCTCTTGGAGAGGCTCATGGAACAGTTATTGGCGGTGATGGAACAGTGCATATGGGTCTGATGAGTCTGTCATGGCTGTACCTCCCATACTCTGTCCCAATTTTCCATCTAAACTCTGCTTAAAAAAAAAAAACTATGGGGCGCCTGGGTGGCTTAGTCGGTTAAGCGTCCAAGTTTCACTTAGGTCATGATCTTGCAGTTCATGGGTTCGAGCCCCGCGTCGGGCTCTGTGCTGACTGCCAGCTCAGAGCCTGGAGCCTATTTCGGAGTCTGTGTCTCCCTCTCTCTCTGACCCTCCCCTGCTCACGCTGTCTCTCTCTCCTAGCAATAAATAAAAACAAACAAACAAACAAAAAAAACTAGGCAAAACAAAGTCAACTCTTACTTCTGAAGAGATTAAAGCTGTTCCATGAAGGTCTGAGAAAGTTTTCTTCTGTGCTGCTGTTTCACCTATGTTTATCCTGGCATGTGTCCCTAAAGGCAATATACCACCGTGGTTCTAAGGATAGAGAATTTGCCAAGTAGTTCCTACTAGAAAATGCTTATTAATGCATTTCATGGGTGACCAAGGAAATATGAGGGAAGCTAACTATTCATCTTGGTTGACCCAGGTACAGATTGAGGAGAGAATGTAAAAGATTAGAGAGATTTCTCTTTCCTTCTTCCTGGAGGGCTGGCCCTTTACTATGTCATAAAGGGAGCCACATTGGCTAATCAGGAAGTTCCCTTATCTCACCTTTGTAGATTTACCATTTTCTTGTTTATTTCACAAACACATACTATGTATCCACCATCAGTCTGGATCTGTCAGGCAAAGAGAATGGAAGATAAACAATATCGAAAGGGCTTCTTGCTTTCAGGAGCTCATCAGCAGGGAAGACAGTAAGAAAAAAAAAAACAATTGAGAGGAGAGAATAATTAGCTGCCTGGCCTTCATAGAAGAGGTGATGCTGGAGCTGAGTGGTGTAGGACATTGAGGAATTTCGTAGTGGAAAACAGCAGAGACACAAACACGGAGGAGAGAGGCTGCGATGGACATCTGGGGATGTGCGAATCATTTGGTATTGCTGGAGCACAACAGATGTGCTGGGAACAGAGGATGCTGGAAACAGTGGGAGGTGGGGCAGGAGAGTACAGCTCCTCTCCAGGCCTCCAGCCAGAGCCATCCTCTGGGGGTTGGGGGCAGAGACCTCCAAGATTGGGTCCTTTAGCATTCTGCTCTCTACAGTGCCATTCTTGAGTCAGGCAGGCACTTGGATCTTAAGGATTTTGCCTGCCTTCCCAATCTTGCAACTTGATCTTTGAAAGTCCATAGCCATAATGCTTAATCCCTTAAAATGTGTTGAAAGCATAACAGCGTTTGGTCTATGATCGGCAACAGATTCTCTTGAAACTAATTTTTACGCAGCTCAAGATTGAGTGGAAACATCCCGCTGTACTTAATGCAGTGTTACTGTAAAACTGCAGCTTTTTGAGGAGGGAAAAGATTATCTGTTGATCTTTGATATTCACTTGTTCACAGAGCTCTGTCAATATGCTGTGTCACATGGCTCCCTTATAGTTTCCAAAGCCATTAAATACTAAAGAAAACAGGATTTTTCCAGCTCTGATCTCATTATGTGTACAAATTCCAAGAGCAGCCTCCCAGAAAATAAAAGTTTTTATACAACAGAGTGGATGTGTTCATGAAAGATATATTGTTTATTTTCTTGGCACAGAGTTAACTCTAAAATAAGATTACTTAATTGAAGAAAACATTTCCTGACATGCTGAGAAGCAACATTTGAACCAAATCTCCTCTCTTTTAGATTAAGTCTAGGGTGGATGTGTTCTAGGCTATTTAATCCATGTGAATCTCAAACAAAATCATTTTAACTACTGAGGCATTTAGTTGGTAAGGCAAAATGTAATTCAATACTCTAGGCAACAACTTGTAATCAATTATGATTTTTAGTTGGGAAAGATCCTGGGGTTTGTTGTTATAGTAGTAGTTTATTTATTTATTTATTGGCACAAAAAATCTTAAATCTGGAAGCATTCAATTCAATTTTTCGTTGCACTTGGCTGCTCCTGGCTTTGGTTAGTAGGGTAACTCAGCTCATTTTTAGTGGTTCTTTTATGCTATTTTTAGGACTTGGGGGTCAACATCACAGTATGTAATATTATCTATTACCGTATATTATATATTTTTATTATACATAGCATATATAGCATTATGTATTGTTATATAAGTTATAATATATATGTTAATAACATCTATTAAATATGGTAATATTTACATAATTAAAACTAGTCTATATACATGTGGTAAAAGAAGTTGGTTGTACATCAGAATACCTTTTCTCTTTCTTTCTGGGTGCATGACCGCTTCAGTAGAATAGAATTTCCAGTCTTCCTTGGAGTTGGGTAAGACCATGTGATGAAGTTCTCATTTATAGAATGTGAACAAAAGTGATGTGTGCCGCCTCTAGGGCCAGGTCTTAGATGTTGATTTATATACCCTCTTGTCTCTTTCTGCTCACTGGGATTTGGGAGTGGAGACAATGTCCTAGGATGGTGGTATAGAACAGTGGAAGGAACTGGAGTCCCTAAATGTTCATGTGAAGCAAAGCTGGGCCACCTGCCTGGGTTGCTCACCTTTGAACAGTTACACGTGAGGGAAATAAACTCCCCTATTCTTCAAGCCACTGTGTCAGTCAGGGTTCAATCAGGGAAGCAAAAGCACAAGAAGATATTATGTGTTGTAAGGGACTCTTTTTTTTTTTTTTTTTACAGAGATTTGATCTTAAGCAATTGTGGGAGATAGTTAAGCAGTCCCCATAGCTCCATTGTGGCGACTGATGCTAGAAATCTAAGTCCAAAGAGTGGCCAGCTGGGAAGGCAAGTTGTGTGCAAAGCAGGGGAGAGCAGGATAAGGCAGAACCTGCAGCACAAGCTGGCACTTTTGGCCAGCTTCTGGCCCGGATGGTAGTTGTGTCTGCAGGAGAGGCTGATGTTTTTCATGGACCTAACACAAACGTGACCCAGGAGTCAGAGAAGCTGAGAGGTAGAGCCAGGGGAGGGTGGACTGGTTCCAGGTCTGGCTGCTGTGGACACTACAGAGTGAACCAGGAGATCAGCAACAGTGGCAGCCGCTTCTAGCCTCCAAATCTCACCCAAGAATCTCTCTTGTGACATAGTCTAACTAGAAACATGCAAGAATGAGACTCTGGGAAAGAGAACTCAGTGTAGCCACAATGGCCCATTACGAAGCCACCTCAGTCAACCCTTTGTCAGCTCACACAGTCCACAACTCCTTAAGTTGTATTTTATCTCCAAATGAAAAGCACAACAAAAGTTGTGCTTCAGCCTGGCATGATGCCACCATCACACATAAGCACGGTAATCCTTCCCTCAGAAGAGAATACCAAGTCCCTCTTTTGGTTTGGGGTGATGTTAGTTTTCCTTCCAGCTGATACACAATCCCTGTAGCTGAAATATTAGTGTGTAAAGTTAATCACTACACAGCACACTATCTCAGGTGATATGGGGATGAGAGAGGCCAAGAAAACAGAAATGTTTGGTTCATAAATATACAAACATATCCAAGTGAGGAAGAAACACTCACTATGACAGTCCTCATTTATGCAATAGCCACATGGTCATTGCTGATATATATCATTTCGTTCTTCCACTACCCATTTCCTTTACCCTAAGCAAGCACTTCAGCTGGTGGTGGCTTCTTGACTGGTAGAGGGGACTCAAACCTTCTTTCCCAAAGTTCAGGGTCACTAGTGGTCCTGTCTGAATTGGGTTGCATTTTTCTATGGACTTCAATCCTAGGACATAGGAATAGCAAGAGGTATCCCCAGAAGATCTACTACATTCCTATGATATAATAATCCCATTTCCCCCATGATTATCAGGATCAATCACTTGAGAAGTACAGCACTCAAGTGATTTTTCCATTTTTCTGTTCCTTGCCCGTTTCACTGGTATAAGGAACACACAGTGTTCAGGTGGTAGTCTCAGCTACTAGTTCAGTGGAATCGTTGTGTCTCTTGCTGAAAGCGTTTCCCACCTTTAGTTCCTTTTGGAACTAAAGCTCCCATACCACTAGAGCCCACTTGTAGGGGTGCAAATAAAAAATGTTGCTAGTGAATCACCAGGGGTAATCCGACCCCTTGGTTGCCAGAGCCAGGAATCCTGACTAGGGGAGAAAAATCATCATATATTGGACGTCAATTTAGAGCATGTATTTTATCCTGGAGGATATTGTCCCAGCCATGCAAGGCACTGTTACCTACCTGCCATCACAACTGATGGCATAGTCTCTTCAAAAGGCTATACAATGGGACACATGGGTGGCTCAGTCGGTTAAGTGTCCCTCTTCAGTTCAGGTCATGATCTCGCGGTTTGTGAGTTCCAGCCCCACGTCAGGCTCTGTGCTGACAGTTCAGAGCCTGGAGCCTGCTTCAGATTCTGTGTCTCCCTCTCTCTCTGCCCCTCCCCCACTAGCATTTTCTCTCTCTCTCTCTTAGTAAATGAATAAACATTAAAAAATTTTTAAAAAGGCTATACAATGGAACATTACTCAGCCATAAAAGAGAATGAAATCTTGCCATTTGTAACAATGTACAGTAAAACCTTGGTCTGTGAGTAACTTGTTCTGTGAGTGTTTTGCAAGATGAGCAACTCATTTCTGATAAATTTTAATTTGATAAATGAGCACTGTCTTGCAATATGAGTAGTACATAACGCTGAATGTCACGTGATCACAATAGAGCCAATGGTTCTTGAAATTTGCTTTGATATGCAAGTGCTTTGGATTACAAGCATGTTTTCAGAACAAATTATGCTCCCAAAACCAAGATTTTACTGTAGATGGATCTAGAGGGGATAATGCTGAGTGAAGGAAGTCAGCCAGAGAAAGATAAATACCATATGATTTCACTCATATGTGGAACTTAAGAAACAAAGAAAATGAACAAATAAAGGGGGGAAAAGATAGACAAAAAACAGACTCTTAACTATAGAGAATAAACTGATGGTTGCCAGAGGGGAGCTGGGTGGCGGGATGGATGAAATAGGTAAAGGGGATTAAGAGCACACTCATCACAATGAGCACTGAATAATGTATAGAATTGTTGAATCCCTTTGTTGTACACCTGAAACTAATATAATACTGTATGTTAATTATACTGGAATTAAAAAAATAAAATTTAAATAGGCTATTCCACTATTTCATTAAGCCAGCTACTTTAAGATGATAGGGAGCAGAATAAGACTAGTGAATTTCATGAGCATGTGTCCATTGCTGCAACATCTTTGTTATGAAACAAATTCCTTGGTCAGAAATAATGCTGTTTAGAATGCCAGTAAGTCCGTGGACAATAGTTCAGAAAGAAACATCACAGGCAGGAAGAGTAAGCGTCTATTCTAATAAGAATGAGGTGCTGCCCCTTGCATTGTGGAAATAGTCCAATGTAATCAACTCATCATCACGTAGCTGGCTGATTCCCCTGGGGAATTTGTGGCATATTAGGGACTAAAGGGCTCTTGGAGGTTTGGGCCCTCAGCAGCCTTGGTTGGTAGAAGGCCATGTTGCCAAGTCCCTGTGTAACCTTCATCCTTTCATTCCTACTGTGGCCATTTTGTTTAGGAGCCCACTGGGCAGTGCCAGGAGTGGGTAGAGAATGATGCTGCTGGATGTCCACAGAATGGGTTATCCTCTCCACCTGAAGTTACCTTCCTGTGAGCACTCACATAAGATACAAATATCTCACACTCCTTGTCCATTCAGATAAGTCTGTCCACATACTTTTTCCTCAGATTTCCTTGTCACCAATTTTCCATCATGTTCCTTCCAAGTCCCTGATCATCCAGTCAAGGAATCACTGTGGGTCGTACCCCTGGCCATTCTACTTCCAGCTGTAGCAAGTGGTACAAACTGAACTGTTGACCCAGGAGACCTAACTGTAGTTATTTTCAAAGGATTTTACTACACTTCTGGGCAACTTTTAGCAAAAAGTAGTTTCCACCTTACCTTGGGTTCATAAACAATAATCCTTTTTTCTTTTTAAGTTTATTTATTTTGACACACAGAGAGAACACATATGCACACGTGTGCAAGCAGAGGAGGGGTAGAGAGAGAGAGTTTTAAGCAGACCCCGAGCTGTCAGCACAGAGCCTGATGCAGGGCTCGATCACATGAACCATGAGATCATGACCTGAGTCTAAATCATGAGTTGGACACTTAACTGATGGAGCCACCCAGGCATCCCTAAACACTAATCCTTGAATACCATAGCACTTACGTGTGCCCTATAACACATGTAATCTTCTTTTCTTTTCTTCTTTTGAGAGAGAGAGAGCTGAGCGGTGGGGAGGGACAGAGGGAGAGGCAAAGAATCTTAAACAGGCTCCACACCCAGCACAAAGCCAAGGCAGGGCTCTATCTCACGACCCTGAGATCATGACCTGAGCCGAAATCAAGAGTCGGACGCTTAACCAGCCGAGCCACCCAGGCGCCTCTAACACAAAGTCTTATACAGGGTAGGCAGGCATTCCATCAATATTTGTGCAGTGAATGGGTAGCCCTGGCACTTGATCTTGCAGCTGCTGAGCCTGTTAGAAAGTAGCCAAATGTGGAACAAGTTTATGCATCTGCTCAGCAGCTTTGAGTGCATAACACATGAATACTTACAGTTCACAAGCCTGTGTTGATCTACTACTATGTACCTAGGTTCTATTCTACAATAAATCTTTTTATACCAGTTGTTGAGCTAGGTTAATTTTAAGACCACATGATATCAATTATATAATATTGCCTTTATTTCGTCTCCATGTTAAGCAGATGTGTGTGTCTGGGGTTGAAGTCATAACTACTGCCTCAGAAGTGTTCAAAGGAGAAAAGGAGGTTTATTGTTTCCTGCTGATCATACATGTAGATTGCTGAAGCAGTATGCTCTTTTTTTTTTTTAATGTTTATTTTTGAGAGAGAGTGACAGCATGAGCAGGGGAGGGACAGAGACAGAGAGGGAGACACAGAATCTGAAATGGGCTCTAGGCTCTGAGCTGATAGAGCCTGACGTGGGGCTCGAACTCAGGAACTGTGAGATCATGACCTGAGCTGAAGTAGGATGCTTAACCGACTGATCCACCCCGGCGTCCCTGAATCAGTATGCTGTTAAGGCCTGGGAGATTCAGGCCCATTTCTGACCTTAGTCTTATTCAGCACTCTTGAGTTTTCCTTGGTGTTTGGCACATGACAGAGTTTTATAAATAATTATTGAGGGAATGAATGAGTTGTTCACCAAGACTGTGTCAGATGCCAGTAACTTTCTGAGATGGCTCAAGGAGCTGAGAGGTGGGACCAGAGGGAGCATGGCATAGTGAACCAGCACCTGGCCAGGACGGCTGAGTTCTGGCTTTAGCCTTGCCACTGCCTGCCTATGTGACCTCGAGCAAGGCACATATCCTTTCTGGGTCTTGATTTCTGGGTTGAGGATGTTTGAGAGTCAAAGAGCAGCCATGAGAGGCCTCTCCTGCTCAAATGGACTTTGTTTGGACTTTACAGTGTACTAAAAAAAACCAAACCCTGTACTTTATTTGGATGCCTTTTAGGATGTACACTCTGGTTTGCTAGTTACCACTTCTTCCTCTTACCTTTGTTCTTACTCTGGGTTTGGCCCCTATAGCCATTTGAGTTTGTAACTTCTGAACACGCTCAGCTCTAGGTCCGACATTCTCTGAGTTCGTGCCACTGGAATGTAAGTGCCGTAGGGCAGGATTTTGAGATTGTTTCGATCACTGAATGCCCCATCCTAGAACAGTGCTTAGGATATAACAGCTGCTTTACAAGTGTTTGGTGAGTGAATGAATACCTTCAGGACAATAAAAGAGACTGATGGAGAAAGCAAGGTGGGGGATCATCGTCTCTTCCCGGATTTCGGTACAGATTCGTTTAAATACCAACTGCCCCTGTTCAGGAGCTTGCCTCAGCACAACTGGCCACAGTGTTGCTGTGGGCATTGTCAGGCGCCCGGTTCTAGATGCTTCTGCCTAGCTTCTGGCCTGTTTCCTGACCCAGTTGGTTGCTGACTTACTACTGGATCCAGTTGGAGAACTTCCTGTGATCTTCCTACCGTGTGTGTTTTTAAAAATTCCTTGCTGAGAATATAACCCCACAGCACTGCTGTTAACACTCCATAAAACGTTCTTTTTCCTGGTAGCTGTTAAACTTTAACATCAGATTATACTACACATCAGCAGAATGTTCCGCACAAGCCTAAACAGAAGTGGGTCCCCCTAACCCTTCGGCTTTGGGGAGACTACAAATCTAGTTCACTTTCATGGCCACCTGGGGAGAAACTCGGTTACAGAAGCAACACTTCTGGTCCTTCAGAAACAGCCCTGGCAGTTAGAAACATTAAAATACCTCTCAAACAAATGAACGGCATGAAATAAAAGGCATGAGCTTTAAAGAACGGTTTTAAACTAGAAACGAGTGCAGAGTCACTCATTAAGTATATATGCTATTTTCTTACATTTCCTAGTTCCAATAATTTATAGTACAAATCTTCAATCTGTAAATTAAACATGTAAATAACTTGACATTTTGTCACACAAATCCAGACTAATACTCCTCTGGGTTCAAGAAGGAAAAACAAACAAACAAAACTGTGTTCAAACCCCACACACAGAGGACAGGGCAAAGAATTCTCCTGGTCTCTTAGAGTTTATTAAAAATTTTTTTCTTAATGTTTATTTATTTTTGAAAGAGAGAGAGACCAAGCATGAGTGGCACCGAGAGAGAGAGAGAGAGGAAAACACAGAATCCAAAGCAGGCTCCAGGCTCTGAGCTGTCAGCACAGAGCCAAATGGGGGCTTGAACCCACAAACTGTGAGATCATGATCTGAGCCAAAGTCAGACGCTTAACTGACTGAGCTACCCCGGCGCCCCTGGTCTTTTACAGTTTAAAACAGCAACATCAACCACAGCCTGGAAACTGACTGAGTCTGAGCTCCAAACACCACTAGTGCAGTAACATTTCATTTGTTATGTGGACATGAAGGTGGCGTGTATTCTGTGCTGAAGAGCTAGTCACCAGCAGAGCAGTCCTCTCTGAGAGTACTTGGTGGGGGCTGCTGCCAGATATTTCTCTGCAAGCACCCGAGGAAGCCCTCCTCTCCACTGCTCTAGTAGATTTTCACTGGAAACATGCCAGCCAGAGTTTCCGCTTTGGATTTCACTTGCCTTTTGTAGGCAAATGAACCTGGGTACTTTCACTCTGCACTACCTGCCCATCGGGGCCCAAAGTCCAGATTTCAGAGATGTCTCTGGAAGATAACCTTGCAGAAGCATCTGAGCCCTCAGGGTCATAGGCTTTGCCTTTGTGAATTAGGCCCTGAGGTAGCACAGTACTTTGTTGTGTCCTCCCCAGGGATGAATTTGGACCACAAACTGCAGGATAACAAGTCAAGTCTATTTATGCATCTCAGGCTCATTCTTCACATGTTATTATCTCCATCAAATGACCTGATTGGAAAATAAAAAATGTGAAAATTTGTTTTAGCAGAGAGGGAGAGGGTTCAGTAGACTTCAAATTCAAAGCAAAAGTAATCAGCTAAAATTATTCCAACCATGTAACATCACATGGTAGTCCTGAGAAGGACGGTGGGAGAAATCAGAGGCTGGTTTATAGAAATGATCCTGCAAAGGGCACCCATTTAAACCAATCTAGGCTATCACATGGGGAATTGAGAGATAATGACTTTATCTTTTTATTTAGTGCATGTGGAAAATCCTGTTCTCTATTATTTTAATCATCTTCAACATCTCCATAAACCAACAAAGGCCATTCAAACCTAATCATATTATTTTTGTTTTTTTTTTTTTAATTTTTAATGTTTTTATTTATTTCTGAGAGAGAGAGACAGCGTGAGCAGAGGAGGGGCAGAGAGAGAGGGAGACACAGAATCCAAAGCAGGCTCCAGGCTCTGAGCTGTCAGCACAGAGCCCAATGCAGGGCTCAAATCCACGAACTGTGAGATCATGACCTGAGCCGAAGTCAGACGCTTAACGGACTGAGCCACCCAGGCGCCCCAAACCTAATCATATTTTAAGTATTCCCAACATGAGAATGAATTTACAGCTCAAAGGAGATATTGGTGATGGAGATCTTGTAACATACACATAATTGGAAAGTAATCATCTAAAGTCTACATTGAGCGAAAATCCATTTCTTCCATAGGACTTTCAGGCCAGGTAAAATTCTTAAATTATTTTTTAATGTTTATTTTTGAGAGAGAGAGAATATGTGAGCAGGAGATGGGCAAAGAGAGAGGGAGACACAGAACTCAAAGGAGGCTCCAGGCTCCACACTGTCAGCATAGAGCCAGACACGAGGCTCAAACTCATAAACTGTGAGATCATGACTTGAGCTGAAGTCGGATGCTTAACGGACTGAGCCATCTAGGCATCCCTGGACCGGGTGAAATTCTTAAGGCAAGTCCCCTTTTAATTCATTTTTGCATTCCCCAGAGTAATCAGCACAATGCCTTGCAAAAATTGGGTATCAGGAAGATTCTGTAAAGAGGACAGGATTTCCAAATTTGTTTGGAAAATGGGGTAAAGTTTTCCCCTGAAGTTTACCTTCACATCTCTTAAAGAAAAAGCAAACTTTTCCTCTGGCACTCTTTTTGGGTCTTCCTTCTAAATTTTTCTCTTCAAAAGAAAAAAAAAAGACACCCTCTCTCATTTTCCCCAAGCCCTTCTTCCTAGATTGGAATACTCCCACGGGTTACTCTGTTTCTACCACTTCTGGACATGGGTGTTTCCTTGGGGCAGTGGTTCAGGGGCTGCCTCCTTACAGGTGAACCAGAAACAAGCCTGGAAGTCCATCTTAGAGGCCTCACCACATTGTAGTCGGGACTGTTTACGTCTGACTGTGTTGCCTGTGTCACTCAAACTGGACAGCTTCGTGGCAACTGTGCTTTTGAGTGAGATATTTCGGATTGCCGAAATTACTTGAAAATGCTTGAAAGAGTCAGAAATAGTCTAAATCGTTAGTGGATAAGATTACTAAACGTGAGAACTTTTATAAGAAAATGTGCAAAGTAAGAGTTCCTAAACTCTGTGATGCTGTCAGTTGCTCACCATTGCTGCCTCCTTTTTTTGCTAAAGAGGCCTCCCCCCCTTATTGCTCTGGGAAAAGACTGAGTGCTGTGCCTTCCAGCACTACCTCTTACAAATTAGCTTCACCTTACAGAGTGTTGAGGAGCATCACAATGGATTAGGAAGTCCTGGAAATCACAGGAGTTTCATATTAAAACAAAAGCAAACTGATGCATGAGATCGCCATGGCTTCTAGAGAGCAGGACCTGCTGATCTGTGCTCACTATCAAGTAGTCCTGAAGGTTGTGTCCAGATGCCCTGGGATGATGTTGATTTGTCAACATTGAAAACATTTTCACTTTTGTCAAAAGTCCATGGGCACACATGTAGAGAGGCAAGAGTTGTGTAAGGCTGGCACGAAAAACGGAAGACCCTCTGTCCCTCCCATGTCCCACCTTCTGAGGGCAAACCCATTCGACTTTTCCAAACAGTTATTTGCTATTTGCATCCATATCTCTAAAGCACACAATTTTATTGCTATGTATGGACTTTTCACCTTTAAATATTATCTGTTGACTTCCTGCAATGGAAGATAAGGATCTAACACACTTTCTCACTCCCTTCCATGGCCCATGTTTACATGACCCAAATAGTTTCACAGACTTTTAGTTAGATCAATATATACATTCCCAATTTATGATCATTTAAAGTGCTGTTGATAGCTTAGCTATGTAGTCTACTATGATTGCTTTGCATTTTCTCCACAACCTACCGTGGTATTAATGAACTTGGGGATTACCTTAGCCTCTGTCTTATTTGAATTCCCTGTTTCTTGGACCTCATGTCTTCCTCTTCAAATTGGAATAAATCTAATGATTTATTAGTTTGTTGCGGTGCAATACACGCCCCAGTAGCTTTCTGAGAAAGTAAATGGTAAATGTTTTGAGAACTGCATTTCTGAATATATCTTTATTCTACTACTCTACTTGATTACTGTTGGGACCATGTAGAAAATTCTAGGCTGGGAAGGAATTTTCTCTCAGGAAGAGAAGATATTTCTTCTCAGCCTTCATATTTCTAGTGTTGCCATTGATAAATCAGATTCTATACTGATTCATGGTACTTTGTGCCTATATCTTAGGACCTTTGCTTTGCCCTTAAGTGTTAAAATTTCACAGTGATAAGCCTAGGTGTGGATCTGTTTTTATCCATTGTGGCCAATACCTGGTAGATCTCTAGTTCTGTTGACTTTAATGATCTGTTGGATGATGTCTTTCTGTTTTCTTTGTCTTTTTCCAGAACTTCCACTCATCAGATGACAGATGTCTTGGACTGGTCCTCTAAATTTTTTATTATATCTTTCCTATTTTCTCTTTGTTTTACCTTTGGGGATAGTTCTCAACTTCATTTTTTAATCTTTTATTGATATTTTCATTTCCACTTCCCACTTTTAATTCTCCACATGTTCTGATTTTTACGTACAGCATCTTGTCCCTGTTTTAGGTATGTGATAATTTTTTCAAGGTTTTATCTCCCTGTGTGATTTTCCGCCAATTTGGAAGCATATTGGTTTGTTGATTTGGCATCTTTCTTTCCTATTAAAAGTCTTCCTCAAATGTTGGCTCTTTGTCCATATGTAAGACTAGGACGCTACAAAAGCTGGTAGGAAGCCCTCCATGCGAGGCAAGACTTGTCAGACTGAGCTTGTCCGCGTGGTGTTCTGGCTAGGCCGTTTCACGGGTGGATCCCTGATGTCAGTCTGTGAGTCTTTTCTCTTGAGCTTGCCAGAGTCCCCAGAGAGGTCTTTTCTACTTAGGGGGCCAAAATACTGTGAAGTAGATTTCAACAACATGTCAGTTTTCACTTATTCACCCTGTGTGCAGGACACTTCTCCCACCCCAGTTTTACTTGCTGTTCCCAAGTCCAACACATCCTTGTCTTATTCTTTTCAGGGAATGAATTCCTGGGTTTCTGTTCATGTGGTAGAGGCGATATGGGGTTTCTCACTTCCCAACCAACCTTCTGGATTTTAGCCCTGGCATTATCTCCACTGCCAAGGGTAACCGGTACTGTCAATTCTTAGTCTGAGAATTCTATGGATATAAATTAGATGCCCTGTCTGCTTTTCCTACTTTCTTGGGTCTGCTAAATCATTACCACCCCCTTGAAATGCTTTCCAGCTTCTAAAATGTAGTTATTGTTTCTCCTTTTCTCTTTGTTTACCTTTGCCTTTTGTTTTTATGTTTAATCCCTTAGTTGTCACGTTAGTGGAGTTTCTGAAGGGAGTGGAGGCAAACCTGTGTATATAGCTAGTTGTCCTAAACTGGAAATCCACATAATCTGATGTATTTTTTTCAAGAAAAAAAAATCGTCTACAGAGAAAGCTTTCCATGAGTGCTTGACACGCACAGTCTAGGACCTGCCAAGTTGCTACATTAAAAGGAAAATGATACCTTTGTCAGTTCCCTCTAATATCTGATCTGTAGGTTGAATACCTGATTCATATCACTGCCGTGTTGGTCAGAGGTCCTAAGGAAGTCCCCTGGCCTTGGGTCTATACATACAATCCAAAAGCCTCAGGAAGGATTTCAGCCTCTAGTTTGTCCCTCCACCCTATTTGCTTGTGGCTGCTTGCGGGGTAACAACGGAGAGGCTAAAAATGGGAGAGGGAAAGACACTGACTGGGAATGGAAGCAGAGGACCTGAAACTCTAATAAATCATCCTCCCTAACCCTATGGCACAGCCAGGAGTTGCCATGCCTGCTACCCATTTGACCTCCCCTTTCCCTGGTTTCCTTCACAACTCCAGGAAGAAGGGGAAAGCACACACTTCATCAGTCCAGGAAGGACTGCCCAGCCCATGGGTCAGAGATGAGAATTCTGCCAGGTTGCTTTTCTTAGAAGCCAGTGGATGACCATATCCCTGCAGGGAGATAGTTAATATGCCTCCCATTTCCGTCGCTTTTTTGGAAGGGGAAGAAAGAGAAAAAAAAGATTTTCAAAAAAAAATTTTTTTTTTTTTTTTTTTAAAGATTTTCAAATTTTTAAAGCTAAGAGCTCCCAGCAGGGTTAGTTCTCAGTAGGGGAATTTACAAAGGGGGCCTGCCAGCTACCTACTTACGCACATACACACACATGCACACACACTCCCCTTGAGGCTTTTCTATAAGTCAGATAAGACCTGAATGAGTATCCGGCAAACCTGAAATGGGAAGGAGTCCCCACATGGGAGTTGAGTAGTCTCAAGTGGGTGTTCGTGGTGAAGGGAAAGGGGGACCGTTCGATTGGCAGATGTGGTATGAAAGTTTTAATGAACCAATGATGTGCACAGGCCTCAGGATTGCCTTTGTTTGCCTTTTAAGGTACTACCACCTAGGTGTCTAGTATCTTAAGCTCTATACCTGGGCACATGTCACCTATCTGTGTCCCAGCAATCTCCCTGGTTCCCAGGATTGTAGCTCCAGAGCCAAAGCTTGCCTGATGTATTTGGATGATTCACACAAAAATCCCTTGACATTCCCTGCGTGGGCTGTGAAGTGGTAGCAAGAGCCCTCACCTGATGGGAGCCTTCCTTCCCCTTTACCCTCTGATGTTTTGAATTTAGATTTCTGTGACTCTGTGGCTCGGTCTGCTGCAGATCTCAAGGGCTCGGGAATGGCAGGAATTACTCCGGAAGCCACTGAAGCCCAGACGACAGTAACACCATGCTTATTTCAGCTTCTTGGGCAAGTGCTGCCAGCTCCATCATCCTCCAAGTTCAGGGCGAGCTTCTTTCAGAGCCAACAGCATTTTCTGCATGTGCATCTTTGTACAGAACTTTCAGTCATACTTTGCAGGCAGCTGCCTTTCTACATAGGATTAGCTGCTGGAAATGCAGGAAACCACACAGGCCAGAAACAAAAAGACACTTGAGGTATTGTTTAGAGAACACATGTAAGATGTTAGAAACCACAACATCCTACACCTGTAGCAACATCAACTGCAGATGGGTATGCGCTTTGGAGTCCCTTTTAGATTTTCACGCGGATCATTTCTAAGAAGCGAACTCGGGCTTCCCTTGTGCCAGGTTCCCGGCCGTAGATGATTACTCCTGCAAGTCTGCATATATTACAACTTCAGTAGCTCTGGAGCAAAGAGAAGACTTTATTTGCAAAGGTTTGCCCCAACCCAAGCCAAGGTCAGCAACGGAGGTTTCTGTCGGAGCAGTTTTGGCCTCAGAGATACTGCTTGCTCTTTCAAAGTAAACAGGAAACCAAAACAAACTCTGTAGGGCTTTTACTTAACAAAAAGCAGACTTAGCCAGTCACTCATTCACTCACTCACTCATTCACTCATTATTGTCCAAAAGTAGCGCTTACCACCACCTCAGTATTGGTTCTGTGAAAAACACATTGGCCCTGTTAGTTTTAACACCCCTCTAATTACATTTTCTGTGACTGGACCCGGGGCTCAAAGACAGACTCAGAGAACTCACTGTGCAACAGGAAACTTGCCATTGACTGGGCGGAGGAGGGGGGGGGTTCAGTACCCTTATCAAGCAGAGATTTTATCTTTATTAGCTTCCTATTTAAACCCAAGCTATAAACACCATAACCATTAACAGTTTCACTGCTCAGAATATATAAATGTTCTCAAAATTGATGGCTATCTACAGTTTTGGGCAAGATCCAAGGCCATAAACTCTTTCTGTGCTTTGAGAACCAGAGAGGTAGTGAGGTTGAGAGCCGCAGGAGTGTTATATAATGCCAGCTGCCTCTTAGGAAAGATTTTAAAGTTAGGGACTCTCTGGGGACTTTTCTTTTGTACTGATTCTTAGGCTCTTTCAGACTAAGCCAGCTTCTAAACAGGGATACCGGAGAGGCTTAGTGAAAGAGACCCAGAATGCTTTTCTATGAGTTTTGTCCCTGGCTAACTTAAGTACCTTGAGCAAGTCTGTCGGATGATTGGTTTCCTGAAATGACACTTTCCCTACCTCTTCCCCAGAGTTGTAGTGAGGACCATATATGTCTTCTTGGAAAACAGAAAGTAATAAACAAGTCTAATCCCCTTTTGCCTTTAAACTTAAGAGAAAGTTTACTTAAGTACTCAGTGTGTTAATTTATCCATTGCTATGTAGCCAATCACCCCAAAGCTAAGCAGCTTAAAACAATAAACATTTATTGTCTAACAGTTTCTGGGAGTCAAGAATTTAGGAGTGACTTAGCTGGATGGTTCTGGATTAAGGTCTTTCATGAAGCTGCAATCAAATGTTGGTGTGTGGTGGGGGGCATGCCTGGGTGGCTCAGTGGGTTAAGCGTCCGACTTCAGCTCAGGTCATGATCTCATGGTTCATGGGTTCAAGCCCCACATTGGGCTCTGTGCTGACAGCTCAGAGCCTGAAGTGTGCTTTGGATTCTGTGTCTCCCTCTCTCTCTGCTCCTCCCTGGCACGTGCTCTGTCTCTGTCTCTGTCTAAAAAATGAATAAACATTAAAGAAAAAAATTTGAAATGTTGGCTAGGGCTGCAGTCATCTGTAGGCATCTACTTCCAAGATGGCTTACATATTGCTGTTGGAGGCTAGTTTGGAGTTTGGTTACCACAACCTGAACTATACTGACAAGTAACTAAGTGAACTAAAAGTGGTTATTAAGTGCAGTTTGAGATCAGTATATTGTTTCCCAACATTTTTCCATGCCTGATTCACACAGGTGCCAATCATCTGTTTGAGTGTCATCTGACAAATCCTGAGCATAGCGTCAGAGTTACTCAGGCCTTGGAGTCAGAAAGTGATGGGTACAAATCTGGCTCATTCACCTACCTGTTTGAGCCTATATCTCCTCATTTACAAAATGGACATAATATATTTGCTTCACAGGCTTACTGTAACCATTAATCAAAATACCACAGAACAATACCTAAGTACTCAATGGTAGGTATTTTTATTAATTAGTAATGATTTTATCAGACAATTCAGCTTAAGAGGTGAGCACACAGGGTACAAGGAGTTGCATCCCAGCACTCACATAACAAAGGGTGTGGATATTGGCTAGTTTCAGGTTTGATGAATGCAGTGGCTCAATGACATCATCAAGTACCTGGGTTATTTTCACTTTTTCTGCTATCCTTGGCATTTGGAGTTTCTCCTTCATAAGTGTGGCAGCCTAGAACATCAGTTCCTTACACAAGTACATACAGAAGCTGGCTGAAAGAGTTAAGTCCCTTCCGTGTGCCCTTTTTTAAGGTGAAGAAAATCTTCCTATACCTCAGTAGACTTTTCCTCAGACTTAATTGACCTGAGTTGAGGTACATGCCCATTTCTAAGCCAGTTATTGGGCCAAAGTAGGGAATTACAAGTTGTTGGCTTACATTATTCAAGGCTTCCCTGTGGGGCTAGGTAAAGGTTTGGTTTCCCAGAAGCACATGGCTATATGAGTGCCTTAAAAAATAATATGAAAGAAAGCTGTGGATGACTGTTGGGTGGGTCAGCAATGTTTATTGCAGGATTTGAGCCCTGTCTTGGGCTCTGTGCTGGCAGCTCAGAGCCTGGAGCCTGCTTCGGATTCCCTGTTTCCCTCTCTTTGTGCCCCTCCCCCACTCACACTCTTTCTTTCAAATATAAACAAACATTAAAAAAAAAAACCCTCCGTCTGTTTTCTCCATACTTTCTTCTTGGAATTATTTGAAGGTTGGACTTCCTATATTGATCTTCTAGTTTTCTTATCATTTTCCCCCTATTTTTCATGTCTTTGTCTTTTTGTTCTTCCCTGAAAGATATCTTCAGCTTCATTTAGACTTTTACTGACTTTGGTTTTGCTACCATATTTTTAATTTCTGAAATTTCTTTCTTGTTCTCTTAATGTTTCTCTTTTACGGCATCCTTTTCTAATTTCATGGATGAAATACTTTCTCTCATCTCTCCAAGGATTTTACTTGGAGGATGTGTGTGTGTGTGTGTGTGTGTGTGTGTGTGTGTGTGTGTGTGTATTTCTTTAAACTTTTCTCTAAGTCCTCCCAGTTGCTTATTTTTCCATTTTGGGCTTTTATCATTTGATAAAGGTTTTCCTTAAAATACCTGGTGATTCTTCTTCACTTCCTCATATTTTAAAGGAAAAGAGTACTTTCCCCAACTTCATAATTTACCAGTTAGGTACATTGTAATATTAGAGCAGAGAGGACTGACATGATGCCCCAGGTGAAATTGCATGTTATTTTATTTAATCCTCATAACAATGTGATATACATATTATTACCATCTGCATTTTACAGGTGAAGAAACTGAAAGCTCATAGGGTTTTATAATCTGTTTAGAGGCATACAGACACAGAACAGTGAACATGAGCTCTTAGCCACGCTACTACATTGCTCTCGGTTGGCAAAACTTGTCCCTGGCATTGGTCCACATCTCTTTCTCTCTGGCCCACCTTTGGGTGGTCTTCTCATTCCCTAATTCCTTCGTGCCCTCCTGGTTTCTTAAGGACCCTCACTTTGTGTTGATGCCCATCCCTATTATTTCTCAAAATCCCCTGCTTCCTGTTTCTTCTTTTTCCCCCACCCTCTCACCTCCTCCAATCAAAATTTCCTTTGGTCCAGCAATGCTGTCTCACTCTGGGTTCAGAAGAGAAGCAAGTTTGCTGGCATAAAGTAGAATGAAGTAGGATTGATGAGGGAAAAGTCAGGTATCTCTGCTCACCATCACCACTGTAGTTATTAGCATTTTTGAGGGGACTGTATTAATTTTAATTGTGGAATTGACATAGATAACATTTCTTTTTTTAAACAACTTTTAAATGTTTATTTTTGAGAGAAAAAGAGACAGAGTGCGAGTCGGGGAGGGGCAGAAAAGAGGGAGACACAGAAGCAGGCTCCAGGCTCTGAACTGTCAGCACAGAGCCAGATGCAGGGCTTGAACTCATGAACCTGAGATCATGACCTGACCAAAGTCAGATGCTTAACCCACCACCTGAGCCACCCAGGTGCCCCAACATAGATAACATTTCTTGATGTGGCACTGTACTGAGACAATATCAACACCTGGTCTTGTCACCTGTCCCCAGGAAGTTAAATTTCAGTTGAGGAGCTAGTTTACCAAAAAAGATATAGTACATCATAGTTTACTGGTGTGTGCTCTTTCAGATACTTGCCACTTTAAAGGTCATGACTGCTTGACATCATAAAGGCAACTTGACCTACTACATACACTGAGATTTCCGAGTAAAGTATGGGCTTAGTAGGGTAGCCAGCTCTGCGAGGCTGTGAAGTACCCATAGGGTGGATGCAGGAGGGGTGTGCCTGGATTCTAGACAAGGAACCGATGGGTAAGGTGGGGAGGGGCCTATGAGAGGTGGCCCCGTGCTGCCTTCGCTAAGGGCACCAGAAGCAAAGGGGTCTGTAGCAGCCTCCCCCCTTCTGAAAGGCAGTGCTCTCTGAAGCAAGGATGGGGAGCTGCAGGAGTGGCATGATTCAGGGACAAGCCACACCAGTTCTTTCCAGTCCCTAACCTTCCTAGTTCTCAACAGCGAACAACAGCAAAGCTGCAGGGAAAGAGGACTTCTGAAGAGCATCACTCTTCTGACCTTTTGGGTGTTTTTAAATCAAAGTGCCTTCTTTGAGCATATTTGAAAACACTGGAAGGTATAAGGCACATCAGTGACATAAGCCTTATCAGCCTCAGGTTTAGTCATTTTTCTTGAACTGAATTGCCAAGGCGTTTAAAGAGCAGTAAGAACTCAGAACCCTCAGCACAGCCAGCCAGTCTCCTAGACTCCAGAATGAACGAGCAGATGGACTCTTCCCCCAACACCAAATCCCTTTTTGACTTATCTTTGGCTTTCAAAACCCGCACGCAGCAGCCGATTGAAAATGCCTCCTCTAAGAGCCTTGCTTTTGGAAGAGATGAAGCACTCTCCGCTCCCTTGGGGGCACATAAGTCAATAGAGGCACCCGGCGCCTCCACGGGCAGTAGGAACTCCTTCCCAGGAAGGCAAACTCGGTTCCCAAAGCCTGGCAGCCAAGGGCGCCGCGAAGACCCGAAAGGGTCGCCGAGCCACA